>NC_067153.1:3430000-3730000 GCF_903995435.1 Acomys russatus | reverse complement strand
AGATGGTTCAGAGGTTAAGAGCACTGGCTGCTCTTCCAGAGGTCATGAGTTCAATTCCCAGCAACCACATGGTGGCTCACAACCATCTGTAATAGGATCTGATTCCCTCTTCTGAGGTACATGAAAACAGAATACTCATACCCATAAAATAAATAAATAAATAAATAAATCTTAAACAACAAAAAAAAGAAGTCTGTTCTCCTTTCACCAAGAGGGTTCCAGGGATCAACCTTCGGTTGTCAAGACTGGGGACAAGCACCCTTACCTTACCTACTGAAATACCTCACTGCCCCTACTTTATTCTTATTTTTAAAATTATGAATGACAATAGAGCATTTGTCAGCCTACACGGTACCTATTAATTTACTTATCTTTTTACTAGACAATTTGGCTGTTCAGGGTAAAAAACTGTCTGATTGGCCTTGACATCTTTAGTGCTTATCATAAAATCTATACCAAATTTCAATAAACATTTGAAAGACAAACAAATGGACAGCTTTTAAGATCAGAAAGTATAGTGCACAAGCAGTAAGGCTGGGATTCTCAGCTCAAGTCTAAGACATGAACAAGAAGTTGGGGGTGTGCTGCGTTCTTGCAGCTGGTGAAGTGGTCAAGCCAGTACATGGAACACTATTCACTGCGGCATCGTACTGCCAGCTTTTGGTACTAGAGCCCCGGTTCTGGATGTCTCATATGAACCTGTATTGTATTTACCTATAACCGGCACACATCCTCCCACACCTTTAAATCACTTAAACACCCATGCCAATGTAAACGCTATGGGAATAATAGTACTCTATTGCTCAGGGGGCGGTGAGACAGGAGCATCTGTCAGTATAAATGCAACGAGGTTTTCTAAACACTGGCCACCCTTCATTGATGAACCCTGGGCTGTGGAAGGCGACTTCCTGCCTTACTGTTTGGGTTCAGACAGACCTGGCTGCAAACCCAAATAGCAACGCGTTGGTTGTGGGCTTTGTAAAAGCCCCTTGATGCCTTTGCCTCTGTTTCCTTTCATATAAAAGGGTGGGCAGCATTCGCTTTGCGCAGTCCTTCCTAAGAGTCAAGGAAGTGGACGTGGTGGGACTAAAGTGTGTGGCGTGCAGATGGGACTGTGTAACTGGAAACTGGTTATGAGTGGAAAATAAGAGTAAACTCTAAGTGTGGCCAAGGCTGGCATGAAGCTGGGGAGCTCAGCTGGGAGAGGGTGCTAGGAGCAGGCACGTGGGAGAGAGCGGCTCAGAAGGTAAGGCTAAGCTTGTTCACGGGTGGAGGGTCCCTCTTGTCAGTGGGTAGCTCCTGTCATGGGGTGACAGGAAGCTGTGTGAGGCTAGAGCCCACCTAGCTGGTAAACACACTTAGCTGAGTGGGCAAGACTGGGAGGGCCTATCGTGCAGGCCTCAGGCTACCTTTACAGCCATCTTTCCCAACCTTTCCAGGCACCTCCTTAACTGCCTCGCACCTCAGGATCCCAGGCCTGCTCTTATCTATATCCCTTTCTCACACATTCCTTAACTCTAACCTTTCAATCACTTATCTCTAGCCTGGGTGCAGAAACCCCTCCCCAGAATGCCTGGAAGGCTCAGGGATAGAAAAAGAAAACAAAGGTTTTTGTTTTTTGGTTTTTTTGTTTTGTTTTGTTTTTTGTTTTTTGTTTGTTTGTTTTGTTTTGTTTTGTTTTGTTTTGTTTGCTTGCAATGCCTTCTGTTTTGGTCCCCACGAGGGATGCTGGCATGGTGGGTGAGACGTGTTTTGGTGAGCTGTCCTGGGAGTGTTGGCATGCCGACTCGGAGTCCTTGCACACTGTGCTGTGAGAGCACAGAGCATGTGTAGAAATCGTAGGATGCTGCGGGCAAGCGTCGTGTTTGTTGGTGGTGCCGTATGAGTTTGCACGCAGTAAGGACGTTTGTGCTAGGTGGAACATCTCGTTCGTTATCTGTGTACGTAGGCTGTGCCCAGGAGCCTGCCTTCAACGAGACCAGTCTCAGCAGTTTGACGGAGGAGCCCTACTCTCGCAGATGCTGGTTAAGGATCTTTCAAATGGCAGAAAGTTTTCTCCAACCCTTCCCACGTTTTCAACAGTCACAACAATATTAGGCAATACAAACAAAAGACAAGACAATCTGAAATCTTTTGCCAATTTTAACGCAACTCTTCAGTGGGGGGTATTGCCTGTTTTGCTGAGGCTTGCTAAAGCAAAACTTACTCAATGACACTTTGATTCATGTGTGCTAAGGCAGACTTGCTAAAGGACCACCGTGGGCGTGGGGACCGCTGTACTGAGGTGGGAGAGAGCTTAGGATCTGCTCATCAGAGGCCAGGAGCAGTGTGGGGTGAGTGGAGGTGTAACTCACTAAGAGGAACTCTCCAATGTAAGGGATCAGAGCGACCTAGCAGGATGCTAAGTGAAGACAGGCCAGGGTACCCAATATAACCCCGGGGCAAAGGGTGAGGGGGTCTGATCAGCCATGGTGATCAGGAATCCAGAAAGAGGGAGGCGAGTTCTTGTTAAACTCACTCAACAAGCTTCTTTGGCAAAACTACATGTTTCACGGAAGGGCATAGATGGTTCAGCACCCTCCCTGAAGTTTGGACAGGCAGACTGTCAGTCAGGCCCTTGGTGGATCTGAGCTGTTTAGAATCTATATAGATTTCTAAGCTGGAAAATCTGGAATGGAGACAAGCTTGCCACTGAAGGGGACAATTCTCCTGCATTGATTTCAGAGACGGGAAGATGCTCTGCGTTAACTGCCTGTGTGGGCTTCCCTGACAGACAGAACGCTGCCCCCCTTTCTCTGGCCTAGAGTCCATACAGATCACGCGCAAAGCCTGGCATCAAATTCCATTGTGAATGTGGAACGACACCCACTTCCTAGGGTTGTTGTTAAGATTAAACGCAATGTGTGCAAACGGCCTTCCTCCACTCTGCTGTGCCCTGAGATGCCCCACAGGTCATGTGTTGAAAGCTCGGTCTCCATGTAGCAGACCCAATCCTTGAGAGATGGTTGGGCTGTGAGGACTTTGTCATGGATTAAGCCCTACAGGGATTCATAAACCATGGGATTACTGGGAGACAGTAGAAACTTCCAGAGGTGGAGGGACTAGGGCACTGGACTATGTTTTCACTGGACTATATCTCTTGCCCATGGCTCTGTCCCTTCCATTTCTTCTCCCTCTGCTTCCTGGCTGCCATCATAAGCAAGTGGCCACCATGAGGAGATATTTGTCACCATTCCCTTCCTCTGTGGCACTTGGCTTCACCATGGCTCCTGAGCAGCAAAGCCAGCCAAGGACAAATGGAAAACTCTGAAACCATGAGCCAGGATTAATCTTCTTCATTTAAATTGCTTCTCCACACTGTTTATCATGGCACTGAAAGGCCAGCACACATTCTCAGCTTCCCTAAATGACTTGGAATTCAATTAAAACTCAGATGACTGCCCCACCCTTCTGAGTGTCTTCTGTGACAGGTTCCATCTGCTGAGCTCTCTGTCTCTGTCTGTCTGTCTGTCTGTCTGTCTCTCTCTCTCTCTTTTCCTCCTCTGTCCCCTCCCTCCATCCCTCCCTCCTTCCCTCCCTCCTTGTCTCTCTCCTCCCTCCCCCTCCCCACCCTCCCCCCATGGACGTAGCTTCCCCTCAACAGGTAAGCTGTTTCTGTCTTATATCTCAAATCTCTCCTTGTCCTGCACACTTGCTCAAGTCATTCATGCTTAAAACAAGGGGCAGGATATCTCAGTAGTAGAATACCTGCCAAGCATGCATGGTGCCCTGGGTGCAGTCCCAGTGCTCTGAACACCCCAACATCCTAGCAGGTAATCACCCCGGTTTCTTCTTCCTTCAGTTTTAGTGTCTATTTCTGTCCTTCCCACGTGTATCGCTGGATCACACCAGACGTGTAAGGATCCTATAGTTTTCTCGCCCAACGGTTTAACTTTTACTATGATGTTTTTGGGGACGAGGACCTGGCAGGGAGGCTTAGGAGCTTCTCTAGGAGCTTGGCTCTCTTCTAACATTTGATCCTTTAATGTGAAAACGTATTTGTTAGGTGAACTTGAAGAAGAGACTGTGTAAATGCACTAGTCACCTTTCTCTAGCAGGACAAAGCTTCCAGGACGGGCTCCAGACCATAGACCAAGTATGTGGGCCTCTAGTCTGCAGAGTTTGCCTTCGTGTTGGCAGCAGCGCGGCGCTGGGGCCCACGGTGCACAGAAAAGAGGGTTCTTTCTTCCTCATTCTCCCCTGCCTTTGAGAGCCTGGGAGATCCCAGACAAAGACCAGCTCACTTCAGAAGAATGAAGCCCACCGTTTAAATTGAATGCAGCCATGGCCTGGGAGAACAGGAAATCTTGGAGTGGCTCCTTTACTGGTAGTTAGGGGACCTCACTAAACATATCTGTCTCCAATTCGGTCTGTTTCCAGAAAGCCAGTGGCCACTGAGCAAGAGTAAGCCTGGACCCTCAGGGAGGAATGGGGACTCCTGAGCACCACAAACATCTTTGTCTCCAGACCTTAGGAACCATGGAACCAGGCAATAGGTAATGACATCAGAGTTGGGTACCACCTATGCTTTCTATTCAGATCTGAAGCGGAGGGGCATAGGAAGGTATGTTGATTCCAGGGGAGCACAGACTTCCTTCCTCTTCTTCCGAGCTCAGTGGCATCACTGAGCGCTGGACACATTCCTGGGCAGCCCTTGAGTGGTTCCTCCCCCGGATGACAGGATCTCCACTGGAAGAGGGGACCAGTCCTTTATCCACTAGTGGGAGGAGGAAAAAGATGGAGAAGGTAGGAGGTGTCTAGGGAAAGTGGGGTGATGTTGAGCAAAGGTTCCCCTCATGACCCCTATATCAGCATCAGCCGCAGGGGCCTTCCTGCCAAGCTGAAGCCTCGTTTCCCTAAGTGCTTGGCTCCTAGACAAGGGAAGGCTGGAAGAAAAGGCGGCTCATGGCAATGGCTGCCTGTACCCCAGCACCTCAAGATGGCTCTGCGGCCCAGCAAGCTCTGTGAAAGAGATGATCCACATGCACGGCCTTCACCTCCTCCTCTGCCATCCTCTCCTTAGGCTACCAATGTCCACCGTCACCCCGAGGCCATCTTTAGCTGCCTTGCTGACATCTGGAAACTCACCTGTGCGTCTGTTATTTTTTACTATTTCCCTCCATAGGTTTGTCCTTTGCCCTGAGGCTTTTCCTTGGACTGTTGTCACACTTGTCCCAGCAGCCTCACACATCCCTGACACACTGACACTATGGGGATGAGTTAGACATCTTCAAGTCCAGCACTGTCCTTCCTTTGTGACCCCCAGCGACTGACTATATCTGACTAAATGCTGAGTGTGTGTCCCCCCCCACCCCCCCCCCCGCCTTCCGGAAGCCTCGTAAACACATAGAGCCGACATTTTCAAAGATGGCCTCATCATTTTTTCTTTTCTTAACTGAACACTCACCAGCAGACCACACAGACAAGACCTGGGCGAGTCAGTGATCTGGTCCGTTTGTGAGTTCCTAGCACCACCATCCACAAAGACATCCAAACCAGACCAAGAGTGTCACCTAAAATATCCCCATCTTCCTTAGTTGGGTCCTCCAGTGTAATAGCTCAAAACCCACCACCTCAAGTCTATACCTCTATCTATAGCTGCTGCTAGACTGGCTCCTTTAAGCTGTATTTTTCCCTCCAGAGGGAGCGATAAATCTAAGTTCTTTCTCTTGTTCTTCCAGTTCAGAAACTTAGAAGGTGCTCTTTCTCCTGGGGCTCCTGGCTCCTCCATCCTTGATGCCCTAGACTGTGCAGGGAAGACCCCACCCACGTCTTACTCATCCTTTACCATATAATTTGCATGTTACCATCTCCAAGAATCCTCTGAAGCCCCAGGATGAGTTGTAGTTGCCGGCCGTCCAGCCCTTTGATTACGTGTGACAGGAAACAACTGGAGAGACAAGCAGTCTGCCTTCTAAGATGTCCCTGGGTCGGGGTTGAGCAGTCCGGGTCTGGTACTCAACCAGCTGGCACAGAACCCTGACTCACTGGAATAGCAAACAGATCAGTTTCTTAGTGGCAGACTCAGGTTGAATAAATTCTAGAAAAAAATACAGGCAGTCAGTATGTGAGCAGACTAATTTCAATAAAACTGTCACTTGGCTAAGACTGTCATCCTGGGAACAGGAGACACCGGAGTGTCACTCTTCCCCTGCGAACAGACTGACTCATAAAATGAATGAAAACCCGAGCAGAGGATGTGGATGGATTGACAGCCGGTGGGCTTGGGACTCAAACTTGGACCTCTGTCTCTGGGTCAGGAAAGGAGCTCTCTTCCCCATGGAATCACGGCATTAGCAGACTTTGTGCCCTTCTTGGATACAGCCTAGCTGCTCCCTGCCAAGGCCTTCCTCTGAGATTCCTTCTTGTCCCTGGCTAGCCAGCCAGGCCTCCCCTACCCATTTTCTCAGGCCTCTCATGAACCCTCTGCTGCACAAGCCTGTTAGCCAAGGCTAGCCTTTTGGCTCCTGGGTGAGCCTGAGCATGGATGTGGTAGTTAAACAAATTTTGGGGCTGGATATAGCTCGGTGCTGAAAAGCTTAGGCTCAATGCTCATCACAAGAAGATGTGAGGGGGGGAGGGGAGGAAAGGGCAGGAAGAAAACATGAACCTTCAATCCTGAAATACAGTCTCATTCTATAGCCCAGGTTGGACAGAAACTATATAGTCCAGGCTAGCTTCAAACTCGACTCACTGGAATTCTCCTTGCTCTGTCTCCAACTGGGATTGTGGATATAAGCTACTGTTCCCTCTGAGTTTTTTTTGGGGGGGGGGTTTGGTTTTTCGAGACAGGGTTTCTCTGTGTAGCCTTGGCCATCCTGGACTCACTTTGTAGACCAGGCTGGCCTCGAACTCACAGTGATCCACCTGCCTCTGCCTCCCGAGTGCTGGGATTAAAGGCGTGCGCCACCACGCCCGGCTCCCTCTGAGTTTTATACCACCTTTTCCTCCTAAACACCCTGTCTCTGCGGTTCCAACCCCATTGCTCTGTGGATGGCCCACCTGGGTCTCCTGTGGCTGCCGATCCACTTCGGTGAACATCACAGTGGCTAGTCCTCGTGCCAGATTGATTGCCGTCACCTGAAGTTACAGGTGTGTGTGGCTCTGGCCTGCAGTGCTGAGGTCACAGGTGTGTGTGGCTCGGGCCTGCAGTGCTGAGGTCGCAGGTGTGTGTGGCACCGGCCTGCAGTGCTGAGGTCACAGGTGTGTGTGGCTCCGGCCTGCAGTGCTGAGGTCGCAGGTGTGTGACTCCGGCCTGCAGTGCTGAGGTCGCAGGTGTGTGTGGCACCGGCCTGCAGTGCTGAGGTCACAGGTGTGTGTGGCTCGGGCCTGCAGTGCTGAGGTCGTAGGTGTGTGTGGCTCGGGCCTGCAGTGCTGAGGTCGCAGGTGTGTGTGGCTCCGGCCTGCAGTGCTGAAGTCACAGGTGTGTGTGGCTAGGCCTGGCTTTTCAGATGGACCCTGTGGATTGAAACTTGGTCCCCAAGCTTCCAAGGCAGTCACAGCCGTGCCATCTCTCCATCCCCTTTATTTGTTTGGCTTTGTTTAGACAGGACCTTGTTATGGAGCCATGGCCGGGCTCTGATTTTCAGTGATCCAGACTACTGAGATTACAGGCAGGTGCCACCCTGCCGAGCTAATTGATTAGTTTAATGGGAATTACTTTATAATTTGAAAAGGTCTGTTAATCGGAAAAATCGGCATGTTTAAAAAAAATAGCCAGATTATTATATTAATAAATGCAGTTTAAGATGATTAAGTGGATCAGATATCAATTTGTGAAGTTTATGAGTAGAATAATAAAGTAGATGTTTAATGTAAAAGCTTGAGATTTTGAATTTAGAAGTAACAACTATTAATTTTTAAAAGCCAAAACAACTTCTAACTACTGACTTCAGGCTGAAAAGTCTTTACTGGCTTTTTAAGTTTGCTCCCGCACGCCATTTTTTATACTATCATACAGAAAATTCACAAGGAAATACCCAAGCTTTTAAGTATGGCTTCTTCCCACTGAATTGAAAAAAAAAGAAGCACGGGCAGACAAATGGGCCGCAAGGTACAGGGCTGGGAGAAGCGAGCAGGAGAGTCAGTAGAGCACACAGCCTGAGCTTCTGACCTTCTCTCCAGACCTGTTCCCCTGGCGCTGTCCAGGCCTGCAATCCACATGCTTGCCCCAACTATGCATCCATTGTTTCCTTGTCCCAATCTTTTCGCTCTCACCCCAGCCAGAAGGCCTTCCTCCAGGAGTAAAGCGTTTACTGTCTCAATCACCTAACCAGCCAGGCTGGAAGCTGTCATGTTGCACTTTCTTCCCTCTGCCTTACTGTACGGCCAAGCTCGAGCCCTGATGAGCCCTTTCTGTGATAGGTCTGCTCTCGTCCGGCTGTCACGGCGTCTATGACCATCCTCCTCATGCCAGACATCATGGACTCTTACTGCACCCGGCCAGTGTGTGTGTGTGTGTGTGTGTGTGTGTGTGTGTGTGTGTGTGTGTGTGTTTGTGCCTGTGTATGTGTGTACAGGTGTGCATAAACACGTGTGTGTGTGTGTGTGTGTGTGTGTGTGTGTGTGTGTGTGTGTGTGTGTGTAGACCAGAGATCAGTATTGAATGCCTTCCTTGGTTGCTCTCTACCTTATTTCTTGGAACAGGATCTCTCACCAAACCTGGGTTCAGCTAGACTGGTCAGCCACTAAGTTCCTGTCTGGAATTACAGATATGCATGACTGTAAATGGCTTTATGTAGGTTTATGTAGGTGTTGGGGATCCAAATTTAGGCCATGTTTGCACAGCAAGCACGTTATAAACTGAGCTATCTCCCCAGGCTGTGTAATAGTCTTGATGTTTCTCTAGCTGTACGTCATCAGACTTTGTTTCTATGTTTTTTTGTTTTTTTTGGGGGGGGGGCCGGGTCTTACTGTGTAGCTCAGACTAGAGTTGAACTCACATGATCCTCCTCCCTCATTCCTCCAAGTGCAGGGATTATAGGTGTGTGTGTGTCATCCTGATATATATATATATGTGTGTGTGTGTGTGTGTGTGTGTGTGTGTGTGTGTGTGTATTAGTTTTTTGACACAGGGTTTCTCTGTGTAGCCTTGGCTGCCCTAGATTTTCTTTGTAGACTAGGCTGGCGTTGAACTCACGGAGATCTGACTGCCTCTGCCTCCCAAGTGCCGGGCTTAAAGGCGTGCGCTACCACGCCTGGCTCAGCTTCTAATATTCCTATGATCTCTGGCATTTTATTTGCCTCCTACTGTAGGTTTTTGTGCCTTCTACTGTAGGTCAAACAAAACTTAAGCTCTTGGCACTACCTAGGAGCACACCTCCTTCAGGGTCCGCTCCTCTCTTTCCCTCCCAGTGCTGCCCTCTCTTGCTGTCCAGCTAATTTAGTGCCCACAGTCTCCATCCACACAGTGCTGGGCCACGGCATGTGTCTCTTCGTGGCCCATTTCCCTCTATCTAAAAAGACTCTGACCCCTTTTTGCCTTTGACCCCTCAAATCTGGATTCTTAACCCCCCCCCCCCAAATCTTGGGAAACACTGACCTCTTTCTGGACTTTGCCAGAGACTTCTTTGGCCATCTGCACGTCGCAGCCACAGCCTCTTCCGGCGTCCGTACACACTTGTGTAATTAACTCTGCCTTGTTGACATTACCCACTCAATAACAGTGTCTTCGCTCTTGTGTGTATCTCTTCTTAAAGAGAAGGCATAAATATTTTTAGGAAAGGATTTTTCCTGCCTTGCCAACCGCAGGATTGTTAAAAGGATCAAAGGAGATGGTGTGTATGAAAGTGCCCTTGTAAGCTGTAAAGTTTTAATCAACTACAGTGTAAGAGGGGTCATGACGCGCCTGGAAATGTTGAGGACTAGGACATGGGAGAGTGAGCTCATTACTAGCTCTCTCCTCCTCCTCCTCCTTTTTTTTTTTTTTTTTTTTTTTTTTCTCTTGAGACATAGACTTACATAGCCAGGCTAGCCTCCAACTCCTTATGTAGCTAAAGCCGGCCTTGAACTTCCAACCTTTCTGTTGTTTCCCAAGTGCTGAAGAGCAGATGTGCGCCAGCAGGCTGGCTACTAATCCTCTCTTATCCATAAGCCTCCCCGGTGGAATGGCCATCAGAGGCTTCACAGAGCAGAGGGGTGGGGGAAGATCAAGTAAGTGAACACCAATAAAAAACCTTTAACAAACATCAGGGCTCTCATAAATGGGGGTATTTCAGGAAGGATGAGGCAAGCAGTCGACTAATAAGCGCTGGGTGCAAATACCAGCACTCGTTGGCTTCCTGACTCAGAGGAAAAGCACATTCCACGATGGCATAAGCCGCAGCCCTTCCTGAAAGGCAAGTCACAGCCAAAATAGGAGCACGGGTGACACTCCTCACGTTTCTCACCTACCAAAGGCATGAGCCTGTCCAGAGTGGAATAGAAGGAATCGTTCGGTTATAAGGGACTCTTCAGTGCATTTTTGTTTATTGGGTTTGTGTCCGTGTGCGTATGCTTGTGGAGGTCCGAGAACAATTTGCAGAAGTCAGTTCTCCCCCATCGTGTTGGTCTCTGGGGTAGTCGGTCCCACGTCAGATTGTCAGAGCCGTGAGGGACTCTGTCTGCAAGGCACGGCAGTTCCTCACTTCATTGCATCGAGTTCTAGGTCCTATGTTGGACCTAGAATATTTATTTACTCACAAGCAGTTTTTGTTGCAGCAAATGTTAATCATGTACACACTATTTGCCAAAAACACAAGTCTTAGGCCCTGGAGACACCCCAGTCACAGTGACTCAAGCTGCAGTTCTTAGCCCTCTCATATTCCAACAGCACAGACATCTCGTGTAAATAAGCATGAAGCACCAGAAAGAAAGTGGCAGCACGCAGGTGGAATGTGGCGTGGGTAGGAGGCACCTGGGGAACACACGAAGGAGGGGGTGACATTTAGATTTAGATGGTAGGGTGCAGACGAGAGCCACGGGAAAGCTGCAGGGGGGGAGCAGGACCAACTGAGGGAAAGGACGAATACAGTCCTGTGGCTGAGATGCCTACCTGGGTGACGCCTGATGACTAAGCCCACAGCCACCCAGTCCCAATGGATACTTCTACAAAACAGCCCCACACCCAAGGCTCGGGGAACTGAACCCAAATGTGAGCTCAATGAGGAAGACACCAACAGACATGCCAAACTGGATGTGGAAAAGCCGGAGAGGCCTCAACCCTACACAAGGAGCTGCAGGCCCCGGAGGAAGGCTGGGAGTGGGGAGGTGGTCCTCCTCACGGAAAAGCACAATAATTGGTTGTCCAAGGCCAAATGGTCAGCCCTGAAAACCCCACCAAACAAACAAACAGAAAAAGTCCACAGGAAGATCATGAAAAGCCTGGCAGGCCGAGGTGAGGAGTCTGGGTTTTATTTTGTATACAACATAAAAATCTATCAAGGAGGATCACATATTACTGAAATTAAAATTGTGTCCTTTTCCTAAGGAAAAAAAAAAAAAAGATTATGCCGGGAGTGGTGGTGCACGCCTTTAATCCCAGCACTCGGGAGGCAGAGGCAGGCGGATCGCTGTGAGTTCGAGGCTAGCCTGGTCTACAAAGTGAGTCCAGGACAGCCAAGGCTACACAGAAAAACCCTGTCTCGAAAAAACCAAAAAAAAAAAAAAAAAAAGATTATATGCAGCTGGAGGGGGTAGGCGAGGATGCAGCTGGGGGGGTGGGCGAGGTGGCTTACCGATGAGAGCTCTTTCTCTTTGGTGTGAGATGTGTTCAGATACCAGCTCCCACATAAAAAAAAACTGGGTGTGGTTCAGGGCTGTAGGGAGCAGAGACTGGAGAATCACCAAGGCTTGCGAGCCACCAGCCTGGCTTCAGGTCCAGTGAAGGGAGTAAGGCAGAGAGCAATAGAGCAGGAACACTGACGTCCTCCTATGGCACACTGGCACACCCCACACACACCCCACAGGCACACACACACACACACACCACACATATACCACACACACCAAAGGCACACACACACACCAAAGGCACACACACACATATACCACATACACACCACACACATACACACCACACACACATTTTCAATGTTATAACAGCTTTTGTCACTTCACAAAAAGTAGCCAGATTTTATTCAGATATGTTTTAAAGAAAGGACTAAGCCTAAAATTTCTGGTTACAGGCTGCCGTGGGTTGAACCTGCTGTTGTCATTACTGGCTTATGAAAATAGGATTCCTAACATTACAAATGCAAGCCATCTCATTAATTGCCCAGATGGCAGAAATGCCACCTTTCAGCACACCTGTAATCTCAGCACTTAGGGAGGCAGAAACAGGTGGATCTTTGTGAGTTCAAGGCCAGCCTGGTCCACAAAGCGAGTCCAGGACAGCCAAGGCTACACAGAGAAACTTTGTCTCAAAAACAAACAAACAAACAAACAAACAAAATAATAATAATAAATTCTTAGGCCTGGTCTACAATGAGGGTTACTGTTGTTTTTAAAAAAAAAAAAATGAAAATCCCAGTCGTTTGATTTTATCAATAAAGACTCAGGAGCCAGACACTGGTGTGAAGACCTGCTAGCTCAGAGAGGCAGAGAAAGCACCCAGCTAACCTTCCTAATCAGCTCACGTCTCAGGAGGAAAAGCCCAAAAAACTCACTAACTCAGCTGACCAACCAGGAGGAAAAGGCCCAAAACTCCATGGCCAAAGGCTTGCTAGCTCAAAACTCATAAATCCCCTTTCTCTTATCCACAATGTCTTAAATACCCTTCGACTCAAAGTCTCTCCTACTCTTTAATCCCCGTCCAATGGTTTCTTGCTCCGCCTCTTGACCTAGGGTTAACTTTATTAAATCCTGTGTACAGAAAGCTCTCGGATTAAAGGCGTGTTTAGGGCTCAACTCTGCCAAACAAGAAACAGATTTTTATAGTTCACAATCTTGGGGTTTACAATGGGATCAAATATCCTGGAACAAGTTCCAGGATAGCCAGGGCTGTTACACAGAGAAACCCTGTCTCAAAAATAAAAAATAAAAAATAAAAATGACACAAACAAACAAACAAACAAAAATCAGAAACCCCAAACTAAAAGCTATGAAAAGACGTGGACTGGTGAACTGATATGGCAACTCCTCAAAGAATGTCAACAGAAAAAAAAAAAAAGCATCATGTCCAACAATGTTGGCTCGTATCTATGGTGAAGACTCCTGGGTAGCTGGCAAGTAGGACAAAGCAGAATTCTTTTTTGTTTTTTGTTTTTTGTTTTTTGTTTTTTTGAGACAGGGTTTCGCTGTGTAGTCTTGGCTGTCCTAGACTCTCTTTGTAGACCAGGCTGGCCTCGAACTCACAACGATCCACCTCCCTATGCCTCCCGAGTGCTGGGATTAAAGGTGTGGGCCACCAAGCCTGGCTACAGAGCAGGATTCTTGTGTTTATCTTCTTGTCATTTTAATGTGTATTCTTATTGCTTTGTTTTAAATGTTCACTGTTTGGGGTTTGCTTTGGAGGACAAGTAGCCACACTCAGTTCTCAAGGTCCACCTAATGATACGGGCTCTAACTAGGGTTGGCCTTGAACCTGCAGTGATCCTCCTCCTGCAGTTTCTGAGTGCATGACTATAGGTGTGAGTTACCGCACCTGGCTCTCCTTCTTACTGTAGACATGAATGTGATGAAAGTGCAGGTCCAGCACTCGGGAGGCAGAGGCAGGTGGAGATCTCTTTGTAGGTTAGCCTGGTCTACAAAGCAAGTCCTGGACAGCCAAAGCTACACAGAGAAACCCTGTCTTAAAAAACCAAAAAAAAAAAAAAAATAAATAAATAATAATAATAATAAAAATTTAAAAGTCCAGGTCCACAGCCAGGCTTGGTGGTGCACACCTTTAATTCCAGCACTCAGGAGGCAGAGGCAGACAGATCGCTGTGAGTTCAAGGCCAGCCTGGTCTACAACACAGTGAAACCTTGCCTCAGGAAAAAAAAAAAAAAAGTCCAGATCCATTGTTACAGTGCCACATTTCCAGGTCCATCCAGCCCTGGGTTCACATGACTAATGGCTACGTTTTAGCACAGGCTTAGGACATGGCCAACGTCATATGAGCTTATTAGATAGCCTGTTGTCAAGTTAGCTAATTAGTGCCTAGGAACTCAGGAGTCAAACAATTTAAATATGTTCTAGTACTAATTTTCCTAAGGTGACTCACTAGGACATTGTGAGAGGCAATACAAACACGCAGGATTCTGAGCAGACGCCTACACAAACACTTTTCCCTGATCAGTTTGCTCCACAGCAGTCATGGCAGCTATGGCTTAAGAGCTAGGGATTTTTTTTTCCTAAATGTAAACTTCCGAGTAAATACAACTAACACACTTGGTGTGCAGAGAACTATGTATTCTGTGCTGAAACATAATGTGGCCAGCAGCATTAACAGAATGGCAGAGTGCGAGATGGATCCAATGGCCCTCAGTTCTCCACAAGTTAATGCTTTTTGATTAACCATAGTCACCATCTTCCTATCGGCATTCAGACTGACAGAATTCAGTCATGCCATTGTAATTTAAGGCATTCTTGACTGGGCCCCAGCGAAAGTTCCAAGTTCATCCATATGTCCTCAAATCCAAATATAACTATCTTCCCAAGGCATATTAGTGTAGTTAAGTGCAAAGTGACATAAAACCCCCAAATTTGAGTAGCCGGGTGTGGTGGCACACGCCTTTAATCCCAGCACTCGGGAGGCAGAGGCAGGAGGATCGCTGTGAGTTCAAGGCCATCCTGGTGTACAAGGCGTGTCCAGGACAGCCAAGGCTAACACAGAGAGGCTCTGTCTCGAAAAACAAAAACAAAAAACAAAACCCCCAAATTTGAACAGTACCAGTCCATAGACTCAGGCCCATGACCATTGTACTGAACAGAATTAGAATAGACATAGTTTACCGACTACTAGTTTATATCAATTATAAAATATTAGTTTATTATATATAAAATAAATAAGTACATATTTACATATAAAATATTAACTATTTGTTTATATTAATTTTCCCAATTGTGTCTCACAGCATAGCACAACTACCTCAATTTTTTTTTTGTTTTTTTTTTGTTTTTGTTTTTCAAGACAGGGTCTCTCTGTGTTAGCCTTGGCTGTCCTGGACTCGCTTTGTAGACCAGGCTGTCCTTGAACTCACAGCGATCCGCCTGCCTTTACCTCTCGAGTGCTGGGATTAAAGGCGTACATCACCACGCCCAGCTCAATTATTATTCTTCTAAATTATGTTATTTCCTTTCTTTATAATTGAGTGAAAACACTCACTTGTCACTCTAAGAAAAAAGATTCCTAAATTAACATGAGTAATGTTTCTTTTGTCTGAAAATATATTTTAAAAAAAGCATCAAATATTAGGACAAATATTAAACTGCTGGAGAATATTCGATGTTTTCTCTGCTATTCTTTTGGCTTGACGCTCACTGGGCATCACCAGACCAACCATGGTCCATTTATAACAAGTCACTCTTCTTTCTGTGCATCTTCTACTTACAGGTGTGTGGTCCAGGCTTCTGAGCTTAGCTTATATTGGAGCCCATTGACACTGAGGGGTGACTGTAGAAGTGACCTTCACTCACATTGTATTAAGGTATGTCCCTGTATATTTGGTTGTTAACTGTTGAATTGGCAGAGAACTGAGTGCTAACTGATTCTGGTATTGCTGTTGCTATTTAGGAATCTTCGCTCCTAGGAAGCGAGAAAAGAGGAAGAAGGAGAAGAAGAAGAGGAGGAGGAGGAGGAGCTGGAGGAGGAGAAGGTTGCTGGCCCATGAGGATGGGCTATGAGAAAAAGGTTGCTGGGCCATGAGGATGGGATCTCCATGGAGACAAGGATGGAGCAGAAGCAACCAAAGTGAGACTAGAGGACACGTAACAGGGCATGTGGCTGGGAAGTAGGCTAGGATAGCACAAATGGGTTAGAATAGATCACTATCTGCCCAGTTTTGGTGCTTGAAGCTTATTAATAAATGTCATAGGTCTCTGACTCATTATTTGGGACCTAGAGCAGATATAGAAAAAAAAACGTTGATACCACAGGTGACAGCTTCTAGCTTCTCAGATTTGCCTCTTGAAAAACTAATTGTTTTCAAATGTGAAATGTCTTATTGAAGCCAGGTGTGATGACACACATCTTCGATCCCAGTACTTGGGAAGCAGAGGCAGGTGGATTGCTGTGAGTTCAAGGCTAGCCTGGTCTACAAAGTGAGTCCAGGACTGCCAAGGCTACACCGAGAAACCTTGCTTCAAAAAAACAAAAAACAAATCTATTGAAAGATTGTAGCTAAGCTGTCTTTGCATTATCTTTTTTAAAGAAGGATATATATATATATATATATTTGAGACAGGGTTTCCCTATGTGGCCTTGGCTGTCCTCAGGAGGCTATGGAGGTTTCAAAAGCCCCAAAACAGGGCCAGAGCCTCTCTGTCTCTGTCTCTGACTCTGTCTCTCTCTCTTTCTCTCTCTCTCTGTCTTCCTCCCTCCCTCCGTCCCTCTCTCCCTCCTTCCCTGTGGACCATGTGCTGTTGCTCCTAGCATGATGACAATGGACTAAGTTCTAAAACTGTAAGCAAGTTCCCAATTAAATGCTCCCTTTTATAAGAATTCCTTGGCCATGGTGCCTCTTCACAGCAACAGAACAGTGACTAATTCAGAGGCAAAGCAAGAGGAAAATTACAGTAAGTTCCTGGTTAGCCAGGGCTATGTAGTGAGACTCTGCCTCAAAACAAGCAAACAAACAAACAAAACAAAAACAAACAAATAAAGCAAAAACCCAAAAAACTTTTTTTTTCCGAGACAGGTTTCTCTGTGACAGCCCTAACTGTCCCAGTCTCATTTTGTAGACTAGGCTGGCCTTGAACTCACAGCATCTGCCTGCCTTTTCCTCTCAAGTGCTGCAGACATGTGCCACCTCGGCTCAAAAAAAATTTTTTTATATAAAAAAATCAATGAATACTATTTCTTTGTGTGTGTGTGTCACCTGGAAATAGTATCACCAAGTTACTAAAATTGTTAAAATAATTTTGGGGGCTGGTCAGTGGCTATGGAAAGTTTGGGAAGTTGCTGATCAGCTAGCACAGTTATCATTTTTGAGGGGGGCCCCTTTTAGCTTCTTAAAGAGCCTTTGACCACCTGTTATCAGACCTGACCGGAATAAACGACTGAAAACCTTAGAATGTATTAACTTAAAGAAACCCCATTCTCTTCTGGTGGAAAAGCTAAGGACGCCATAAGATAGCATCTGAGGCCTGTGGTAGAGACCTATGAGCGATGGACCTCTGAAGTTTCCAGCGACGTTTTTTAATTGCCTTGATTTATAACTGTCTTTGTTCTGCTACTATAAAAAGTCCTTGAAACATTAGCTTTGAGGAGATTGAAATATATATCCCCAGGTCATGGTCACTCACATTTTGCTTTAGTATAAATGACGTCCTTTATTCCTTTGAAGTGTGCACTGTTTCTTGGCATGGGAGTTCCATTTACTGCATTTGTGGCAATCGTGTCTGTCGGCCCATCAGACCATGACAGCCTCATGTAATACTGCGCCGTCATAAGCATCTCTCAAGTCCACACTTCAGTGAGGAGTCATAGATCCTTGTTACATCACACTTGATGCTAGACACAAGCACCTCACAAAATTCAGATTGCTCGCACCTGAGAGCGCTGTCATTCTAGGTTTGTCCTGGAGAGCTACAGACAGAAACTATGTCTCTAAGGAAGTTTAGGTCATTACATTTTCTAAAGAATTTTGGAATGTGTTATTAAAGTGTTTAAAATTCCACTCAGATGAGGGCTTATACCGAAGTAGAGGAATTTTAATTCGGCAGCATGGATACCCTGGCTGGAACACTGACACACCCTTAACCTTTGATCCCAAGCAATAAACAGAAAGTTAGTTTGTAGAAAGAAGGACCTAGAACGCTGGGCGTGGTGGCTAGAAAGAAGCGCCAATAATGCTGGGCGTGGTGGTGCACACCTGTAATCCCAGCACTCGGGAGGCAGAGGCAGGTGGATTGCTGTGAGTTTGAGGCTAGCCTGGTCTACAAAGTGAGTCTAGGACAGCCAAGGCTACACAGAGAGACCCTGTCTCGGGGAGAAAAAAAAAAAAGAAGAAGAAGAAGCACCTATGTTTCAAAGTGATCTCTAGTTGAGAGGCAGACAAAGTGACGAATCAGAGAAAGATTTGACAGGACAGAATATACCCAACTCTGACGAGAATACAGAGGAAGGCGATACTATTTGAGAGAGTGGTGTGGAGGAAGAGAAGCAGTTTTACCTGGACAGTTGTACAGAGCCGGGCTGCTGAGAGAGAACAAACTAGACACAGGTGAAGATAGAGTGAGCCAGAGAGTGAGGGGGCAGAGATTAGAACAGATTGCCCAAGTTAGTTTGAGGCAAAGTAGAGCATTTCAGTCAGAGGCCAAGAGAGAAGTCAGATTGAATCAGTCAGCTAGGAGAGGAGTTTGAGCCAGAACAGCTGGCTTGAACCAGCCAGCCAGAAATCAGAAAGAGCTAGAAAGGGTGAGCTTATTCATCAGTAAGTCTCAGAGGCTGAAAACATTCTAGGTCTAGGTTAGATTGTATGAAGGCTAGAAGCTTCTAGAACTAGGCTTAGGTTAGCAGACAGAGGCAACAAGCCTCTAAGAAGGTTTCATCAGGTGAATAAAAATTACTTTACATACTTACGATCCCAGACTTAAGGAGACTGAGGCAGGAAGATCGCTGTCAGATAAAGGCTAGCCTGGGCTATATAGTGAGTTTCAGGACAGCCTGGGCTACACAGTAAGACCTTGTCTCAAACTACAAAAGACAAGGGGGCAGGGAAGGATCAAACCAGAAGACCTAGCTTGTTTGTCAAGTTCCAGGCCAGTGAAAGACTGAAAACAAAAGGCAGATGGTGCCTAAGGAACTACACACACCCGAGGCTTCCACACACATGTGCATACACCCTTGCACATTCACACACACACACACACACACACACATAATTCATACGGTTAAAGAAAAAGACAGGTCAATTCTATAATGCTGATATCATGTCACTATTTTACTTTTTTGTTGTTTGCTTTGTTTTGTTTTTGTTTTTGTCTTCCTGAGACAGGGTTTCTCTGTGTGATCCCTTTGGCTGCCCTGTACTCACTTTGTAGACTAAGTTGGCTTTGAACTCACACCAATCCTTCCGAGTGCTGGGATTGAAGGCCTGTGCCACCACGCCTGGCTCAGTTAACGTAGGGATTAGTTAACGTAGTTAACTAACATTAGTTAACAGGGATTATCTTGCTTCGGATATGTTTGAAGGCTTTAGTCACCCTACCTGAGCTTCAATTTCAAAGTGGCTTTAATCCAGCTCAGGGGAAGCCACTACCAACTGAGTCACAGAGCCTCAAGGCCTCCCCACTCTGTGTCCAGGGATCTGGGGCCCCAGCTCTCCGTCACACAGAGCATGCCTTTACCGAAGTCTCACCAGCAGTGACTGAGAGCTAACTTAAGGACAGACATACCCAGGAAAGTGACTCTTTCATTTGAACACAGCAACAACAAAAATCACCACTTAAAACCACTGCTCAAATTGGCACGCCGCGGTAGTACTTGCCTATAACCCAGCATTTGACAGGCTGAGGCAGGAGGATTACACTGCATCCGAGGCCAGTGTGGGCTACATGTGAAACTTTGTCTCAGAAGAATGAAACAAAAACACAAAAAGCAGTAGGAAAGGCACTCTTGCCTGGTTCTTCTTTTGTTTTGGTTTGTTCTGGTTTGGTTTGGTTTTCCAGACAGGGTTTCTCTATGTTAGCCTTGGCTGTCCTGGACACATTTTGTAGACCAGGCTGGCCTCGAACTCAAGCCATCTGCCTGCCTCTGCCTCCACAGTGCTGAGATTAAAGATGTGCGCCACCACCGCCTGGCTCTTGCCTGATTCTTTACAAAATAAGCTTTCAGGAGACAGAGAGGCTGTGGGTTTTTTCACTGTATAGGTGGTGCTGTAACAGCCCACAATTCTTTTCTTTTTTTCTTTTTTTTAAAATTAATTTATTCTTGTTACATCTCAATGGTTATCCCATCCCTTGTATCCTCCCATTCTTCCCTCCCTCCCATTTTCCCATTATTCCCCTCCCCTATGACTGTTCCTGAGGGGGATTTCCTCCCCCTGTATATGCTCATAGGGTATCAAGTCTCTTCTTGGCAACCTGCTGTCCTTCCTCTGAGTGCCACCAGGTCTCCCCCTCCAGGGGACATGGTCAAATGTGAGGCACCAGAGTACGTGAGAAAGTCATATCCCACTCTCCACTCAACTGTGGAGAATGTTCTGTCCATTGGCTAGATCTGGGTAGGGGTTTAAAGTTTACCGCCTGTATTGTCCTTGGCTGGCAACACACAATTCTTAGGTGTAATGACCGCAAGGGTCACAGTGTTAGTATTGTTTTGTTTGTTTTTTGTTTGTTGTTGTTTTTTGGTTTTGTTTTTGTTTTTGTAGCTCTGGCTGTCCTGCAACTCACTATGTAGAGCAGGCTGGCCTTGAACTCACAGAGATCCACCTTCCTTTGTCTCTTGAGTGCTGGGTCAAAATCTTCTTTTTCTTCTCCTCCTCCTCCTTCTTCTCCTTCCTTTTGGTGTGGGTTTTTGGTTTTTCAAGACACTGTTTCTCTGTGTAGCCATGCCTGTCCTAGCTTCGTAGAATGGGCTGGCCCTGAACTCACAGAGATCTGTGTGCCTCTGCCTACAGAGTGCTGGGATTACAGACGTGCGCCACAATGCCCAGCCCAAAATCTTCTTAATAAAGAGCTATACACATCAGTGTTTCTAGTTTTAAACCAGGAAAAAGAAGTTGTCTTTCTGAATTAAACCTAGAATGGCCCACTCCATCCCCACCCCTCCCCCAGCCCCAGGAAGATCTTGTGGGCTGTTTTTTTTTTTTTTTCCCTTCACTACCAGGAACAGGGAAGTAACACCTTTCCAGGAATGTTTTAATTGGTCTTCTTTTGTCTCTCATTTCTCAAATCCAGCACTTTAACATTTCTACCAGAATAACCTATGGAAAAAAACCACCAGGACAGAATCTTACACCGTGGGCTTCCTCTTGTCCAAGCTGCAGTGCGTTCCTTCCATTTCCAAGCCTTGCCTTCTTCGCTGCCGATCCCCGTTCACCCAGTCTTGGGGCACCATGCTTCCCCGTGCCCTCCCTCAGCAACCCAAGGCTTGCTTCCGCCTTCAGGACATTCCGGGGAGTCCTCCTCCTCCTCCTCCTCCTCCTCCTCCTCCTCCTCCTCCTCCTCCTCCTCCTCCTCCTCCTCCAGGCCCCTTCTTCTCATTATTCCCAACACAGTCTCTTTTCAGTTCCCACATCAAAGACTTCATCCTTTGAAACTTGGGCATCAAAGTGTTTCTACTTGTTAAGCCTCAGTTTATTTACTGGCAATTTCGGGTCGTTTCCTGTCTGATAAAGAGCTGTAAAGAGGCAATAAAACTGCCCAAGTTCAATCCATTGCCCTGCTCAGTAAATGCTAATACTAATAACATTTCCTCAGTGGGCCGGCATGGAGTTCTGTAGCTCTTCCCATCTACCCCATGCCTTTGTAGGGGTAGGAGCAGTGAGTGACCCCATCATCACCCAGGGGGCATTCCCACACTGCTTGTGGCATGCAGCTGCTATTGGAGCCTGTCTCCAGGAGGCCATGGCACCCCTTTCTGCTGGCCACACTGCACCCACTAAGGCCTGCAGGCGGTTCTGGGGCCCAACAGGTGTTGACTGCTTCTGTCTCATGGCTCTGACACACGTTTGAATTTGGAAGCTGTCAACTCAGCCGGTGTGCTAATATTTGAAGAGATGGGAGGCACACAATAAGGGGCCGCATTATACACGGCTCTGTCATACAGCGACTCTGCCAAGGAGACAGTAGTAACCCAGTCATGTTAAGCAGTAGAGCAGAACACTGATCCAACATTGAAAGCTACGCCCTAGGAAGAGTGTTACAGGTGTGCTCCATTGCCCTGACTTCTTGCAAGTTTCTTCGTCTCCTCTACTGCAAGCCACGGTCACCTCTCTCGGCAGTATTGTTACTGTGTTTCTGAGTCCGTATGGAAGAGTCTCCCTTGGTCTGTTTCAGGGTCTAGGTCTTCTTGCTTGACAGCCACTTTGTAAGAACTAAGGTCAGGTTATATCATTTGATGCCCATTCCAGGGAAACACGCGCATGTGTATGTGTGTACCTATACGTATTTGCACTTTCCTTTCTGCATTCTAATTTGTGCCATATATATTGTATGTGAAAAGAAAATCTGAATTGAATCAATAGGAAATACTGATCGCGGACACGACAGTTTATAAATTGGGAGTAAATGCAATTTTCTGAAACATTATGTAACATTTTTCTATTTAATATACTGTTTTTATATTTCAAGAATCAACAAAAAGTATAGCCCTTAAGTAGAGAGAGGGCTACTATCTTCATTTATTGTCCGTTTCCCATTTGTTACTCAGTGTTATCTAAAGGTGTTGTAAGTCCAGCCAACTTCTACTTTTGTTGCGTGACACAAGACACTGGGCATTAGTGTGCATGTTCTCTGGGTAAGCCTGGAAATCATGTCCATGGTTCTAGCGAATTGGTTCTCTCGAGAGCCTTAGCATTTATTCATGACATAAAACAGGTTAATTGAATGGCGCTGATGTCCTTAGACATCCTCAGGCACCCATAGTGAGATCTTACACATATAAAGATATTACTCCATTCCGCAGCATTAGGTATCACAGGGAAGCCAGATAACACAGGCAGCATGGGGGGGGGGGGGGCGGATTAGAGAAGTACATTAAGAAGGCAGCAGAAGGAATTAGCAAACATTCTGTCTACTGTCTTCTACATATAGCCTTAATTTCCTGTCCGATCGCCCCTGAAGTGAGTCAGATCACAGTAGGATCACTATTGTACAGTGTCCTCAGTTGTTAAGGTCCAGAAACTCTTTTTTTTTTTTTTTTTCTTTTCTTTATTGGGGGTGGGGTGGGGTCCAGACAGGGTTCCTCTGTGTAGCCTTGGCTGTTCTGGACTCACTTTGTAGACCAGGCTGGCCTTGAACTCACCACCTGCCTCTGCCTCCTGAGCGCTAGGATTAAAGGTGTGCCCCACCACGCCCTGCTCAGAAAATCTTTTCCTTCAGGAGTCCTTACTTGCCTCTGCTTGCTTGGCTATGTATTAAAAGTGGTGGTGCACGCCTTTAACCTCAGCACTTGGGAGGCAGAGGCAGGTGGATCCCTGTGAGTTGAGGCCAGCCTGGTCTACCAAGTCAGTTCAGGATAGCCAGTGCTACACAGAGAAACCCTGTCCCAGAAAACAAAAATAAATAAATAAAAGAAAAAAAGAAAAGAAAAGAAAGAAAGAAAGGAAAAGTCTATTTATGCTGGGCAGTGGTGGGGCACACCTTTCCTAGAGCCAGAACCAATAGCCAAGCCAGCGTGTTAGGTTGTGCCTCTTATAACAGCTAGTGGCTAATAGAATTGGGATGGGCAGGCAGGCCAGGGGCTCTGGTGTGCACACAGCCCTAGGGTAACAAGTTGAGGAGACCTCCCTACTAATGTATTTTGCATGATTAAATAATGCCTGGCTGGTCTTCTTGAGGTTAGGTAAATTAAAACAAAACACCAAATCCATAACTTTGGATTTGCCAGCTTCATGTTGGGATGTAGAGAGACAGACATGTGGCATACACTCCCTCGGAGCATATTAGAATTTTATTTCAAGAGGCAACCAGGGAGCAAAACAATTTAATGTAACCTAGGAAATGTAATGTCAGGGGCCACGAGAATAAATCACAAAGGAAGGGCAGCAGGCCAAGCTGGTGGTCAGAGGGAGCTGCGAGAGGGCAGCTGCGCTGTGGGGCGTCTAGGACCAGGATGTGCGACAGAGGCCAAGAAAATGTTTACGAAGGGAGAAGAGAGCAGACAGCTTCAGCGAGCGCAACTCAAACGGACCTGAAAACACAAACACAAACAAAACCGAAAACAGCACAGTAGTGGATTTGTCAGCCCACAGTGGGCCCATTACCAACTGTTGACAGGGCACTTTGAGTGGTGGTGAAGAAAGCCAGACCGGTCAAAGGGAGATCTGCAAAGTTTATGGCTTAGCCTGGAAAGGTGCTTACCGCTAAGCCTCTCAGGGCCCACATGGTGGAAGGAGAGAAGTGACACATACAAGGTTGTCCTCTGATTTCCACATACTAGCGCGCGCGCGCACACACACACACACACACACACACACACACACACACAAAGTGATTTTAAAATCTGAGGAGGTCAGCAATGAGCAGAAAGTGAATGGACCATGAAGGGCATTAAAGGAAAGAAGACACTAAACTGTGTCATATCAGCTGGTTGGAGGTGAGAAGTAAGTGGTCGATGGATCAAAGGCCTCAGCCTACCAAACACAGGGATAAGCAGCATTTGTCAACATCTCTGGCTCAAAAGAATGTTCTTGATTGTGGTCCAAATCCTTCCCATTTTCCACGGGGTGGAATCCACTTCGCCCTCCCCCCACCCTGTCCTCCGACTCTCCCTTTTTCAGTGCAGTCTCCGTTTCTAGATTCCTTTGCACAGTCTTTTTTTTTTTTTTTTTTTTTTTTCTGTGACAGGGATCCTCTATGCAGCCCTGGCTGTCCTGGACTTGCTTTGTAGACCAGGCTGGCCTCGAACTCACAGCGATCTGCCTGCCTCTGCCTCCTGAGTGCTGGGATTAAAGGCGTGCGCCACCACGCCTGGCTAGTCTTTATATTTATGATGACCAGAAAACCCATTATTATTTTTTTTATTAATTTATTCTTGTTACATCTCAATGTTTATCCCATCCCTTGTATCCTCCCATTCCTCCCCCCCCCCATTTTCCCATTATTCCCCTCCCCTATGACTGTTCCTGAGGGGGATTATATCCCCCTGTATATTCTCATAGGGTATCACGTCTCTTCTTGGCAAGAAAACCCATTATTAACCTCCTAAGAACTTGGCTTTGCCATCTTTACTTTAGGGTACCCAGCATGTGATCAGCATTCAGTGACTGTACTAATGGATTGATTTTAACTATAATCTTAGTAGACTGACTGGTGGTGTTTTGTTTTGTTTAAATGAACTATTTTAACTAGAACCTTAATACAGAGATTTATTTAGTTAGTTTTTGTTTGTTTGTTTGTTTGTTTGTTTGTTTTCTGAGACAGGGTTTCTCTGTGTAGCACTGGTTGTCCTAGACTCCGCACTCCGGAGGCAGAGGCAGGCGGATCTCGGAGTTCGATGCCAGTTGGTCTTACAAAGCGAATCCAGGATAGCCAAGGCCACAGAGAAACCCTGTCTCAAAACAAAACTATTATCTTCTACCAATATGGGGGGGGGGGCGGAAATAGCACCTGTGTAGGACTCTGCGGACTTAAATTCTATCAATAAGAACAGCTATAACTAATCTTCACTAGGCAATATGCTAAGTAGGAACTAATGAGCACTGAATTAAAGAGCCAAGCGGCCATTTAACATTTTAGACCGTTAACGGTAAAATTAGTGCCATTTGCTTCACTCCCCACACATCAGTCAAAGGATGTTTAGGTAGGAATTAAAAAACTGTAAAAACTTACTAAAGTGGAATTTGTTGTGTTGATGTAATGCCATTTCTACGAGTCGATATATTTGTGGCTATCAATCATTTTATCGCGTTGCCCTAGCTGGCCTGAACCCGCTGTGTAGACTAGGGTGGCCCTGAACGCGAGATCTGCCTGCCCCTGGCCCCACGAGCGGGGGTTAAAGGCGTGGCCACGGCGCAGGCTTAAGCAGGCTACTCCGGACACTCCCGAGTCTATCAGGTTTATTTGGTCAGGAGTGACAGATACAGAGTAATTGTGAGCAACGCACACTTTAAAGGAAAAATCGTTTTTCTCGAGTCCTGTTTCCACCGCAAAGTCTCGTAGGAAGCGGCTCAGCGACCCTAACCGAACGTCTCCGGCGCCACACTGCCAACAGCCGCCTCCCCCTCCCCCACCCCGTGGGCGCCGCGGACGCGTGCCGGGTCACGCCCGGGACGGTTGGGGTCCGGTTGAGGTCAGCGAGTCCGCGGCCGTTGACAAGAACTCCAGCTCCCGGCAGGCACCGCTTCCGCGGCCCACGAGCGTGGCGGCGCTGCCCGCTGGGACTCGTAGTGCGGTCCGGGTAGGAGACCGGGGCAGCTACCCTGCCTCCCTCCGCGTACAACTCGGAAACACGGTCTGCGGAGGCTCACGCTCGCCCACCCGTGTCCGGCGCCGTTCGGGGCGGGGAGGGAGCGGGGGGCGGGTGTACTAGCGATACGGAACCCGGGACGCGGCGGCGGCGGCGGCGGGAAAAGCCGCGACCGGCGCACGTGGGGGGCGGTTGGCGCCGAGAAACCCGGAAGCCCCGCGCACCGCCCACCCGCGGCGCGGACGGGTAAACGCTCCTCCGGGCGGGGACGGGGCGTGCGCACGAGGGGGCGTGGCCGGCGGCCACTCCGGGACCGCCCACCGCTCGCCCCGCCCGCCCCCGGCCCTGCGCAGCAAGAACCCGGCTCGCGGCGCGTGCGCAGAAGCCCCGCCCCGCCCCCCACCCCCACGCCCGCAGCCGCCGCGGCCGCCGCCACCTTTCCCTTCCTCTGCTCTTTCCTCCGCCTCCTCCGGCGCCGACGCTCGCGTAGGGCCCTGGCGTCAGACGCGCGTGGGCGGGGCGAGTGCGGCGGGGGGTATAAGTAGAAGGTGCAGGAGGCGGTGCTTCCCCTTCTCCCCGGCGGTTAGTGCTGAGAGTGCGGAGTGTGTGCTCCGGGCTCGGAACACACATTTATTATTAAAAAATCCAAAAAAAATCTAAAAAATCCTTTGAAAAAACCCAAAAAAAATTTACAAAAAATCCGCGTCTCCCCCGCCGGAGACTTTATTTTTTTTTCTTCCTCTTTTATAAAATAACCCGGTGAAGCAGCCGAGACCGACCCGCCCGCCCGCGGCCCCGCAGCTCCAAGCAGGAACCCAGAGACCGAGGCCTTCCTGCCGCCCGGACCCAGCACCGCCAGCCTCGCTCCCCCGGTTCCACGGCCGTTGAGTACGCGTCGATTCCGGTTGAATTTTGTCCCTCTGCGCTCGCCCCCGCTCCCCTCCCCCCGGCTCCGTACCCCGGCCCCGCACTCGCTCTCCTCCTCTCACGGGAAAGGTCGCGGCCTGCGGCCCCGCGGGCAGCTGTGCCGAGATGAACCCCAGCGCCCCCAGCTACCCCATGGCCTCTCTGTACGTGGGGGACCTGCACCCCGACGTGACCGAGGCGATGCTCTACGAGAAGTTCAGCCCGGCCGGGCCCATCCTCTCCATCCGGGTCTGCAGGGACATGATCACCCGCCGCTCCTTGGGCTATGCGTACGTGAACTTCCAGCAGCCGGCGGACGGTGAGCGGCAGGCCGGAGGGGGGCGGGCGGGCGAGCGGCCATGCGGCCGGGGCGGCGGGCCTAGCGGGCCGGGCGGGAGGGCACGGCGCGGCAGCCCCTGGCGGGCCGGCACTTCCTCCTCTGCGACCATTTTCTCGCCATCTCAAACTTTAGGGCGATGACGCGCCGGGAGGGTGGGTGAGATCGCCTTCCCCTCGCTGCCCGCACAAGCTGCGAGATTCGGGGGTTTCGAGCCCCCTCCTGGCGCCGTGGGTGGAGGCGCCCCTCCGTCTCCTGCCCTGGCCCGGCACTGGGGCCGAGGAGGAAGTACGATTCAGTGTTGGGGAAAATACCACGTGTTGAACCCAGTAACCTCAGGCCCAAGGCCTGTTCCTGCTGGTGGCCCAGTCGCTGGGAGGAGCCCAAAGCTTGAGAAGAAAGTTGATAGGGTGGTGCCTGGTGGTGGTCCTTAGGGTCGTGAGCCCATTCCTAATAGCACATCACTGGCCTGAGGACCCGGATAGGCACCTTGTGCCATGTGCACTTGCCTGGGGTTTTCCCTAGAGGAAGTATTTTCTGTCTTTAGCCGCGCAGTGAGTGGAGGAGGAGGGATGTGGAAGACTGGGCATTAGACGCCTTGGCTCATTTCAACCAAATTTGTTAGGTTATCAGAAGTTATTATTTAATGTGTATATATACCTTTTTCAAAAAAAGCACCGGTGGTTGTGAATTTTAAGAAGCATGTTGAGTAGTTTAGGGTTGTAAATGATCAAAGCATAACCTGGACCAAATGATGTTGAGTTAATAGCATTCAGCTGATGAAAGCGGCTTTGGTTTTTAAAAGTGGTTCAGTATATCCACGAATCTTGGAACAACTGAGCACAAAGTAAAAGGTTGAGTCAGATAAAGGTTTGTGGCCTGATGAGTAGTTAGGTTTTTAAATCTAGACCAGTTGGCGTCCAGAAGTCAGTTTGAGTTGTTTAACTAGGAAGACTGGCGTTAGTGGCTGATTTGGGTAAGCAGCATCTTGAGTGACTGACTGGAGTCGGAAGTTTAGGTTGCGCTGCAGGTCTCCTGCCCTTTTGCTGTGGGGGCCACTTTACCATCACTTGATCACACTCCGGCCCTGGTAGATGTAAGATGAGGGAAGGTAACCTGGGAGCAAGCAGCCAAAGGGACCTTACTATGAAAAGGGAACTTGGCAGATGCAAACCTAGTGATATTTCTTTTTATCAAGAAAAACCTTGTTTTTAACACCTGGGATTTGAAAAGTTGAACTTCAAATTGCCATGGTTATAGTCCGCTTTATAACACTTATGCCAGTGGACCAGCATTACAAGTGCTCAGAATCTTGACTCTTCATTCTTGTATTTAATGTCTTATGTTCAGCTTTACAAGTAGTTTTTCTTTAACCAGCTTTTTCCATTTTATAGTATCTTATGTATTGCCTTAATGGACTAGGGTTTTTTGCAAATGACCAGTATTCAGTTTGATTGGAAGATGTGACTCATTAAAAAAAAACCAACCCTGTCAAGCTCGAGCAAAGTCAGCATGACAGAGGAGCTCAGGAGGTGTGGCCAATTGATAATGAGCTGGCTGCTGGTTATCACTACATTCTAGGAACTGTAGGAACTGGAACTTTCTTGTACAAAAACCGGCTAGAGGGCTGGGGCATGGTGGTTTCTGCAGTTAGTCCCAGCACCGGGGTTGTCTCTTAAGAGTGGGTGGACAGCCTGGGCTACATACTGAGAGGAGACTTTATGAGAGGAGTGGCTGGAAATTTGTACTGTCAGTAACTTTACTACTGTTAAGGAAAAATTAGAAATTTGGTTCAGGGTTTCAAGTGGACTGTTCCCTCTGGTGGTCTGGTGTTTTTACTTAAGGCAATATTTTTTTCATTTAAGACTGTGTAATGGTATACACTTTGGAGGCAGAGGTGGGTGATCTCTTGAGTTCCAGGCCAGCTTGGGCTTCATAAAGAGACCCTGTCTGGAAGAAAGTTTCCAGCATTTTTTTGACAATGCAAATATACATGATTCAATCTTTGTATGGAATTCAGGATAGTTTTTTTTTTTTTTTTTACGTGAAGCATAACTATCTAAAAAAAATAACCTGAATAAATGATTAGTTCATTAAAATAGTTTCGGTCCTATTTTTGCAGTATACAGTGTAGTAATAGGCCTAGGCTTTAGAGGAAGTTCAGCTGGGGCCACATGGTTGTCACTTTACTTACTGTCGCTGGTAACTTTATTTGAAGTGGCTCAAGAAAATGTTAGAAGTGACACTTACCCTGAATATGTCTTCCTTGTAGCGGAGCGTGCTTTGGACACCATGAATTTTGATGTTATAAAGGGCAAGCCAGTGCGCATCATGTGGTCTCAGCGTGATCCATCACTTCGTAAAAGTGGAGTAGGCAACATATTCATTAAAAATTTGGACAAATCCATTGATAACAAAGCACTGTATGATACGTTTTCTGCGTTTGGTAACATCCTTTCCTGTAAGGTAAGCAAAGGTGATATAGGTCAGTGTGTGCAGTGTTGGAGGTGCTGTCTGCGTTGTTAGTGCCGGGGACAGGGCGCTGGGGCTTCTTCCAGTATAGAGAAGCAGTAGCAGTAACAAGAGCGCTCTTTTCCCTAGGTGGTTTGTGATGAAAATGGCTCCAAGGGCTATGGATTTGTGCATTTTGAAACACAGGAAGCAGCTGAAAGAGCTATTGAAAAAATGAATGGGATGCTTCTAAATGACCGTAAGGTGTAAGTGTCTCCGTTTTTAACAGAATTTTTTAATCTTCCTGATTCCTAAAACAAACTTGCTTAAACAGTTACAAACTTTTACAAACGAAAACCAAGCTAAAATGCTGTTGGTACAGTTCTCTCACTCCCTACCCCCCCACCCCCACCCCCGCAGACAGAGTTTCTCTGGAAGCCCTGGCTTTCCTGGAACTCGCCGTAGACCAGGATGGTGGATCTCACAGAGATCTGCCTGCTTCCTGAGTGCTGAGATTAAAGGTGTGCACCACAGCCTGGCTTGCCAGTAAATTTCTCTTAATCTGGGGAGCATTCAGCTATTAATAAGCTTATGTAGGGGCTGGGTGTGGTGACACACGCCTTAATCCCAGCACTTGGGAAACAGGCAGTTAGATCTGCCTGGTCGACAAAATAGACCAGCACAGCCAGGGATCCACAGAGAAACCCTGTCTCAAAAAGCCAAAAAGCATTCATTTTCATGACAAATGGTGGGAATAGATGAACCTGGTGTGGTACCATGTGCTCATAATCCCTGCTCCTTAGAAGCTGAGGCAGAAAGATGTGGGTTGAAGACCAGAAGAGACACCCTCCCCTCGTTCCAGAGTTTTTCTGTAGCCCTGACTGTCCCTAGAACTCACTCTGTAGAGTCTGGCTTGAATTCAGATCACCTCCTAAGTGCTGGGATCAAAGGTACAGGCCATCACCGTGACGCTGTAATACACATTTATAAAGTGAAGGCAATGGCTGATCCCAAATGTAGACCTCTCAAGTCCAGGGCGTTCTTTGCAGTCTGCTCATTTTGAAGTATCAGCATGACAAGTCAGACTTTGGCATGGACTTTGGGGTAGAGGTGCTCAGTAAAGCCTACAGAGTCCTCTGAAGCCCAGGGCCCAAGAGGCTACTCCGCTTGTGGTCACTCACAGTGGAAAGCTTGGTGGGCTGCAGTGCTTTAGTAAGAGTTAAAACAGCATCCGTGCCCTACGGGCACAACTGTTGGTGCTGGTGGTTTAAGTGTGTAGTGAGGCGCCATTCCAGAAAGCGGGCTGATTGTGCATGTAAATTGTTTCTCTTCCTTTGAGCAAAGATTTTAGCGACTATCCTAAGACATAGTGAAAGCATCACTTAGGGGAGTAGAAAGTTGTATCTACAATGAAATACTCACCCAGTGAGGCTCTTTCCCACCCATGTGGAGAAAGCCCATGGTTTTGAGGATAAAAGTAAATCTCTCGTGTTTTCAGGTGTTGAACAGAGAGAAAGCTTGAAGTCATTTGTGTACAGTTTTTAATATTAGGCAACAGTTCTTGTCTATGTTCATAATAATGCAGTTAGGCCAGGTTGTAGTGTTAGAGAATTGAGAATGTCTGGTTAAGGAGATGGCACAATGTTAGAACCGCTCTGAAATAATGAAAGCATTTGTACAGGTCTCTCGGCTGACACCGAGAACTGTTTATTTTGTTTACAGGTTTGTTGACGGGGTGAGCCCTTTAACTATGGACTAATAGTTGCTTTCCTAAAAATACATTGTTGTGTTTTAAATTATTTTCAAGTGAAGACGTTTCCATTTTGTTGTACGCTTTGTAAACTAACAGCCTTAATCTGAGTTATGAAATGACCTAATGTTAAAGTACTGACATTTTACTAGGTTTGTTGGACGATTTAAGTCTCGGAAGGAGCGGGAAGCAGAACTTGGCGCAAGGGCAAAGGAGTTCACCAACGTCTACATCAAGAACTTTGGAGAAGACATGGATGACGAGCGCCTTAAGGATCTCTTCGGCAAGTTTGGTAATGTGTCCAAGTTCAGTCTTTACACCTAAAGTTGCTTGAGGTTCAGTGACCGAGAGTTGACTGGAAAGTATTTGAAATGCTTGGTTGGAGTTAAGCTATGGACTACACACCACAGTAATATGCAGGTGGACTGACACAAGGTGTGGCTGGCTAAGTAGAGTTTCTTAAGGTTTAGTCGCATTGGACATTAGTGTTAAGAGGCAGGTGGACAGATCTCTGAGTTCCAGGCCAGACTGACGGATGTCTCTAGTTCTAGGAGACATGGTAAGACTATCTAGAGTAAGGTGTAATCTCTAGCGGGTCGGTGGTGGCACTGCACGCCTTTAATCCCAGCACTCAGGGAGTTCAAGGCCATCTGGTCTATAAAGTGAGTCCAGGGCAGCCAAAACTACACAGAGAAACCCTGTCTTGAAAACAAAACAAACAAAAATCTCTAATCCACAATGGGATTAGCCCCCTTTAGGTTTAATGGTTAGTGTCTGTAACATGTTCGAGCAACTTGAAAGTTTTTCGAAGACTAGATTCTCCAATCACAACATATCAAAATCATTTCAGAGTAAATTTGTCCAGACGAGGATGGTATGCACCTTTAATACCAACTTAAGGGAGATGGGGAGTTCAAGGTGTGTTGTCATCTAGAGTTTCATGAAACTCTGAAATTTCGAGTAAGAACGATGAAACTTAGTGAAGGTGCCTCACATTTCAGGATTGGTGTAAAAGATCAGGAACAACAAGACTTGTTGGATGGTTGCCGCTTCCTTTGTGTTAAGCTTATTTTAGGAGGAATGGGCTTTCATTTTGTTTTTAGTCAGTTCTTTAATAAATCATAAGGTTAGGCTAGCATTGCCATACTGATGCCTTTTTGATTTTTTTAAAGACAGGGTCTCACATTTCTAGCTCTGCCTGGTCTGCAGCTCACAGGAGATCCACCTACTTGAGTGATGGGATTAAAGGTGTTAGACGTGCACCAGCACACTGAATTCTCTCTCTCTCTTTTTTTTTTTTTTTTTTTTTTTGAGCAAAAACTTGTCATTTTCCACATAGATTAGTCATGTGAGATGAGGATATAACTGACAGTCTTGTTTTGCACCATAATAAGTTTCTCCATTCCAGAAGTATTACATCTACCTTGTATCTGAAAGATTGGTTGGTTTTTGGTTTTGGTTTTGGTCCCCCCCCCCCCCCCCCCCCCCTTTTGAGACAGGGTTTCTCTTTGTAGCCAGGCTGGCCTCGAACTCACATTGATCCACCTGCTTCTGCCTCTGAGTGCCACATCTGAAAGCTATTTTCTTTTTTCTGGTTTTTTGCTTGCTTGCTTTGTTTCCCCCTCTTCCTAAGGGTCTCTGTAGCCCTAGCACTCACTTTGTCGATCAGGTTGGCCTTTAACTTGCAGGTATCCACCAGCTTCTGCCTCACAAGTGTTGAAATTAGGCTATTTCTTTTTCTTTTTTTTTAAATCAGTTTATTTTCAAGACAAGGTTCTCTGTATCCTTTGGATTCACTCTGTAGATCACAGGGATCTTCTACCTTTGCCTCTGAGATGTGTGTTAACACGCCCGGCTACTTATTTTTGGATTGCATCACTCCTACAGCCGGAGCAGACCGTTGTCTTAGTTGCTATTCTAGAGTGTGCTAAGACACGAGAACCAAGGGTTTCATCTTTAAAAAAGAATTGAACTGGAAAGGTATGGGCCTTTTGAAACCTCAGCCCATCCCCAGCAACACACCTTTGAAACAGTTCTGTCAACTAGGTGACCAAGTATTCAAATATGAGCCTGTGAGAACTCTCAGCTCAAGCTGCCACTCCCAGGTCTTTGTGTACTTGGGAAGTTTCATACCTGAGGGTCAGCACCTGCTTATGGTGTCCTCCACATAATGAGTGGCAAGGGAAGCCTGTCTTCAGACAGTCCTCTTCCAGGTCAATCAAGTTGTTTTCTGTCTTAGAAGCTACCCGTATATTTCCTCTACTTACTGTTCAGAAGCAGGTGGACTGGAGAAGGCGGCCTGGGGCTTTGTTTTTATGTTAAGATACAAAATATGTATATTGTGTACTGGTTTTGAGTTATTTAAAAACTTTTTTAGGGCCTGCCTTAAGTGTGAAAGTAATGACTGATGAAAGTGGAAAATCCAAAGGATTTGGATTTGTAAGCTTTGAGAGGCATGAAGATGCACAAAAAGTAAGTTTGCATAACTGTTATATCAGTACTCTGGTACTGAAGTTGGTGTGTGTGTTTATATGCCAACATTAATGGAAGCTTTACATACTGAAGCATAGTATTTGCATTTTATGGTTAGGGAGTTGGGAGCTTGTACTGCCCTTAATTAAACCTGAAGATTTGGGGATGGGTCTATCTTTAATATTAGTAACTGGGTAAGGTTTTGTTTTCGTTTTCTTTTTTTGTTTGTTTTGTTAACCAGTAAGTACCCTGACGAGTAACTGAGCTTTTTCTGTTTAAGGCTGTGGATGAGATGAATGGAAAGGAGCTCAATGGAAAGCAGATTTACGTTGGCCGAGCTCAGAAGAAAGTGGAACGGCAGACAGAGCTTAAGCGCAAATTTGAGCAGATGAAGCAAGATCGGATCACCAGATACCAGGTTTCCTTCTGCTTGAGCAAGGGAAAAACACAGGGACGAGGGAGCCTCTTACAGTCACGCAGTTACCCACCGCCAGCTGAAGAGAAGAACACGGGCTGAAGTAGTGGGTGTACTTAGGTGCCACGGCGGGCTTGCTGCCACCCTCTCCTCACATAGCGTCTTGTCTTTTCAGGGTGTTAACCTTTACGTGAAAAATCTTGATGATGGTATTGATGATGAGCGTCTCCGGAAAGAGTTTTCTCCTTTTGGTACAATCACCAGTGCAAAAGTAAGGGTGTACTCTGTACTTACTTGAGATAATGTAGATCAGTTTTTAAGCGGGCTGATCTTAAAAGTAGCTCTGCTACAGGGTGGTGGTGGCGGCGGCGGCGCACGCCTTTAATCCCAGCACTCAGGAGGCAGAGGCAGGTGTATCTTTTGAGTTCCAGCCCAGCCAGGTCTACAAAGTGAGTCCAGCATAGTCAAGGTTACACAGAAACCCTGTCTGTGTAACCAAAAAAAAAAAAAAAAAAAGATTAATAAAATAGCCCTGCCACTGATAGCTGACAGCATTTTACTGAGGCACCATTTTCTGTTACTTACATATTTTATTCTGGGTAGCCACCCTCCCCATAGTAGAAAGGATCCCATTTCCCTTTAATGTGAAATCAGATTACAAAGCAGTAGCATTCTAACCTAAATTCCAAGATTTGGATTAAAAACGTAAGCTGCAAGTACTTGCCTAAGAGTCCGTGATCTGAGACTAGTGGACATGTTTTGCTGAGTTAGGAGGAGTGTACGCAGAAGAACAGCTCTGCTCCCTGAATGACCCCCTCAGCTGGCCTTGATTCCAGTTTTCCAGACACTCCCGTTGACTAAGATTTTTGTTAGAAACATAGTGGGTAAATACAAATAAATGCAGTAGCTGTTGCTTTGTGTTTCAGCATGTATTTATCTAGTATTTTTGTTCTGATAGATGTTTTGAGGGTCTCAGTGTGGTGCCTGAAAGTTGGTTTGAACTGGATTGTGTATATGGCTATGTGGGAGGGACATAAAAAGTAAGGCTGGCAGGTTAAACTACAGGACATCATTTGTTGATTAATATTTACTTAAACATTGCCAAGCAACACAAAGGGATGAATAAAATGGCAAATAAAAGGTCTTTTGTGTTCTGGTCACAAAATGAGCCAGCTATAGACTAGGCATTTTCTGCCTTCGACTGGAATTGCTGGTGGGGATGTATTTTCAGATGGAGACAATTCTGGGTATCTCCTGGTCTTATAATAAGTAGTCTTTTGTCTTTTGGATGCAGTTTATTATTTACTGGCGTGCCTGTGTATTTGTGTAGCATTGTTGTCTTCTGTTTTGGGTTGTCTTTAAGGAACATTTTGTACAAACTTGTTTTATGGTGCAACTCAGTTCTCAGAGTTAGCACAGATAATAATAGATCTAGTTCCACCATGTTTGTGCCTTGGAGGGCTGCTGTTGTGTAGATTGCTCTGCTGGTTCTGTTGCTTGCCTTTGAGTGTAAGGAAGATTTTAGAAGTAGAAGATGGTTCTAGCACTAATAGGATTGACTGAGTCCTTTTCTTTATTCTACCATCTCCTTCGCTTTGTCTTCATAGGTTATGATGGAGGGTGGTCGCAGCAAGGGGTTTGGTTTTGTGTGTTTCTCATCCCCTGAAGAAGCCACGAAAGCAGTTACAGAAATGAATGGGAGAATTGTGGCCACGAAGCCACTGTATGTAGCTTTAGCTCAGCGCAAAGAAGAGCGCCAGGCTCACCTCACTAACCAGTATATGCAGAGGATGGCAAGTGTGCGAGCTGTGCCCAACCCCGTGATCAACCCCTACCAGCCAGCACCTCCTTCAGGTTACTTCATGGCAGCTATCCCACAGGTAAGTAGAAGAGCAGCCTTGTGTCTGTTTCATAGTCATGGCTAATGGTTTTGGGGATTGGGAAAAACAAATTGCAAGTGTGTGTGGTGGAGGGACCCACCCGTGCTGATGTACTTGTTTTCTCTCCAGACTCAGAACCGTGCTGCATACTATCCTCCTAGCCAAATTGCTCAACTAAGACCAAGTCCTCGCTGGACTGCTCAGGGTGCCAGACCTCATCGTAAGCCTCACTCACTCACTGGGTTATGACTGGGAATTGGAAACTTGGGGTATAGCTTAGAGAGACAATACTTCCCCTACCGTGTGCTGGGCTGTGGGTTCAGTTCCCTAGTAGTCCCATAGAGGAGGCAAATTTGTCTATTACAGTGTTAATTGTTCTTGATAATTTATGGTTGGGGTAGAATCTGGCCTTTTCTTTTTTTTAAATGTATATAACCTTGGTATTGTATGGATACATAGCCTAGCTATCAATAAAAAAGAAAGGGAAAGAAAGATAAATACCATTATCTTCAGTTAGTGGTCTGATAGGGGTTTGTTCCCAAGTCTTGATTTGCTTGGTAGCTGTATCTTCAGAGTTCTCATTCTGTAGGACTTTAAAGTTGTAGCATTGTGGTCCTTGCCCATGACATAGTAGGCTGGATTCAGGAGCACTTGGTGTTTTTCTCTTTAATCCTGTTTCTTCTCAGTAAATCAGAAATACTTGTCATGGTATGATTTTAATGTAAGTTTGAAACTCACTTTATATTAGGCTCCCAACCTCAAGCCTAGAAAAGCTTTAGCTTTCACTCAGTGAGGTTCCCCGTTGATGTGTTTTTGTCTTTACATGCAGCATTCCAGAATATGCCCGGTGCTATCCGCCCAGCTGCTCCTAGACCACCATTTAGTACTATGAGACCAGCTTCTTCCCAGGTTCCACGAGTCATGTCAACACAGCGTGTGGGTGAGTCTTCACTTTTTCTGTAAATACTAATCCCCTTGGGCTGGTTAAGAGCACTGGCTGCTCTTCCAGAGATCCCGAGTTCAGTTTCCAGCACCCACATGGTGGTTCATAACGATCTATAATGGGATCTGATGGCCTTCTGGGTGTGTGTGAAGACATTACTTAAATACATTAAAGTAAATGAACATATATATTTTTTTTTAAGAAAAAGATTGATTCCCAATTTAAAATGACAATACAAATATTCTTTCTTTAGCTAACACATCAACACAGACAATGGGCCCACATCCTACAGCTGCTGCTGCTGCAGCTACTCCTGCTGTTTGCACAGTCCCACAGTATAAGTAAGCTGCAGGAGTCCGCAACCCCCTGCAACACCTTACTGTACAGCCACAAGTTACCATGCAGCAGGTATGGCTTGCCCGTTGAGTTGTGGGAATTGATGCTGCATGGTCTGCGGAGCTGAAAGCTGTCTGGGCCGTCTTTATATCATTAGCTGATGATGGAGCAGGTGCCGGGCTGCGGAGGGCAGTTAGTGGTTAAGGTAGTTTATGAAATAGAAGGACCTCGGAGTTTGGAGGCTAGCCTGGTCGACAACCTGCGTCTAGGACAGCCAGGGCTATTAAACAGAGAAACGCTGTCTTCAGAAAAGCAAGCGAAAGACAGGCAACCAGCAGTTTCCCTGTGTGGTGTACTTCGTTTGACATGGGTGTAAGGAAGTTCAGTTAAACTGGCATTAGACTTAACCTTTTTCCTAATCCCGGGACTAAACATGACGTGATTCTAAAGACTAACGTATCTCAGGTGCAGTTGTGTCACATGTGATTATCTGTACTTAGATCTTTAGCCAATGTTCCTCTCAGCTTTGTCAAGTTGAGATAGCACTCTCATCCTTGTGAGTGTCCATTGACAGCTGGCTGGTTTGTGTTTCGTTACTTTGGTACCTAAGAGGTTTCCTGTTCTATGTCTAGCCTGCTGTTCACGTGCAAGGTCAAGAGCCTTTAACTGCTTCCATGTTGGCATCTGCCCCTCCACAAGAGCAAAAGCAAATGTTGGGTAAGGAGTGTTGTTTTCTTGGCCTTTCGGTTAGAGTCTACAAAAACAAGGATCACTTAGCACCTACGAAGTGACAGCAGTAGTGTGAAGGAATTCCAAGTGGAGGCTGGCGGGGGCGAGGGGTGGGGGGGGTGGCACCTCATACCTAGCAATACTAACATTCGAGAAGCAGACACCACAGGAAGTGACTACCTTGTGGCTGACTGCTGTTGCAACAGGTGCTGTGTGTTAAGTAAGGTCCTCAGGGCCAGGGTGGATGACGGCCATTACTACTTGCTCAGAGTGCCCTTTGTTCCTAGGTGAAAGGCTGTTTCCTCTTATTCAAGCCATGCACCCCACTCTTGATGGGAAAATCACTGGCATGCTGTTGGAGATTGATAATTCATAATTACTTTACATGCTTGAGTCTCCAGAGTCTCTCCGCTCAAAGGTACTTTGTCCTTCAGCCTGCCTTGTTCTGGAGGGCTAGAGCGCTTGGCGCGGAGCAGGGTGCCCAGGAGCGGACAGCTGTAGTGCTTGTGCTCTGTTGACAGCTCACGCTGCTCAGCTCCTGCAGTCAGCCCGACACTGCTGCTGCTTGGAACTCTTGACTCTCGGCTGAGTGTTTGTTCCCGTGAAAATTACTTTTCTCTGTCCTGAGCCATCATGCCCGCCTTTCAGGTTGATGAAGCTGTAGCTGTACTGCAAGCCCACCAAGCGAAGGAGGCTGCCCAGAAGGCCGTGAGCAGTGCCGCCGGCGTCCCCGCTGTTTAAGTGAGTGCTCCCAGGCTTCAGGAACCTTTCCATCTGCCAGTAACCAGCTTCTTTAAGCCAGCACTTTGAAGCAGAGTTAGCACAGTAATTTGCATGAAGTGGCCTGTAACAGAGGGTGGTGCTCATAATTAATGCTTTTTTTATTGGTCTTGGTGAGTTCAGTGAGGCCAAGAGTAGGGTTTGCCTGACCCTTTTAAAACTGACTACAATCCCGGTTTTGTATGTGATATTTATAGCTGTGAATCTTAGAGGGAATGGGTATGGCTGTGTGCCAACAAAAACAGGCAGATTGATTGACTTATTATGTCTTTTTCTAACATTTACAGATTGATCAGGGACCACAACAGAAACTCGTGCTTCACCGAAGAAAAATATCTAAACATCGAAAATTTTAAATATTATGAAAAAAAAAACATTGAAAAAATATAAAATAAATAAAAAAAGGAAAGGAAACTTTGAACCTTATGTACCGAGCAAATGCCAGGTCTAGCAAACAGTGCTAGTCCTAGATTACTTGATTTAAAACAACAAAAAATACAAAAAAAAATAGTAAAATATAAAAACAAATTAATGTTTTATAGACCCTGGGAAAAGAATTTTCAGCAAAGTACAAAAATTTAAAGCATTCCTTTCTTTAATTTTGTAATTCTTTACTGTGGAATAGCTTGGGATGTCAGTTCTGTTTTAAGTAACAGAACTGATGACTAAGCAAGGAAACGTAATTTGGATTATAAAATTCTTGCTTTAATAAAAATTCCTTAAACAGTGGATGGCTATGCTTTTGTTCATTTTATTGCTTCTTGGCAGTTGGCCTGTGTAATACCAGGTGCAGCTACCAGTCATGTAACAAGCTGTTGGTGTTGGGTAGGAAGGTTGTATAACTCTGGCCAGCCTTAGCTTCCCAGGTTCTGGGTTTGTAGGTATATGTTACCATTTTGACAATTATTCTAATGCATTTTATTAATTTACTACCGCTTATATCAGTTTATCGCTTTCATATTGTTTTTGTGTTATAAAATGGCTGCTTTAAGCCCTTACTTTGGTAAGGTGTGACAGTAGCCAGAGTAGGAAACGAGGTACTTTGGGCACTGTGACTAACCCAGTGCTGTGCCTAGCCCAGTTCTTGAAAGGACTTGGAATAGTTGAGGGTTTGACCTAGTTTCAGGCCTTGTAAACCCAGGCCACTTGCAAATTAAGGCATGTATGTTGGGTCTTACAGGGATTGGTATGTGACCTTGACATAAAGTTCATGCCCAAGCTATTGTGCTTTTGAAATAAAGCTTCGTTTATTTTTCGAGGGAGGATCTCAGCATGCAATCTTGGCTGCCTTTCAGATTGCCCTGTCTTTACCTCCCAAGTGGTGGGATTAAAAGCCTGTACCTCTACACACGGCCAGAGTTCAACTTTTTAAAAAAATTGTAAGCAGCAGGGCAGTGGTAGCCTTAAATTCCAGCATTCATGAGGCAGAGGCAGGCATATCTCTGAGTTCAAGGCCAGCCTGGACAACAGAGCGAGTTCCAGGACAGCCAGAGCTATTACACAGAGAACCCCTGTCTTGAAAAACACAAGATTGGAGGCGTTGTAGTGACGGACATGTAGCTAGCCTATTGTTATTGAGGGTTATGTTGGATTCAGTTTTGGCAGTTTAGCTGAGTGTCAGGATTATGGGCATATCCTGCCACCACACAGCCAGATTAAGCTTGACAAACTATGTCATTTCATGACCATGCTAGAACTGGGCTCAAATACAACGTGAGTGAACGTAGGACACTGTCTTGTGTGGCATCTGTACCTGGAATGCCTTATTTTAAAGTTTAGAATTCAAATCTTCACCCTCCATCTTTCCTACGTTGCACTCGGGGAGTCCTGACTTGGTTTGTCAGCTCTAGTCTGCAGTTGATTGTAACCAACCTGAAACGTGGCCATCCTGACACAGTGCTGGCATTGCAGAATGCTTGGCTGCTAGAGGTGCTTAGGGAAGGCAGAGAAACAGTGCACGTCTTTCTCAACTCTACTACAGAATGTTCTAGGTTTTGATGTGACACGGTTCCTAGATACGGTTTACATGCACTTTTTGTTGGATAGTTGGGGTTAATTTCTTCATTAAATAAGAATAGATCCCACACCAGCACTTGGGGAGGCAGAGGCAGGTGAATCCCTGTGAGCTCGAGGCCAGCCTGGTCTACAAAGTAAATCTAGTAGAGTCAAAAAAAAAAAATCCCACTCACCTGTTTTTAAAAAAAAATTTTTTTTGATGTATGACTTGGGCCGAAGCAGTAAATCTGCAATACCTATATGTACTACAGAAATTGTTAACAGATGTTTACAGTGTTATTAGCAGATTTGATGTTAGTTTTTGAGACCAGGGTCTCTCTAGTCCTGGCTGTCCTGAACTAAGCTCTGTAAGGCTGGCCTCAAACTCAGATCTGGCTGCCCTGCCTCCTGAGTGTGAGTGCTGCTTTTAAAGGCGTCACCACTGCCTGGTTTAGATTTACCTATTTGAATCCAGACGGGTGCTTAACATTAGCTCGGGGATGTGCTGAACAAGGATTTGAGTAACCCAGCAGTTGAGACCCGTGGTTTCTTAGCGCCATGAGGGTGTTCGGTGAGCTTTTCCTGGGCAGGGGTGACGTCAGTTGCGGTGCTGTCGGTGATGAGTTCTATGTCAATAAATGGTTATGATGCCTTAAACTAACCAGTTACCACATTCGCACTTGGAGCAGTTTTTTTTTTCCCATTCAGAATTGATGGTGACTTGGCAGTAACCATCAAGAGTACTGACTGGTTATATTTGGTAGCTAGCATTTTTATCTATAACTTATGTTTTTGTTTAAAATGTACTTAATTTGAGCTGGACAGCAGAGGAGACAGCTGGTGTTTAGACCACCATGGTGCCGTGCTGATGCATACGTAAAATTGGCACAAACCAGGTAGTTATTGGTGCACTGTACGGGAACTAGAGCAAGAGTTCTTCGTTTCAGCACGTATACGCAGGCATGCACACAGATTGGGTGGAATGTGCTCTGTTCACAGGATGCAACCTGGCTGCACTCCTTTCCCTCCTGCTCGCTAAGCTGTGAAATACTATGGGGAGCACTTTGAAGTTTTCTTAATCTGGAGGTAGGATGAGGGCGCAGGCTATGAACTTTGTGTGAGCTTTAGCTTTGCTCAGGCTCAGTGAGCACATTGGTCCAGTGCTGATGGAGCCTTGCTATTCTGATGCTCATCTGCCAGCCTAGGCCAGTCACACAGACCCTGCAGTAGTGAGCAGGTCTGCACACCTTAGGACAATGGCAGCCGTCACTGGCCCTGACGGTTGACGCCACAGGCTGCAAATAGGACCTGTCCCCATATAAGCAACCTGCGGCTGCTGCGTGTCTCACTCCAGTCACTTGGATACCTTTCAGATGTAGCTGTGACTTTACCTGGTTTCAAGTGCTGTGTGGTGATGCAGCAGAAAGCTGTAGTGGCCTTGTGTGCTGTAGACTCTATTTACATCTGGGCAAGATTGTTTCCTCTACAAGGGTAGAAAAACCACCCAAGTTACTTAGTTACAGATAAATATCCAGGAAAACTAGAGGTAGCATGGAGTATTACCTCATGTTGCCATTCTGTCATCAAGTATGGTTGTATTTTCAGGAAGATTATATAAAAACACAACCATTGATACAGCATATATTAGATGAATGTATGGTTGCTGATAGAATTCTGAGTAAAGCATGGGTTTTTTTTTTTGTTTTGTTGTTCCATTTTGTTTTTTCTGATTTCAAATCTGCCATTAGGTATGTTAAGACTGCTCTTCCAAAAGACCTGGATTCAATGCCCAGCACCTGCATCTCAGCTCATAGCTAACTCCCAAGATTGGACACTCTCATACATACATGCAGGCAAAACACCAATGCACATTAAGTAAAAATAAATTATGACTGACATTCAGAAAGTTCTCAGCATTTAAGTCAACAGGAGATCCTTTAGACTTTTAAGCTAATTTTAATATGCATGGAACTAGTATCACTGTGTAGACCAGGTTGGCCTCAAATTCAGAGACTTGCCTGAGATTAAAGGTATGCACCACTCTGCTCGTTAATTTTTTTTAAACCACCGTTTGAGACTGGTTCTGTGAGTACTGTGTATGGAGGCCCAAAGTGCCTGGAAATGGAGCTGAAGTCGTCACACAAGAAGCACCATTCCAGAAATGCCAGGAACTTGGGCTGCCTTTTCCCTGGAGAAGGCAGACAAAATAGCACGTTTTAAGGTTTATCAAAACCATTCTGGTGAACATTTGGAAATAGGCAAGAGAAGTGAGTCTCCAAATTTGGTTGGCCTCAAACTCACAGTGATCTGCCTGCCTCCGCCTCCCGATTAAAGGTGTGGGCCGCCATGCCTGGCTTTTTTTCTTTTCTTTTCTTTCTTTTTTTTTTATCCTGTGGAGGTGTGGTTAAATGCCAGTTGGCAGAAATTGGCAAACAAATGGAGACTGAGATGACCAACACTTGTAGCTGACTGGTCATTAAGTGCCAAGACCCTCTCCCCACTCTCCCTTGACACACCTCATGTAACCACAGCAAGAAGCCGTGGCACCACACAGACCACACAGCAGAGCCTCGGTCTAGGGAGACCTTAGATCATTGCCAATGTAGGAACACCACCCATTCTTTAGCTTTGCTTTATTTTTGCATAATTTTTAAAATCTGTATTGTATAAAATCAAAGAGTACATTTAGAGTCTATTTGAGACCAGGGTATCGGTAGCTCTGGCTTGCAGCGTAGACCAAGCTGGCCTCGAACTTCCGGGAGCCCTGCTGTTGCAGCTTCCAGAGGGGTAGGACTGTAGGCATGTGCCACCACGTGGGTAGCCATGATTTCTGACCAGTGCGTATACCCACAGTCAGCTGGAAAGAAATAGAAAATATTCCTAGCACCTTGAAAGGTTCCCTTGTGTCCCCCACACATGCCCCAAATGGAAGCACTCCTTTTGTGCATTTGTGTCTGTATGGTAGTTCTTGAACTTTAAGTGAGCTTGTAAGTTTGTGTGCTTGGCTTCTGTGGGCTAGCCTGGTGTCTGTGCTCTACCCACATGTATAACAATGGCTTCTGTGGGCTAGCCTGGTGTCTGTGCATCATGTATAGCAGTAGTTAGTACTTGCTGCTGTGTTGAGACCTACGTGAATAGATCAGTTTCTCCATCAGAGAAACTTGGGATTTTAGTTCTTGGCTGTAAAGAAAAGATAAGCTGTGCTGCAGTGACCACTGCTGTGGCTGCTAGCAAACCACACTGTGATTTATTGCACTCAGGGTCCAGTACTGCTCCTGGGCGATGTACCACTGGGCACTGCAGGACAATTAGTGTTTTCATACTGATTTCCAAAGAAAAAAATGATTTCTGAATGTCTGCAAAGTCAGTCTTAAAATGTAGGCTCTTGCCTTGTGGTGGCACATGCCTTTAATCCTAGCACCTGGGAGGCAAAGACAGGTGGATCTCTGTGAGTTTGAGACCAGCGAGGGCTAAAACAAAAAATCCTGTTTCGAAAAGCCAAAAATAAAATAAAATAAAAAAATCAAAACCAAAAAACCAATAACCCAAAAAACAAACAACAAAAAAACTAGGCTCTTAAAGGATTATAAAGTTAGATGTCATAAAATGTATCTTATTAGTTTGTGAATTTAAAGTAAGCCTGCACTTAACTTTTTCCTTTAAATTTTTTAATTTATTTTTTAACTGTGTGAATGCTTTGTCTACATGCATTCTGCACTGCGTTCATTTCCGTCTGGTACCCCTGGAGGCCAGAGGTATCCGAGCTCCTCTCCAGCCCTAAAAACTTAGTTTTTAAAATAATGTTTTTTGATTCTTTGAAAGTTCCATATAGATGTTATGTGTATCAGTCCATCCCTTCACTACCGCAGTAGCTCCCTTGGCTTTTCATCTCGGTCAGTGGAGGGTACTTGCCACTGAAAGAGGAGGCAAGCCAGGGCTCCGCAGTGCAGTCTGTCCTGAGTGCTGGACACAGGACATCCACCCAGTAGGGACCACGGTAGAGGCTGGAAATAGCAGCCATTTATCGTAGCTACAAGTTTTGCTTAAATGTACAGAAAGTTGCAGGATTGTGTTGGTTTTCCACAAGCTCACAGATGCTTAGGATTTTGCTACATGTGCTGTTTAGTTTCCATCTTTCCCTTTCTGGTTTTGAGGAACTAATATTGATTCTAGGCTGCCGTGCTATTTACTCTGAGACACTGGCTGAGTTAGCCAGGTTGGCCTCACACAGATAATCACCCAGCAGGTCTGAAGCATTGTAAAGCGGCTGGGCTAAGCCACGCCCTTCACCCTCACACCTGTGTTTCCTGATGAGCTCTCTTAAACAGGCAGCGTGGGTCGGGGAGACAGATGCACGTCGGTACTACAGGCAGCAGTTTGGTCAGTCACTCCATGCTCTTTACGCTGCTTTTTCCTTGCCAATCTAGGACTATTTTGTGTTTCTTACTGTTCCTTGGCTTTCTGTGCAATTGACATTGTATAACTTTAATTCAATTTGAGTTCATTGTTAGGTTTTTAAAATTACATTTAGGCAATGTATTCTCAATCTACACAGTGGTTGTGTCCTCACCTGAACAGTAATTTACGAAATTAACTTCTTTCCCCCTAATCAGCAGTTTGTGAAGAAACAAGAAATGTGAAGAATTCCCAAACTCTCCCTATCATTCCAAGCTTCCTCCAGCAAAACAAAAAGCCAGCACTTGATTCTTGCTAGAGTCAGCTGTCTGGGCACAGTGACTTTTTCAGTCTTTACACTGGTTGCTGTAAGGAAAGGTATCTCCACAGTTGCTGATTAATTACACACAATTTCCACTCTTAAACTCAGCTTACAATAACATTGTTTTGATGCCCTCATTTTCTCAGATCTGGTCCATAGATGCCCTGGTGTCCTGTGTGTGCATAGTGATCCCACTAGTGAGTTTGACTTTTAATTTCTTTCTTTTTTTTTTTTTCTTCTCTTCAAGACACGGTTTTTCTGTGTTCTTGACTGTCCTGGACTTGCATTGTAGACCAGACCAGGCTGGCCTCCAACACATAGTGAACCGCCTGCCTCTGCCTCTCAAGTGCTGGGATTAAAGGCGTGTCCCACCATGCCCAGTGACCTTGAAACTCTTAATAAACTAAGAAATGCTGGGCGGTGGTGGATGGAGCACGCCTTTGATCCCAGCACTTGGGAGGCAGAGGCAGGCAGATCACTGAGTTTGAGGCCAGCCACACTCAGAAGGCAGAGGCAGGTACACTAAGTATTCTGTCCGCATGTGTGCCTGCAGGCCAGAAGAGGGAACCAGATCTCATAGATGGTTATGAGCCACCATGTAGTTTCTGGGAACTTAACTCAGGACTTTAGGAAGAGCCGCCAGTGTGCTTAACCTCTGAGCCATCTCTCCAACCCCTTCTGTTGACTTTCAAGTTTTTATTTTTTTAGTGGCCCCATGAGTTTCATTGGGATTCCTTCTAGGAGCATGAATGGGCTTGTTTTCAGGCGTGTGGATGCTGTCTCAGCATGCCAAGGCTCCATGATGCCTCCTGAATTCTGCGGTGGTTACTTATTCTAGTTACTCTTTTTTTTTTTTTTTCTAGTTACTCTTAATTCTAATGTACTTAATCTTCTCGTTCTTGTCCTTCATCTCTTAATGTGTATGTGTGTGTGTGTGTTCTTAACTACCGAGCCACTTCTGTAGCTGCTTCCTCCTTCTTTGAATTTTTATTTTCATTGTTTCTTCCTTTTGATATTTGCAAATACCCAAAAGTTTAGTGAGCTCTATAATTCTTTGGAATTTCTGTTAGCCACTTTCAATACAGTTTTCTTACATCTACACCCCACAACCTACATGTGCCTAGATGATCAGAAAGCAGTTTCAAACCTTGTGTCTCTAACCTCGTATGGTGGTGCACATTTTAATCCCGTCTCTTCAGAGGTAGAAGCAAGTGTGAGTTTGAAGCCAGCCTGGTCTACAGAGTGAGTTCCAGGACAACCAGAAGCTACATAGAAAAACCTTGTCTCAAAAAAAACCAAAGGAAAAAAAATTAGATTCTGGGGGCTGGAGAGATGGCTCAGAGGTTAAGAGCACTGACTGACTGCTCTTCCAGAGGTCCTGAGTTCAATTCCCAGCAACCACATGGTGGCTCACAACCATCTATAGTGAGATCTAGCGCCCTCTTCTGGCCTGCAGGTGTACAGGCAGAGCAATGTGTACATAATAAAAAATAAATCTTTAAAAAAAAAAATTAGATTCTATTTCTTTGTATTTGTTTGTTGTTGTTAGTTTTATACGATGGAGTCTCACCATGTATCCCAGGCTGGCATTGAACTTGTGGAAATCTTCCTACTTCATTCTCCCAAATGTTGAGATAGTACGCGTGTGCCACCATGCCTGACTAGACACATATTTTTTAATACTAAATTATCCAGTCAGCACCCATTCTTTCCAAGTTGTCTATGTGTCTTGTTCTGTGTAGTGTGTTAGGACTTGCCTTTTTTTTTTTTTTCTTTCCCCTAACCTGGGCTTGTGAAGCAAGTGATTTGCTACTGAGTTACCTCTACAGCTCGCTTAACATTTTTACTTTGAGGATGGGGTGATGGCGCACACCTTTAATTGCAGCTCTCAGGGAGCAGGGGCAGATGGATCTCTGATTTTGGGCCTGCAGAGCGAGTTCCAGGGCAGCCAGGCCTAAGCAGAAAAACCCTGTTTCAAAAACCAAACAAAAATGTACTTGGAGAAAGAGTCTTCTTCTGGCAGCCTTCCAAGCAGCTGAGATTTAACATGTATGCCACCATCCCAGGTTCCAACCTCTCAAACTTGGGTTGACTCTTTACTGGTGAGACGGAGACGTTGTGTATGTGTCCAGGATGCAAGCCCAGGTCACATTTGTGCTGTGGGTCTCCTCCTCTGTTCTGTGCTGGGCCTGTCCCCTAAGTCATGGCTTCAGACCCCACATGGGGTGACTATGAAGATTCTGGAAAATCTGGCAATAGTGAAAGGGCTAAAATGCAGCAATCAAAAAATCAGTTTAAAAAAAGCAAATACATGGGTGGAACTGAGGCCTTTCTGTCATGTATACCCAGACTGCACTGCAAGGCTTCACTGGAGCCCTGACACACTTCACACTATGCATGCTGTCACACTCGACCCACAGTTTCTGCCAGAAACAACTCGGCTCAGGTTTGAATAGTATTATAGGTTATGAATAGTAGTATTTTTGCTGTGCAAATAAAGGTTTCTGCACCTGTAGAAACATGATTTAATTATAGAAAACAGAGGCCTTGATTATTTTCCTACTGCCATTCCTATGCTTATCAGATACGTACAGTTTTAAATCATGTTGTATCAGGATGTTAAGTATTAATTTGTTTATTTTTAGTCATTTGAGATAGGGTCTCACTATGTAGCTCTGGCTGTCCTGCAACTCCGTGTAGAACAGGCTGGCCTTGAACTCTCTGTCCTAAGTACTGGGTTTAAAGGCATGCACCGCCATGCCTGGTTTATGTTTAGCTTTTTTTTTTTTTTTTTTTTTTTTTTTTTTGGTTTTTCGAGACAGGATCTCTCTGTGTAGCCTTGGCTGTCCTGGACTTGCTTTGTAGTCCAGGCTGGCCTCGAACTCACAGTGATCTGCCTGCCTCTGCCTCCTGGGTGCTAGGATTAAAGGCGTGCGCCACCACGCCCGGCTTATGTTTAGCTTTTTAAGCTGCCATTTGAAGCCGGGCGAAGTGGCGCACGCCTTTAGTCCCGAGCGCTTGGGAGACAGAGGCAGGTGGATCTCTGTGAGTTCAAGGCCAGCCTGGTCTATAGGGCAAGTTCCAGGACAACAAGGGCTACAAAGAGAAACCCTGTCTCAAAAAAACAAAACAAAAATCACTTCCTTAAGTTTCATTAGAAAAACAAAAACAAAAATTAAGGCGTGATGGTGCACGCCTTTAATCCTAGCACCCAGGAGGCAGAGGCAGGAGGATTGCTGTGAGTTCCAGGCCAGCCTGGTCTACAAAGTGAGTCCAGGACAGCCAAGACTACACAGAGAAACCCTGTCTTGAAAAACCAAAAAACAGCCGAGCGTGGTGGCGCACGCCTTTAATCCCAGCACTTGGGAGGCAGAGGCAGGCGGATCGCTGTGAGTTCGAGGCCAGCCTGGTCTACAAAGTGAGTCCAGGATGGCCAAGGCTACACAGAGAAACCCTGTCTCGAAAAAACCAAAAAAAAAAGAAAAACCAAAAAACAAAACAAAACAAAAAAACAAACAAAAAAAACCAAAAAAAAAGAAAGAAAGAAAGAAAAAGAAAAGAGAGAAAAGAAAAAACAAACCCCTAAAAACTGTCAAGTGAATTTTGGCCCAAGATTAGGATTTCTAACACTTTCTGAAATGGCCTGAAGCACTCTGCGACCTTATACTGCATATTTATATGTAGTGGCTTTCTCAGCTCTGATGACAATAAAACAAAATATGATCCACTTTGTGAACACTGCAGATGTTCTAGAGCCCAAGGTATCAAATATTTAGCCACGCTTTAGCTTGGTCTCACTTTTATTACATATTCTGAACTTACGTCTAGCACGTAAATATTTTAGAATAAGCTTATGATTTACCATAAAGGTATTTACCAGCAAATGTTGGTTTATTTAATTGTTTTATACACCTGTACACCCAGGACCAGGCAGGTATTCTTCAGGTGGAAAAGGTCATGAGTGGAACAGGTTTTTTCCAAGATAGGGTCTCTGTCTCTGTCTGTCTTTGTGTCTCTGTCTCTGTGTCTCTGTCTGTCTGTCTGTCTGTCTGTCTGTCTGTCTGTCTGTCTCTCTCTCTCTCTCTCTCTCTGTTTTTCCAGACAGGGTTTTTCTGTGCAGCTTTGGCTGTCCTGGACTCGCTTTGTAGACCAGGCTGGCCTCGAACTCACAGAGATCCACCTGCCTCTGTCTCCCAAGTGCTCGGGATTAAAGGTGTGCGCCACTGTGCCGGGCCTTGGAACAAGTTTTAAGAAGTTCTGCTCTAAATGGTGTCCTTTAATGAGCAAAAGACTTGCATTTGAAGTGTGTTGATTTTTGTGCACGACTCATGGTTTAGCTGCCAGTACTTAATGAAGTAGACATACGTTATATGTTATATGTTACATGTTACATGTTATGGTGGGTGGCAAGCAGCCCGGCCTGGTGCTAGCCCAGTCACAGGCATAAAGTCTCTTTGCTTTGTCCCTTTCCAACAAGTAAAAGTTCTTCCTAAAAATCAATCCAGTCTAAGTAGGAAGTCTCTCATAACTGGAGTTGGGGGTAAGAACAAGGAGTTAGAAAGTAAAATGTAAACATGTTGAGGCCTGGAGAGATGGCTCAGTGGTTAAGAGCATTGTCTGGTCTTCCAGAGGTCCTGAGTTCAATTCCCAGAAACTACATGGTGGCTCACAACCATCTATATGTTCTAATGCCTTCCTTTGGCCTGCAGCTATACATGTAGATAGAGCACGCATATACATAAATAAAATCTTAAAACAAACATCTCTTGTATCCTGAAGAGTGATTGAAACTTTTTTTTTTTTTTTACCAATTTTTTTGTTTGTTTTGTTTTTCTAGACAGAGTTTTAAAGTATTATGTGTAATAGTGTTTTGCTTGCATATAGTATTATGCACCACATGTGTGCCTGGTACAGATTCCCCTGGGCCTGGAGTTACAGATGGTTGTGAGCCACCATGTAGGGGCTGGGAATTGAACTTAGGACCTCTTGGAAGAGCAGACCATGTTCTTAACCACTGAGTCATCTCTTCAGCCCCCCAGGCCAGTTTTGGCACAGTCAGACCCAAACAACCATGCCCACATCCAAACCTCCTACCCCTGTGACAGAATCAAATGCTCTAGCGCTAAGCAGTGGTTTGGTTTTGTTTTGTGTTTTGTTTTTCTGTGTAGCCCTGGCTGTCCTGGACTCACTCTGCAGACCAGGCTGGCCTCAGACGCAGAGGTCCACCTGCCTCTGCCTCCTGGTGCTGGGATTAAAGGTGTGTGCCACCATGCCCAGCTTGATCAATGACTTTTTAAAAATTGAATTTAACTTTTTATTTGAAACTATCACAGAAGGAGTAAAGGATATTTAGGAATATATTTGAGAGTGGGTCGCCAGCCTGATGCCTCATGGCCGGGACACTGAGCAAGGGCAGACTTCCAGGCAACTGTGGCCACTCTGGGCTCTGACCCCTGAATGTCCCCAGTTGTCCTGGGAATGTCCTGTACAGTGAGAGACCTAATTCAGAACTGAGAGGCACTGGTTGTTATGGCTGTCGGTCTCATTTAGTTTGGGACAATTCTTCAATCTCTCCTGACACTTGAACGTAAAGGGCCGGTCATGCAGTGGGATGGCCCCCACTTCTGGTGGCCCTGGTGTTTTCTTATTGTTACACTGAGTTTATAGATATTTTAGGAGGGACATCACAAGTTTTATGCTGAATTCTCCTTATTGGGTCATCAGTTTCTCTCATGATTTTATTTTATTCCATTGCTGAGGAAATACATTTTGAATAACCAAAGTTGCCATCTGCCAAGGTAACACTGGTTTTTTTCTGTGACCAATGGATGCTTCTAGGAAAGCAATTTTAAACAAGGCAAATATGCAGTTCAAATAACCTTTTTTCCCCCCATTGGCATAGCTGTGAAGAGTCATGGTTCCCTGTTTTAGTTTTTAAATTTTTTTCTCCATGAGTTATCATCTGTTACTGCCATTTAAAAGTGCCAAGACTCCTTCTTTCAGTGCAAAATGTCATTTAGAAGGCCAGGCCTGACTGTCCTGTACTCATGTGCCATCACGGGGCCTATACTAAGCCCTGCCAGGGAGCAGAGTAAGTATGTCTGGTACCTCCTGAATGTGGCCACAGTTTAACCAGTTTCCAGGTGAGTCGCAGGCACTTTAAAGCCTGGGAAGCCAGGCTCCCTACTGAGTGGCCTTCAGCATCCAAACAGCTATGGGAGTCCCAGCCTTTGCAGCTGATTGCAGGTACCAAAGAAAAAATGGGAGCTGGGACCACCTTCCTCAGGGCTTCCTTTTAGCCCTGAAGTCTTAGAACAGGTCTCCTGGTCGCCCGTTGCTGAGAATTTAGTCACATGACTAATGCAGGGAGGGCAGGGAATCTAGGTCTGTCTGCTCTGTAGCCCAGGGTGGCCCGGAACTCACTATATAGCCTAGGCTGGCTTTGAACATCTAGTGAGGCTGCCTCAGCCAGATTCTGGGAGTGCAGGCAGGCCTGAGGGCTTGATGACAATCTGATTTCTTGGCCAGGCTCACTGCCCTGTGGTCTGTCTCTAAGGACAAGGTGGATTCTAGCGGCTGAGTGCTTTACACGGATCTCTGGCCTTATTTGGTGGCAGCCCATAAATCTTCTCAGGAGACTGGCAACCTGCTGGTAGCAGCAGCCAGCTCTGGGCCAGGAGAACATCAGAATTTAGGAGAAAAATCCCTGATCAAAGGCTGCTTCTCAGGAACCACACCTTCTGCCTGGCCCCAACGTGGAGCCAGCACCACAGAATAGACAACTTGGAAGCACAGTAGAGCATCATAGCTGGGTCCCAGCAGCAACCGTGGCTTTGAGCAGGAAGTCCTGTCTCCTCTCCAATGCTCTGTGCCAGGCAACCATCTAGAGTGGCCTCCTAGGTTGTCACCAGGAGTAATAGAAATAACTATGAGTCCCACTGAGCACCAACTCCTCAGTAGAGCAGGGCCCCAGCAGCAGGGGCAGACTCTCCTCCTGGAGCCAACAGGAAGTGTGACCACCACCACCTGAAGCGTCTTTAGTGGAACACTTTTAAGTTCAATGTTTCTTCAGCTTAGCAAAGAGCCGCCTTAGCAAAGAGCCCGGCGACTCTGTTGCCTATTCCCAAGATGGTGGTGGTTCTTCTTCTTCTTCTTCTTCTTCTTCTTCTTCTTCTTCTTCTTCTTCTTCTTCTTCTTCTTCTTCTTCTTCTTCTCCTCCTCCTCCTCCTCCTCCTCCTCCTCCTCTTCCTCCTCCTCCTCCTTCTTCTTCAACCAGGCTGGCCTCAAACTCACATCAATCCGCCTGCCTCTGCCTCCCGAGTGCTGGGATTGAAGGCGTGCACTACCATGCCCGGCTCCCAAGGCTCTTCTGATCCGATGTGGTTTTGTGGCTGCAACTTTCCTTTGCCGCTGCTTCTTGAATGACTGAATTCTTATTTTTATTTTTAGAACAGAGAAAAACCAACAAAAAAACCAAAATCAAAACCACACAAAAAGCAAACTAACCCAACCCCAAAGCCATGAAGCAAACAAACCCAGCACTCACCTTTTGTTCACATCCTTGCTGAGATAAAAACCTGCAGCCAGCACAGCCCATTGACTAGGCACATGACACTGGCCGTGCAAAACCAAACCAAAACAAAGCAAGCACAAAACGCTATGTACAAACATCTGGGTAATTTGGCTGCTTTTACTGGTTTGAACACAACCAGTTTGCCTGAGTGCCCAGGGGATCCTGAAAGACCGGTTCTTGTTATATTCACTTCCTCCCTGGCTTAGCACTTGACTCTAAAATACTAATATGTCTGCCCAAGGTACCATTGGGGGGAAATGTCTAAGGTACATGAAGCTTTCTTTTTCTTCTTAAGATCCAGGACTCTATGACCCCAGGGTGAAACTCCTTAAAGGATGCCGGGAGTGTGTGCATGTTTGTGTCTTTGTGTTTATTCAAAATGGAAACAAAATGCTCCAAACTGCCCCACTTTAGTTCCTTTGCCACTTGCCAGCTTGGCTGATGCTGCTGGCACCAATCCCTCTACCTTTTCAATTCTGTTTTAACTGGAGCCAAGATGTGACATGATACGCTATCTCGGGGACCAGGCTGAGGATCCTGACAGTGCCTGTGTAGCTGTGTACCCACAGCAGCAAACTCGACCACGGAACACCTCACGGAGGGTCTCTGGAAGCAGCAGAATTGTGTCTTGGCATCCTGCCTGATGACACTCAAGCTTGTGGGAAATGGGGTCTTGTTGGTCTCCTTAGGGGCTAAAGACTGGTCCCCTCTGTACTATCTCTGCAGTGGACTGTGGTAACCGCAGCTCCTCTTCTTTTTAGGAAAATCTCCCCAACTTCAAGAGAATCTTCTGACTTTGATAAGTCACAGTGACTGATCATTCTCAGAGGGCGACAATGTGGCCCGTCCAGGTGACTTTAGTCCTCCATCCCTCTGGGAGGCATGAAGCAGGCTGGAGAGTTTGAGATGGTCCCTGATGACAGCTTCTCCCTTACTACCCATCCATTCTAGACTTCTTGCTCTGTCTGCCTCCCCATCACCCTGGGCCCAGGCACTGACTTTTTTTCCCTCCTGAACAGCTGTGTAGTCTCATGTCTGTTCAGTGTCCTCAGCTAGAGTTTAAGGGACAAGTGTAATTGTGTCATCCTATTGTCTCCCATGGCTTAGGAGAAAGACAAGCCCGGTAGACCCCTCTCTCTCCACTTCCACTGCTTTGCTTTGTCCTACCTTTGAATGATTCTTTCCGTTCACCCCCTCCACAGCCCCAGGCTGCCGAACTGCTTTACCCACACGTCTCCCTCCTCCTATCAGAGAACCTTCCCCAGCGCTTTGCCTGGGGACTTTTTGTGATGTTAGCGCTCATATCCCTGACTCCTAAATCCAGTCTGTCACAGGGCAGTTCTTACTTGCTGGCTAGTTGACTCCATAAGGCTAGACACATGTCGCTGTGACAAAACACCGTGGCCAGGTAAACTTATAAAAGAAAGCATTTCATTGGACTTACAGTTATGGAGGATCAGAGACCATGATGGTGGCCTTGCAGCAGGAACAGCTGAGTGCTCATGTCTCTATCCACACGTAGGAGGCAGAGAGGGCACACTGGGAATGGCTGAGTCTTTTGAAACCTCAGAGCCTGGCCCCAGGACACAACTCCCTCAACAAGGCCATGCCTTCTAATCCTTCCCAAACGATTCCACCACTAGGGACTAAGTATTTAAGCATAAGAACCTATGGGGACTGTTCTCACTCAAACCACCACAATGCGGTATCATTTTTGTCCACAATACACGTTTAAACATGCTGGAGAGATGGTTCAGCTGTTAAGGGCTATAAAATATGTGCTGGATGATGGGCAGTGAGTGACGTGGTCCAGGCAGTGAACACGGACCCAGCTAACTGAATTGTCTCATTTCCTAAATGTAAGGTGGAAGAGAAACCATCTCTTCTTCCGCCTGCCGTGCTTCTGGCGCTTACCCTCTGCACAGTGAAACCTGGACAATGCAAAGAAGTCCGTGGGGTGGGGTCCCTCACTTCATGAGCAGCCGTGGCCCTTCCTTCAGTTCTCAAAGCTCTTATCCCCCCACCCCATGTTTTGTAAGATGCAACATAAAACTCAGCTGAGGCAATTAACCCAGTGACCCTGATCTGGAGACCGGTGATTGGAGAGGCATTAGGTTAGGCCACTAAAACAAGTGCAATTGCTGTCTCTACAGGAAGTCTTTGTGTTGGTTACCTGCTGGTAGGCATAGCAGATATGGGTAAAGACTTTACTAGGATGCTAAGCACACTCCTCACAATCGGTTCCACTTTTAGCCAGCATCCCATGTACCTAACATGCGCCATGCACCTGCTGTGAGCAACACTCCCACTACAGGGGCTGGGTTGAGTGAGTCAGACCCCTTAGAAAGTCTGCTGGATACTCTGCTGGGAAGTGTGGAGAGGACATAAACAGGACACGGAGTGCTCAGAGCTGCTGGCGCTATAGACAAGGCTCGAGGCAGCAAGAGGACAGGTGCGCTGGCTTGGGACAAAAGACCTGAGCGTGAACTCTGGCCCCGTTGCTCACTCCACTCAGCCCTACTTAGTGTTCTCCACTGCAAAATAAGGATACTAATACCCTTGTGGGTTGTTGGGAAGACTTGTGGAGATAAAATATATAAACTGCCCCGTAGAGAGGTATTCAACAAATTGAACTTAAATGTTGTTACATGCCCAGGCGGTACCATGAGGGCTGCCTGGGAGATCTTTTGCCTGAAACCACAGTCTCTCACCTCCTTGGAAGCCACTGTACTTGAATGACCAAATCTAGGAACTGGTTTTAGGATTTATGTTTTGACCCACGTTAAAGGGCAATTGCAGCACTCGAAAGTGCAGCGATTATAGAGATCTATTAAAAACTAACCCAATCAAAGTGCCCCGGTGGCGCAAGGCTGCGTCCCAGACACTTAGGACCCAGGGGCAAATCACAAGTCAAAGGCCTGCTTGAGCAACCTGTCGAACCCCGTCTCAAAGAAGTAAGTTTTTAAAGGGAGTGGGGCTCGAGTGGCTGGGGAGGTGGCTCAGATGTAGTGTTTCTTGTGCATGCATGGGGACCTGAGCTTGGGTCCCAGCACCAATGTGGTGTGCTGGTGTGTGTTCTTTAATCCTATTCGTGGGCAAGCTGAGATAGTAGGACCCCTGGGGGCTTCTGGCACAGCTGTTCTAGCCATTCAGTGCCCCCCCCGGACCCAGTAGAAGACCCCCTTCTCTGTAGAGGAAGGTGCCTGGTGATAAACTTTGTCCTACGCATGTGCACATGTGCGTGCACATGCACACGCCACACCAGACATACACACACAAACACATACACATGGAAACACACACACACACACACACACACACGGATACACACACACACACACACCCTGGCGATTTGCTCACTGGTACAGCATTTGCCTTGGTCCTGGGTTTAATCCTCAATACTGGAAGAAAAAAAAAAAATTAGTCTAATTGATCCGCAAAGACTGGGCTTGGAGAAAAAGGCAAATGATAGTGTGGCCAGCTACTGCTGCACCTGTGACATGTGCCTTTTATAGTCACTTGACCATGGCCAGCTGACCGAAGCCCTTGGTGGCTCAGAGTCCCCTCCCCATAAAGTCTTTCCCTTGGAAGTGTTTGGGCAGTTAGCAAAGGCAGCACACGCAGAGGACAATGACCTAGGCAAGCTGGGGTCAGGGCTGAGGCTTGTCTGGCTGCTGGCTAGGGCCCAAAGCAGAGGGAGAGGGCCCTCAGGTGTGCCTTCCAATGGAGCAGGTGAGCTGCTCTAAGCCACTTTCAGCTGGGTGCCCTGCAGTGGCATGTAAGGGAAGAGGTCGGTTCCAGACCTCACTCAATCTGAAGAAGCCTGCTCAGAATGTCCCCCAGTTATGCGAAAGCCCCCACCCCCCTTAAGATATGTTCTCTCCTGTGTTTCCCAAGGCCTCTGATGTGCTGAAATTAAAGCACAGGCTGCAAAGCCTGAAAGCAGTGTCAACACTGAGCCTTCAGCAGTAGTCCACAAGGGGGCATTGTGTGCCAGTCTGTTCTCAGAAGGCAGAAGTGCACAGGCAACCGCTGCCTCTGCTTGCTGCAGTAGGGAGCCAGGCCAGCTTTTTCTTTCTTTCTTTCTTTCTTTTTGCGGGGGGGGGGGGGATATTAAATTTATTATTATTATTGTTATTTATTTATTTTGGTTTTTCGAGACAGGGTTTCTCTGTGTATCCTTGGCTGTCCTGGACTCACTTTGTAGACCAAGCTGGCCTCGAACTCACAGCTATCCACTTGCCTCTGCCTCCCTAGTGCTTGGATTAAAGGTGTGCACCACCACCGCCTGGCTTATTTTTTTTTCTTTTTAATATTTTATTTATTGTAATTTACTCACGTTTGCTATGCCTTCCCACCTCCTTCCCTCTTCTGTCCTATTCCCCTCTCTTAGACCTCTGATGAGGGGGGCCCTTCTCTGCTTCTCTCTGGCCACAGCCTGTCAGGGCTCACCAGGATGCCTGTATCTCCTTCCTCTGTGTGCATGCAAGGCCGTCCTGCCAAGGGGTAGTGATCAAAACCTGGGCACCAGAGTGCAGTCAGAGGTTCAGGGGCAGTGCCCCTCCTACACCCCAGCCCCCCTGCCCCCCCCGCTTACATGGGGAATGAGCTGTCTATCAGCTACCTCTAAGCAGGGGGGCTAGGTGCTCTGCATGCATTCTCCCTGGCCGGTACATCAGTTTGTGCAGCCCCCTGTGTCCAGATCCACCGGCCTTGATGGTTTCCCTGTGGGGCTCCTAACCTTTCCCAGTCCTTCCATCCCCCACTCTTCCATACAGCTCTCAGCACTCCACCCAGAGTCTGGCTTCCAGTCCCAGTATGGGGCTCCCTGCTGGGTGGAGTCTCTCAGAGGACATCTATGTTGGGCTAATATCTGCTTATGAGTGAATATATACCATGTGTGTCTTTTTGGGTCTGGGTTACCTCACTCAGGATGATCATTTCTAGTTCCATCTGTCCACCTGCAAATTTCAAGATTTCCTTGTTTTTTTAATAGCTGAGCAGTATTCCATCATGTAAAGGTACCCCAGTTTCTTTATCTATTCTTTGGTTGAGGGACATCTAGGTTGTCTCCAGGTTCTGGCTATTACGAATAAGGCTGCTATGAACATAGTTGAGCAAATGTCCTTGTTGTGTGGTGGAGCATCTTTCGGGTATATGCCCAGTAGCAGTAGCATAGCTGGGACTTGAGGTAGAACTATTCCCAACGTTGTAAGAAAGCACCAGATTGATTTCCAAAGTGACTATAGTTTGCATTCCCACCAGCAATGGAGGAGTATTTTCCTTTCTCCACATCCTTGCCAGCATGTGCTGTCATTTGAGTTTTTGATCTTAGCCATTTGGGTAGGTGTAAGATGAAATCTCAGAGTGATTTTTGATTTGCATTTCCCTGATGACTAAGGATGTTGAGCATTTCTTTAAGTGTTTCATGGCCATTCAATATTCCTCTATTGAGAATTCTCTGTTTAGCTCTGTGCCCCATTTTTAATTGGGTTATTTGTTTGGTGGTGTTTAATTTCTTGAGTTCTTTATATATTTTGGATAATAGCCCTTTTGTCGGATGTAGGGTTGGTGAGATCTTTTCTCAGTCTGTAGGCTGTCCTTTGCCTTACAGAAGCATTTTAGCTCGTAAGGTCCCATTTATTAATTGGTATCTTAGAGCCTGAGCTGTTGGTGTTCTGTTCAGGAAGTTGTCTCCTGTGCCAATGAGTTCAAGGCCCTTCTCCACTTTTTCTTCTAACAGATTTAGTGTGTATGATTTTATGCTGAGGTCTTTGATCCACATGGACTTGAGTTTTGTGCAGGGTGATAAATATGGATCTATTTGCATTTTCCTACATGTAGACATCCAGTTAGACCAGCATTATTTTTTGAAGACATTGTCTTTTTTTTCCCATTGTATGGTTTTGGCTTCTTTGTTAAAAATCAAGTGTCCATAGGTGTGTGGATTTGTTTCTGGTTCTTCAATTTGATTCCATTGATCAACCAGCCTATTTCTATGGCAGTGCCATGCCCTTTTTATTACTGCTGCTCAGCTTGAGATCAGGGATGGAGATTCCTCCAGAAGATCTTTTATTGTACAGGATTGTTTTAGCTAATCTGGTTTTTTTGTTTTTCCATATGGAGTTGAGAATTGATCTCTCTAGGTCTGTTAAAAATTGTGCAGGTATTTTGGTAGGGATTGCATTGACTATCTAGATTGCTTTTGGTAAGATGGGCATTTTTACTATGTTGATTCTCCTGATCCATGAGCATAGGCAATCTTTCTATCTTCTGATATCTTCTTCGATTTCCTTTTTCAGAGACTTGAAATTTTTTCATATGTCTTTCACTTGCTTGGTTAGAGTTACACGAAGATACTTTATATTGTTTGTGGCTATTGTGAAGAGTGTAATTTCCATAATTTCTTTCTTAGCCCGTTTGTCATTTGTATACAACAGGACTACTGGCTTTTTTGAGTTGATTTTGTATCCAGACACTTTTCTGAAGGTTTTTATCAGCTGTAGGAGTTCCTTGGTAGAATTTTTGGTGTCACTTATGTATACAATCTTCTCTGTGAATAGTGATACTTTGACTTCTTCCTTTCCAATTTGTATCCTCTTGGTCTCCTATAGTTGTCTTATTGTTCTAGTTGGGACTTCAAGTACTATATTGAGCAGAGCGAGTGGACAGCCTTGTCTTGTCCCCGGTTTCAGTGGAATTGACTTAAGTTTCTCTCCATCTAGTTTGATGTTGGCTACAGGATTGCTTTATATTGCCTTTACTATGTTTAGGTATGTGCCTTGTATCCCAATCTCTCCAACATACCCAAACCTATGGGACACAATAAAAGCAGTGCTAAGGGGAAAGTTCATAGCACTAAGTATCTTCATAAAGAAATTGGAAACATCTCATACAAGCAACGTAACCCTAGGAAAAAAAAAGAAGCAGACCCATCCAAGAAGAGTAGATGGCTGGAACAATCAAACTCAGGGCTGAAATAAATAAGTTAATAAGAAAGAAAACAATCCGAAGAATCAACGAAACCTAGAGCTGGTTCTTCGAGAAAATCAACAAGATAGACAAACCTTTAGTCAAAATAACAAAAAAGCAAATGGATAGTATCCAAATCAACAAAAGCAGAAATGAAAAGGGAGACAGATACCGAGGAAATCCAAAGAATCATTAGGTCTTACTTCAAAAGCCTATATGCCACAAATTTGAAAATCTAAATGATATGGACAATATTCTAGATAAATTCCACTTACCAAAGTTGAATCAAGATCAGGCAAACAAAGCCGGGTGTGGTGGCACACATCTTTAATCCCAGCACTCGGGAGGCAGAGGCAGGAGGATCTCTGTGAGTTCGAGGCCAGCCTGGTCTACAAAGTGAGTCCAGGACAACCAAGGCTACACAGAGAAACCGTGTCTTGAAAAACAAAAACAAAACAAAACAAAACAAAAAATTCTCCCACCCAAAAAAGCCCAGGGCCAGAGGGATTCAGCACAGAATTCTACCAGACCTTCAAAGAAGAAGTAATACCAACACTCCTCAAAGTATTCCACAAAATAGAAACAGAGGAATCACTACCAAACTCATTCTATGAAGCCACACTCACCTTAATCCCTAGGCCACACGAAGACCAAACAAAGGGAATTTCAGACCAATTTCCCTTATGAACATTGATGCAAAAATATTCAATAAAATACTCACAAGCCAAATCCAAGAACACATCAAAAATATCATTCACCATGACCAAGTAGGCTTCATCCCAGACATGCAGGGATGGTTCAACATACTAAAATCCATCAATGTAATCTACCATATAAATAGACCAAAAGGAAAAAAAAAAAAAAAGAAAGAAAAACAAAAAGTCACATGATCATCTACTTAGATGCAGAAAAAGCATTTGACAAAATCCAACACCTATTCACATTAAAACCCTTGGAGAGATCAGGCTGGCTTTCTGACCCCTGCTCTCTCCTGGTCGGAAAGTGAGGTTCAGTCTTTTAGTCTGAGCTGTGTCCACCGAAGCTTCGACACCTGCCCAGTGCTCAGGGCCTGCCCCTTGGAGGACCTGGCTCAGAGGCCTGGAGTAGGGGCAGGGTCATTGCCCCTGACTGATTCCTTCCTCTTTGATGACAGTTTGATTGGGCTGCTGTTTACAGATGCTATAAGTCACCCATGGGAAGGGGACAGACAGCTCAATGGGGTCTGCGGCACATATGCACAGCTGTGTAACCACCACCCCAAGCATGTTCTGAACATTCCAGCATGCCTCAAAAAAACCTCTGGGGCTGCGACTTCACCTCCCAAAACCCACCTCAGGCCACAGGGTTCTTATTTCTGAGTCTACAGAGTCACCTACTCTGGAGATTTATGTAAATAAGGTAGTGAATTTTTGTGCCTTCGTTTCTTGCTTGTCACCCCGTCTGCAAGCTTTATTCCAATAGCATATGTTAGCAATACTTACTCCAGTTTTTTAAATGGGAGGATACTATTTCACTATTGGTCACCAACGTTTTGTTTATTGGCTCATTATTTGATGGGTCTTGGGTTTTTTTGTTTTTTGGCTTTTTTGAGGGGGGTCTTGGGTTTTTCTGTGTTCTAACCTATTATGAAGGATGCTGGTTTGACTATTCTTTTGAGAAATGACTTTATTTATTCTTCTATGTAGGTGTGGCGGTCACCCAGAATTGAACTCAGGTCACCAAACTTGTACAAGTCCTGTTACTCACTGACTGATCACTTTTTATATACATGTTCTTGTAGAAACAATATTTAATTATTGCACATGTGTATATGGTGTGCTTGGGTGTGCATGTGTGTGTGCACAAGTGTGCGTGGTGTATGAGCTTGTTAGTGTGGATATGTGCCAATGGGTGTGCAAGTATGTGTGTGTATAAACCAAAGATGACTGCCCAGTATCTTTCCTTGATCACTTTTAGCTTTTGAGCCAGTCTCTTGGTGAACCTGAAGCTCACGGCTTCCTCCACACTGGCTGGCGTGAGCTTTCGATGCTGCCTGTCTCTGCACCCACAGTGCTGGGGTCACAGGAATGTGTCTTGCCATGCTTTTCCTATGGAATCTGGCGATCATAACTTAGAACCTTGTATTTGCAAGGCAGGTGCATTACTGACACAGTGACTGCCCCAGCACAGCAAGATTTATTTATTTGTTTATTTATTTATTTATTTATTTTGGTTTTTCAAGACAGGGTTTCTCTATGTAGTTTTGTCTGTTCTAGACTCAGTTTGTAGACCAGGCTGGCTTCAAACTCACAGTGATCTGCCTGCTTCCTGAGTGCTGGGATTAAAGGCATGCATATCTATTATTATTACTTTTTGACACAGGTTTCCTCTGTGTAGCCTTGGCTGTCCTGGACTTGCTTTGTAGACCAGGCTGGCTTCAAATTCACAGTGATTCACCTGCCTCTGCCTCCCAAGTGCTGGGATTAAAGGTGTTCACCACCATGCCCAGCTGCAAGATTTATTTTTCTTTTCTTTTCTTTTCTTTTCTTTTTTTTTTTTTTTTTTGAGACAGGGTTTCTCTGTGTAGCCTTGGCTGTCCTAGATTCACTTTGTAGACCAGGCTGGCCTCGAACTCACAGCGATCCTCCTGCCTCTGCCTCCCAAGTGCTGGGATTAAAGGTGTGCGCCACCACCGCCCGGCTAAAGAACTCTTTTTTTTTTTTTAATTATTATTATTATTATTATTTCTTTCTTTTTTTTTTTTTTTTTTTTTGGTTTTTCGAGACAGGGTTTCTCTGTGTAGCCTTGGCCATCCTGGACTCATTTTGTAGACCAGGCTGGTCTCGAACTCACAGCAACCTGCCTGCCTCTGCCTCCTGAGTGCTGGGATTAAAGGCGTGCGCATTATTATTATTATGTATACAGTGCTCTGCCTGCATACACATCTGCAGGCCAGAAGAGGGCATCAAATCACATTATAGGTGGTTGTGAGTCACCATGTGGTTGCTGGGAATTGAACTCAGGACCTCTGGAAAAGCAGGCAGTACTCTTAACCTCTGAGCCATCTCTCCAGCCCAAGATTTATTTTTCAAGTGTTCTCCTAAGTGAGTGGCTGTCACCAAGGGTGTTGTCGTTGTTTTGCCTCTAATAAACATTTGGGAGACTTTCTGGTTCTCAGTTCCGGAGGACAGAAGCTTCTGGTAGCATCAGGTCCAGTCTGGGGAAGCTGCTAAATGTCAGAAAGTGTGTGAGGAAAGCCAGCCCTCTCCTGTGCACATAGCTAACATGCCAAGAATAAATAAAAATTGTTTAAAGTTCAGCCGGGCAGTGGTGGTGCACGCCTTTAATCCCAGCATTCGGAGGCATAGGCAGGCAGATCAAGGTGAGCCTGGTTTACAAAATGAGTCCAGGACAGCCAAGGCTACACAGAGAAACCCTGTCTGGAAAAACAGAACAAAACAAAACAAAAGCAAAAACAAGAAAGAAAGAAAGGAGGGAAGGAAGGAAGGAAGGAAGGAAGGAAGGAAGGAAAGAAGAAAATTGTTTAAAGTTAAACTACATAGAAAGTCCAAGGCCAGCTTGAACAACTTAGGGACACTTCCTCAAAACCAAGAGCTGGAGAGATGGCTCAGTGGTCCAGAGCACTGGCTGCTCTCCCAGAGGACCTGGGGTTAGGTGGAGCACCCACAAGGCAGCTCACAACCTCCTTTTCCTCGCCCCGGTGGTTACCAGCCACACAAACGGTGCACAGACTGGGAGGCAGACAAAACACCCATGCACACAAAATATGAAATAAGTATAATATTTTATTTTAAAAAGCAAACAAAATCTTAAAGGGCTGGGTTTATAGCTCAGTGATAAAATGTTTGCTGGGCATGGGCAAGTCCTGAGTTCAAGCCCCACTACCACAGGAAGAAAACAGAAGTCAGCCAGCTTGGTGGAGAGAGTGGAGGTTGTACATGCCTACAGCTGACCATCAGCCTGTGGTCACAACGCTTTTGTTACTTGTTACTTATTCTTCATTTCTCAGCACAGAAATAATGTTAAAAAAAAAAAAAAGCCTCAACACTGAGGTCATTCTAAATGGAGGGTCGTTCTTAGTGGCATGTCAGTGTGACATGTTTTGGTACCTTTGGAGGCAGTTTTGTGCGGACTATTTGGAAAACAGATCAACCCACTATTGATTCTGTAATCTGGTGTGGGGGTGAATAGGGCAGGAGCCTAGGGTAGGAGGAAGGCATGAAGGGCTGCACCGCAGACATCTTTAAGAAGGTGGCATTTGTTTAGATGTGGGCTGCAGGTATAGCCGGTTGGTGGAATGTTGTCCTCGAGTGCACGGAGCCCTGGGTTTGCATCCCAGAACCATACAGACTGAAATAGTGGCACCCGCCTACAGTCCCAGCATTTGGGAGACAGACGTAGGAGAATCAGAAGTGCAAGGACATCCTTGGCTACGTAGTGCATTTGAGGAGAGCTTCAGCTATGCGAGACCCTGTTTTAAAAGAAATTAGGTAAGGAGTGGGTCATGTGACCATCACAGGAAAGATTATTCTGGGGAGGAGAAGGCAGGAGCATAGGCAGGTGGTACTTGGGTCAGCTGTGGGTCCAGAGCGGGCTCGAGAGAAAGTGAGGTCAGAAAAGCAAGTATGAGGCCTGGGAGCGGGAACAGGAGCATGGCCTGCTTTAAGGGGAAGATGAGGCTAAGAGCAGAGAGCCAGTCTAGAGGGTGCTGATGCAGGGACAGGGCAGCGGTGGGCAGGTCGGTGTGGAGGGAGGTGGGGAAGGCTTGCTCTCTGGGCACACAAAGGAAGGGCCAGTCGGCTGTGTTGGTGGGTTAGACCCAGGAAGGGAGAGCAACAGAGTCCAAGCTATCCCCAAAGTAAATGCCACAATTTTCACAACTCAGTCAAGACTTATCAACACCTTAAGCTGTGTTTATAATCAAGTGTGCTTGATTTTAAGCACCTCTAATGCTAAAGTAATGAATACAGCCTTCCCCTGACACTTAAACACCCAACAAATCAAGAAATGACAGTGGCTTGCCAGTTACCCGGATGTTACATCTTCACTAATAACCTATAATATGTCCTGTTTTATCTTTCAGCCTATGTCTGATGTCCACAAGTGACTACTGCATTACACACCTGACACTGGAACCACAAATGTAGTATGTTATGCACTAGCTTTACCATGTCCTTTTTTGTGTCATCATAGATATCAATTGATAACTATTTCATAGACCAATTCTAAATTTAACACTACATATTAACACAGTGGGCAGAGCTCTGGACTCTGAGACCGGGAAGTTTCCTAGGTAGAGTCGTATCCTTCGGGCGTGTGGTGTCACGACCTGGGCCAATGGAGCGGGGGCATTGGTGTGTGAAAGGTGCCTTATATTGCATGAGTTGATGCTGGACCAATCAGACAGTCTTGTTGGGGAAGGGCTGAGGCTGGAGAGATGGCCCAATAGCTAAGAGCACACACTGCATTTTCAGAGGACCCAGGTTCAATTCCAGCACCTATGTGGTGGCTCACAGCTCTGTGTAACACCAGTTCCAGGGACATCTGATGTCCTTTTCTGGCCTTCTGAGACACCAGCACGGATACAGTGCACTTAAATGCATGGCACACATGAAAATAAATAAATACAATTATTTAAAGACACGAGAATTCTGGAAGAATGACTTTCTCTTTTTAGAGTGCTGGACATATAGACTGGACAGTTTTTAGCACAACGAGAAACATTTTTAAGTCTAAGAAAACAACCAAAGGAAATTTAAAATCTTGACTTTGTGACTATGATAACAGTAGCCAGCGGTTCCCAGGGCTAGATTAACAGCTTATCAGAACTCTATTGATTAGTGTTAAAACTCTGAACTTTTTTGTTATTTTTGTTTTTTGAGACAGGGCTTCTCTGTATAGCCTTGGCTGTCCTGGACTTACTTTGAAGACCTGGCTGGCCTCGAACTCACAGTGACCCACCTGCCTCTACCTCCCGAGTGCTGGGATTAAAGGCGTGTGGCACCACCACCCAGCTAAAAAACTCTGAACTTTTGAAGTTGGTTTTGTTTTTGTTTTTTTCGAGACAGGGTTTCTCTGTGTAGCTTTGACTGTCCTGGATTTGCTTTGTAAACCAGGCTGTCCTCGGAACTCACAGAGATCTTCTTGCCTCTGCCTCCCAGAGTGCTGGGATTACAGGCATGCGCCACCGTGCCTGGCTTGAAGTCTTAGCATAACAATAGCAGAGTCAGGAAACCATTTTTTCATTTTTTATATACCTTAAAACACTTTCTTAGACATTTATCACTTGCATTTACTCCCCCCTCCGCGCCCCCCCCCCCCCGCCCAACCCTTTTTCAAGAAAGGGTTTCTCTGTATAACAGAGCTCTGGTTGTCCTGGACTTGCTTTGTAGATGAGGCTGGCCTCGAACTCACAAAGATACGCCTGCCTCTGTCCCCCTGAGTGCTGGGATTAAAGGCAGGAGCCAGCACGCCTGGTGTGCATTTGTATATCTTTAAACCCCTTTTAAGGCCCTTACATCTTACTTAAGCTTTCATATCCTCAGACTTTACGTAGCAAACTTTACCCTTTTTTTCTACTTATTTACCATGAGACACCATGGTTGATTACTGACAGCAGCCATTGTAAAGCAGGTTGCTGTAGCCAGCACTTGCTACTTTGTGGGTTCCTTACTCTCTTCCACCCTTCCAACCCCCCAACACCAGGTAGGAGAGAAAGAAGGCTCGAGGGGAAAGGGGCGTCATTACGGTTAGACTACTTCCTGATGCTTAGGGGCGTCGAGCTCCTTGGGACAAGTTTTATCTTTGCTGGGAGGATATTCAGTCTCTTCTTGTCTCTTTGCACATTAACACTTGACAAAACACAACAACCCACAGCAGCAGCAGCAGCCACAGCCACAGCCACTCAAGGCTCTCGTGGGGAATCTCACATTTATAGACCCTCTCAAGAGTCCCCCCACTGAATTCCAAATGCTATACATTTGTAGAAACTGTCTGCAGCTGGCAGAATGACACCCCTGCTGGAGTACCAGGGAAATCAGCCAGCTCCTGTGGACAGTCTGAAGCAGCCCCATAGCCCACACCTGGGATTGAAATGGAAACATGTTCCCATAACGATTTTGTGTTTTTAAAGAAACCAAAAATGCTCACTACAAGTTCCTTTAAATAAAGGAATAGTTAAAAAAAAAAAAGTTGCTTTGAGACCTGCTTTGTGAGTTTATGTCTTTTCAGATACTAGTAGCAAGGTAAGTGGTACATTTCTCCTGGAGACCCAAGAGCAGCTCTCCAGTGAGGCCTGAGGCCTGAGCTTTACAGATGTACAGAACTGAGGACTGAGAAGGTGGCTAAAGCCTTGCTTGCTGCTGTTAAACTGGCAAAGGGATCACTAGCCTAGTTGTCAACGCATCAGAGATCTGAGAAGGATACATTTCACTAGAGTAAGCAGGAAGCACAGGCCAAGTAGTTCCTGAATCTACCATAAATAACAGAGGCTTAGCAGCTACCTGGACCCTATGTTCCTCCATGATCGCTGTAGGCAGAGGTCTCAGGGAGGTATCAGTCCTTGGCTGCCAGGCCCAGAAGACCCAGCAGACTTTTCTGGGCACAGGAACTTGGGGGACAGGCCTACCTTGTCTACGCAAAGCAGGGCAACACGTCCCCAGTGTCCGGCTTGTGTACAGTTTGGTCAGCGCCATGGCGGCGTAAGACAGTTTTTGGCCCAGTGGCCAACTTTGCCACATGTAAATCAAGCTCCAGGTGGGAGTTCTCGTGTGCCCACCATCTTCTTTAGGGGAGACCTTAGGGCTGCTGCCAGGAGCTGGCACTTCTCCCTATTATGGGATGCATTTTCTGTCTTTTCCTCCCTCTCCCTTCTAGTTTCAGGATTTAAGGCCATCCTGGTCTACAGATCAAGTTCTGGGCCAGCCTGAGCTACATAAATGAAAGTGTCTCTCTCTCACACACACACACACACACACACACAAATAATTACTGTATAAAATCTTCTGAACAATTTCAGCAAACTAGAAAATACTTAGAAGCTATAGGCATCTTTGCTTCAACTCCAGTCAAAGAGAAACTTCTCTGCTTCTCTGGCTCCCTGGATATGACATCTTGAAGGAAAATGAGTCGGGTTAGGAGACTGGAGAGGTGGAAATGAAAGAGGATGATGAGATGAAGGACAGAAGGACCCATCAAATGTCAGGAGTCAGAAACCATGGAAACAAGGCCCTGAGGTATGCAGTCCACACCCAAGACAAGGGAGGCAGGAGGGCACTGGGCAGGAGCCACAGCAGAGGGCCCACTGTGTCCTCAGCTCCTGAGTGCAGATGCCAGTCTCCCACCAGACCACCTCAAGCTTTGTAGCGCCAGGTCCTGGGGCCAGGTCAGGAAATATTCTCTCCAATGCTTCCTGAATAAAGGGAAACTGATTACTAACTATGTCCACAGCCCAGGAGGAGGAGGACCATCCAGACGGTCCACTGACTGAGAAAAACAAAGCGAGGCCTGTGCTTGGTTGTTTTAAGGGAGTGGGCACTGTTCCCTCTGGCAATGTTCTGACAAGCAACCAGAGCTACCGAAAGAATGCTTGCTGGTGGTTCCAAGGGAGGAGTCAATGCTCGGTCCAGGAGCCTGCTGCCAGTTCTGCTCCCTGGAGTCTGCCCTGAGCATGCTCACCAAGCTGGCATTCCCACCATTCTTTAACAGGAAGCCCTGTGGCTGTGGCTGTGGCAGTGGCCGTGGTTGTGGCTGCAGCTTCCCCGCTGTTCTCTTCTGTGGGCTGTGAGTTTCCTGTGCACTTTTGCATTTTGGCTGTGCATGTATACATGTTTGTGTTTGTACACGTGCATGTTTGAGTATATGTGTCTCTATGCTTGTGTGTGATGACTTGCATGTATGAGACCATGTACATGTACATGTACCTGAATGCATGCACGGATGCGTGCTTTTTGTAGGTGTGCATGTGCATGCTCATGTTCCTGTTTGTGTGAACATGTGCTTGAGTCAGCATGTGTGTGCTTGTATGCACACTCATGAATACTGGTGTGTGTGTGTGTGTGTGCATTTGTGTGCCTGTATATGTGTGTGCACATCTCTCTCTCTCTCTCACTTTACAGAAATAAGCAGCTCAGTTGTTGCATGGTGCAGTGGAACCACAGTGTGAGTGACTAGATGTTAGTTTTGCCACTCGGGCCCAGCAGAAGGGCTCAGTGTAGAGGCCTCCTATGAATCTTATCTGACAACTATTAGCATTGATTTATTTTTAAACTCGGTAATGTAGGAATAGGGAGAAACGGATGCTTAGGTGCTCTGTTCAGTAGGTCCGAGTCTGCACACACTTCAGCAGGCATGTTCGTATGGCATGGCCACATTTTCTGGGTGCTGTTGATAGGACCAGGAATGGACCAGATTCTTCTGCCCAAAAATTTCAGACCAGAAGATAAGGAGCTAGGAGAAGCCAAATTGCAGACATACTAAAAAGAAGAAAGGTTTCAGAACTCTCCTTTCATGGCGGAGCCCTTCTTAAATGCCTGCCCCCAAGCTCAGGGCTGGAAGACCCCACCACTGAGCACGTGTCTCCTCCTGCTTCTGTCTCCAACTGATACCTCATTCCTTTGGTATTCTGAAGACTCTCTTCTCCTCGAATTATGTCACATCAGATCAGATTCGACAAGGCAGCCACTCAGCATGACAGGGTCATCCCTGAAGTCGCCTTCACTAGACTGGGATGTGGGAGTTGACTGGAGGCAGTGTGTAGCTCTTGGCTTTCACTAAAGGTCAACACACAAAGCAAATACTGTCTCATATTTGAACCTGGGCTCTGACCCTCATGATTTGTGTATCTTTGGGTACATTATTTAACTCCCTTGCTCTTTACATATGAGACAGTAGAAATGCACCACGTAGAGTGGGCTCAAGCTTAGCACAGAGTCTGTCAGTTACCTTCCCCCTGGATCCCCTAGGTTCCCCCTTTCTTCTGCCACCTTGTGAGATTTGGAGTGACTGCTGGGGTACTCCCAAGGGGATTAGCACTCTTACCTTTATAATCAGAATTTCTTATATGCACAAAAGTATAGAATTGTGGGGGAAGGGCATTTGAGAGATGATCCAGTACAGGGCTGAATTTTCTCCTTCCATGATCCCCTTTTGACTGAAGGCTTTAGGAACCATACACACACACACACACACACACACACACACACACACACACACAAACCAGACCTTTGCTGATAATAAATCATAAGAAACATGTTTTAAGGGGCTGGAGAGATGGCTCAGCGGTTCAGGACACCACTGTCTGCTCTTCCAGAGGTCCTGAGTTCAATTCCCAGCAACCACATGATGGCTCACAACCATCTATGATGTGATCTGATGCCCCTTTCTGGCCCACAGGTGTACATGCAGACAGAGCATTGTATACATAATAAATAAATCTTAAAAAAAAAAAGACAGAAACATATTTTAAAATAATTATTTAATATGCATACAGTTTTTCATTATTGAAGATGAAAGTGAATTTGTATACTAAGGTGGATGTACTTATTTTTCATAAGGAATTAAACCTTAGTTGAATATTTCACACTGCAGGGTGTAGATCATTAGCATGTTTTGAATTTTGATTGTCCACAGTGAGAACACTAATTAACATAAACATATGGAGGAAGTATGTTTTGGGCTGCTACAGAAATTGTTGGAAATTCTGCTTTAATCCCGAGCCAAATTTATTGAACAACCCTTCGGTTTTGTTTTGAGATAGGATCTCCTGCAATCCAGGCTGGCCTTGAACTTGAGGAATATCCGAGGATGACCTTGACTCTTGGTCTTCCTGTAGTTAGCAACTTACACACAGTATTTCCGTTTTCTTATTCAGTTTTGAGATAGGGTTTTACTGTCTGGCCAGTCTGGCCAGGACCTGGAGTTAAGGAGCCTGCCCCAGCCTCCTAGGCGCTGGAATTACAGGCAGGCTCCATCAGGCCGGGCTCGGCTTAACCTCAAGCCTTGTCTCTGCTTCTCCAAGAGGCTCTTTCACCACCAGCTCTGGTCAGCTAACCTGGCTCCCATTTCAGTACTGAGTTAAGCGTCCTTGCTTTGATGAACTTTCCTGTCCCTGCTCTGTCTGGCTTCCTTGTGAGTCTGTAGTCGTTCAGGGCAGTATCTGGCAGGTGTACCGTGGGGCCCACAGCCCAGGCCAGATTCCAGACACACTGTAGATATTGGCTACATAGATCACCTCTCCCCTCTTGGCTGAAGGCCAGGCCACCTTCCGGGTCCCTCGACAAGGAGCCATCCTTCATCTTACCCTACCATTCCCTGCCGGAAGATGCAGAAAGGCCGGTTGTACCCAGTTCATGTGGACTTAACCCAAATAAAAAATGCCACAGCTGAATGGTAGTACGGGCTCAGCCAGTGGGTTGTGCCAGACAGAAAGACAGTGGGTGGAGTGTGGGGCTGCGGACCTACCGGGCATGGTCCCCCACCTCCACCCTGTCCTAACCCATCCCTGTGCACCTTGCCTGAGGGTTGCAGGTCCTTGTTAGGCCCCTGACCTCCACAATACCTCCGCTCCCCAGCAGAAGAGAACCCGCCTGCAATCATGGGTTTGGCTGGGTGGCACATGACCTAATGTGAAGACTTTTGAAATAGTTCGACCTAACTTTTATTTATTTATTTTTAATTTACAGTGGTGCAAAAGCAATATGCACTCAGTAGAAACACACTGTAATTAAAAAAAAATTTTGATCATTTTTTTGGTGTTTTAGTCCCCCTGCCTTTCCCAACCCCCAATTTACTTCAAGGAAAGCAACTTTAAGGAGACAAGTCAGTGGTCATGGTGGGAAAGTCAAGACAGCAGGATTGTAAAGCAGCTCATCTGGTGGCATCCATTGTTGGGGAAACAGAGATGGCGCACGCGCATGCTGTGCGGCCTGCTCCCAGCATCTTCACAGCCCCATATGTCAGCTAGGGCAGGCAGGTCTTCCCAACGCACCCACAGGCATGCTCAGAGGCCCGTCTCTGCCAGCTTGGCAATGAACACGGACCGTCACAACTGGCTGCCAAGGCATGGTCCAGCCCTCCCATGAGACCGTGGGCGGCAGACACTTGTAGCTAGCTGCTGGATCACGGCCCTCTACTGCACACCATCTAAGTTAGGAGTACACTTTGAATGCATTAACCACTTGCTGTGTAATTTAATTACTGCCCAGCTTACCACCGACTTATGAGGAGTTAATCTCATCATGAATTGAATAGTATACTTCCATAAAGCTGTAAGAAGTTTTTAGCCTAAAATATTTGTAAAATATTATTCATAAGCCCCAAATTGTGTGCAATCCAAGTAAGCATATCAAAGATCTAGATAAAAATTGTGTGGCATAGCTACACAGAGGAATACTACTCAGCAGTGAAAAAGGAGGCGAACTATGAAATGCAACATCACTAAAACAAAAATAAATAAATGAAAATAAAAAGAACTATAAACTCTGCATATAATCTAGAGGAACCTCTACCTAACCATGCTGTGCAGAGGGAGCTGGGCCATACAGTCCATACTGAATGATTTCTCTTATATTCAAAAAGGCAAACTGACCCATAGTGATCAAGCAGATGAGCAGTTGCTTGTGCTGGGGGAGGCAGGAGGGACTTGGCGACCTGAGTCTGGCACTGACTCACAGAGTCTAAGGAAAGAACAGACTTCTGCAAGTCGTTCTGTGACCCCTATACACCCTAATGAGTGCACATACAAATAAGTAAATGTAACTTTAAAAGAATCAAAAGCACCAAAGGCGTGCCTATAAAAGTTACAGTATGAATTTGATTATTTTTAAAAATGATTTTATTATTGCACCTATATGGGCGTCTCGCCTGCATGTACTGTCTGCGCCAGGGTATCAGAGCCCCTGGAACTGGAGTCACAGACAGATGTGAGGTGCCATGTGGGTGCTGGGCATCGAACCCAAGCTCTCTAGCAGCTAGTGCTCTTACACTGAGCCATCTCTCCAGCTTTCCAGCTGTGATCCATGAAGAGGACATCTCGGGGCATTGGCTGGAGCACCGACTGCTTGCTTCTTCTCCTTATGCGAGTCCTGCAGTCAGGGGACAGAGCGCCGCCGCCAAGAACCGCTGGTGCCGAGTTGACTCTTAACGCCCATTCAGAGCAAGGTGCCGCCCGGTCTGTTAACTGACAACCTGGAGGTTTAGCTCTTAGGTGATTTTAGATCCCATCAAGGTGACAATCAATTTTAACTATATTCACAGTTAATATTAAGCAGGATCAACAGTGAAAAAACCAAGGAGTGGTTGAAAGATCCTAGGAACAAAAATTCATATGAGCCAGCTACAGGGAGGGGTATTTAGTCGAGGTCAGGGTCTCCCCAGGTACGACTCAGGCTAACGTCCATGTTTTTGATTTCCTATTAAGGGGGATAAAAGCCTTAAAAACAAAACAAAACAAAAAAACAACCCACCAAAGCAGTGTTACATTTGAGAGGCATACATACCATGATACATTTTAACAAGGTTAAGACAAAAACAAAACCCTGAGCCTAATATAGCAGTGATGGTCACAGGCTACCCTCAAGATGTACCCCTCCCCCCCTTTCTCTTTTCTAATCTTAATCCACAGTACACTGTAGCCAAAGCTGGAGTGATGGGAAACTCCCAAATCATCAAAACTTCCTCTGTAGAAAATGCCAGAAGTTCCCGTGTGAGGCAGGCCTGAATGCTACCTCATGCACCCCTCTCTGCAAGTGGACAAGGATGACTTGGGGCAGGGTAGGGTGGGTCATCTGCTTTCTGGCAACTGTACACAACGTTCATGTGGCTAAAGCTAGGGTTCTTTTGTGGGTTCAAAAGCCCTTTGAAAAAGAATTAGGCACTCTCACTCCCCACTCCACAGAGGCACACTTTCTTCCTAAAAAAGCCTTTAAAATTCTAGCCTCTGCCCTCCAGGGTAACCCTGGTCGGAGAGGCTCTGATGCTCCTCAGGGTCCCTCTCTACCCTGAATGTGTCTCTCTAGTCCAGCCTGGCACCTGGGAACCAGGCTGAAGTCCTTGGAGGAGGCTGCGGAGGGGGTGGGGACAAGTGCCAGAAGGGGGTGGGGCCAAGCACCAGACCCCCGCCCACCGTCAGCCCCAGTGCAGGAACTGGAGCTCAGGACCTAGCACAGACTCTAGACGGCAAGTCCAGCTCTCCACGCTGCACCTGATCATCGCCAGAGCCATGAAGATGCACTTCTGCATTCCGGTGTCCCGGCAGCAGCCAGACGCGCTAGGGGGCCGCTACGTGGTGGGTTGGGGCCGGGGTGGGGGTGGGGGGCAGGCAGAGGGCGGGGACGCTCGGTGACCCTGCACATCCAGGCCCCCATCCTCATCCTCGCCTTGGATAACGGCGGGCGGGTGTCTGTCCTTTCAGCTGTACTCCGTGTACCTGGACGGGTTCTTCTTCTGCAAGGTACGCTATAGCCAGCTGCACCGCTGGAACGAACAGGTGAGCCTGCTCGGGAAAATGTGCCCAAGGGCTTGGTTGTGCTGTGTGACTCGGAAAGACATTATACTGTGTGTGTGTGTGTGTGAGTGTGTGTGTGTGTGTGTGAGTGTGTGTGTGAGTGTGTGTGTGAGTGTGTGTGTGTGAGTGTGTGTGTGAGTGCGTGTGCGTGTGCGTGTGCGTGTGCGTGTGTGTGTGTGTGTGTGTGTGTGTGTGTGTGATGGTGGCGGTAGAGGGCTGGCTACAGGCGGATCTGTGAACTTTTAGGCGCTCTCATTCTTTAAATCCCAGAGCAATCTCCTATACCAACATCTCCAACACCAGGAAGGCCTTGTGATGTGAACAGGACCATCCTGGTCACACACCTTTGGCTTCTTGCACTCACAGCCCTTAAGACCTCCTCAAGGCCTATCTCAGGGCAGTCAAGTGGGACAAGCAGAACTGTAAAGGGTGTCTTTTGTGGGTGTCTATCTCTAAGCTGACCCATCTGGCCCGCCTCTCCAAGTCCCTTTGTCAGCAAACCTAACACTGGGGAGCTAACGGACCACACTTAAAGGAGACTGGGTTGTGGCACCTAAGCAGAAAATGCAAGACTCAAAAGCATCTATGCAATCTACGGGGAGTGAGGGGGTGGGGGTGGAGGATTTCCGGAAGAAGTGGGGCTTGAGAAGGGACCTGTCCAGGGGCAGTCTTTCAAGCAGAGGATGTGACAGTGGCAGAGAGCAGAAAGTGTGAGTAGGGAGAGAGGAAGATAAAAAGCCAGGCAGGGTGGCACATCCCTGTAGTTCTAGTCCATGGGAGACTGAGGCAGGGGGATAGAGAATTCAGAACCAGCCTGGGCTACACACACTTGTTCTAGACCAAAATGAGAAGGGGTGAGCGGTGGGAAAATAAGAGTAGCTCTGAGGACGGGACCAGCTAGGCTGGCACAATTCAGCATCCCCTCCTGCCGATGCACTCTGTGCAGCCCTGGGCTCCCACAAGCTGATCCCACAGTCTTCTTCAGAGCTGGGGACAGCAGCACAGCAAGGGGACAGAGGTGTCCTCAAACTGGGTGTATTTATCTAAAGGCACAAAAAGCCGATCTGGCCAGAGCATTCACAGCAGGCACTACCAGGGCTCAGCGGCAGAGGGTAAGCAAACACCAGCCCTGAGGAAGGTTCGCTGGGGGACAGGACTGCTGCGGACGTGTGTCAGAGGGCACAGGTCACACCTCACAGAGACACCGCCTTCCCTTTCCCAGACCTGGTCTTTTATGAATAACCCTGTCTGACAAGAGCTCAGGTCTTATCACCTGGACAGGAACCCCTTCTTAGTCTTACAGGTCTCCAATATGTGGGATAAAAATTCAGTTCAATTCCTCTTTCTTTCTTTCTTTCTTTCTTTCTTTCTTTCTTTCTTTTCTTTCTTTCTTTCTTTCTTTCTTTTTTTCTTTCCTTTTGAGACAGGGTCTTACTATGTAGCTCTGGCTGTCCTGGAACTCATTGTGAGAGATCCACCTTAAGTGCTGGGATCAAAGGTTTGAGTCATTATGCCTGGCTAAATTCAATTCTTACAGACAAAACCCATTGCTGCTAAAGTTATAGTCTTTATTTGACATAATACACATATAATAAAAGGTTCATGCAGAGCTCTTTTTAAAAAAGATTTATTTATTATGTATACAATGTTTGATCTGCATGTACACCTGCAGGCCAGAAGAGGGCACCAGATCTAATTACAGATGGTTGTGAGCCACCATGTGATTGCAGGGAATTGAACTCAGGACCTTTGGAAGAGCAGGCAGTGCTCTTAACCACTGAGCCATCTCTCCAGCCCCTTGTAGAACTCTTAAGAAAATAAACCGGCAAGGAACTTGTACTCCCCACTTACATGCACACAGCCGTTCTTTTTTTAATGGTGCCGTGTGTCTGGTCAGACTAAGAATTTGGGGCCGGCAAGATGGCTCAGCAGCACCTGCTGCAAAGCATGTTGACCTGAGTTCTGTTCCAGGAACTCACATGGTAGAAGATCACCAGCTCCTGCGAGTTGTCCTCTGACCTCACACACAGGTCCCTTTCCCATGATCAAATAAATGAAAAAACATTAAAAAAAATTTTTTTGAAGCCATTCACATCCAGCACGCCTTTTATCCCAGCACTTGGGAGGCAGAGGCAGGAGGATCACTGTGAGTTTGAGGCCAGCCTGGTCTACAAAATGAGCCCAGGATAGCCAAGGCTACACAGAGAAACCCTGTCTCGAAAAAAAAATTTAAAAAGGAGGAAGCAGGGCTGTGGAAGCACATCTTTAATCTTAACTTTCAGGAGGCAGAGGCAGGCAGGTCTCTGAGTCTAGCCTGGCCTACAGAATGAGTCCCAGGGTGGCCACAGAGAAACCCTCTCTCAAACAAAACAAAACAAAACAAACAAACCCAACAAAGTAAAAAAGAAAAGAAAAATAAAGGAGGAAAAATAAAAAATGGGTAGAGAAGGATCAACTTTTTCCAGACTTGGAGAGGACACACACATGGACGGGGACACACATACACACACACACACACACACACACACACACACACACACACACACACACTCTTACACATTCACCACACCCACACACTCACCATACACACTCACACACTCACACACTCACCACACACAGTCACACACCCACACACTCAGCATATACACACTCACACACCCACACATTCACCATATACACACTTACACACTTACACTCGCAAACACACACCCACATACTCACATACACACTCACCACAACACACTTGCACACTCACATACACACTCAACACACACACACACACACTCACTCACTCACATATTCGGACCTGAGGCTGAGGATGAGGCTCAGTTGGTAGAACGCTTGCCTAGCACATTTGAAGGCCTTGGTTTGGTCCTAGTGTTTTGTAAAACAGGCAGAGTTCAAGACCATCCTCGGTTACATATTGAGTTCAAGGCCTCAAGGCCAGTCTAGGAAACAAAGAAAGAAAGAAAGAAACAGCAAGACCAAAAGGAAAAACCTCAAACTGCAATGCACTGCCTAACAGCCGCAGGAGAGCTGTGTCCCCTTCTGGTGTCTCTCATGGAGGTTTTGACAGAGACTGAGTTGAACTCAGTCTTGTGATGCTGGTGGCTGCAGCAGCCAAACCCTGCTGAAAGCGGTGAGAGGCCTGTGTTGGCAGAATTGGACCGCAGTGGTGATGGTTGACTTTTAGCAGCATTTACTCAGCTCACTGAACAGTTCTTGCCCCCTCCCCCACTCAAAACTGCATTCAACAAAAAATGCCAAAGATTTGTTGAGGAACCTGTCCTTGCGGTAAAACCTGCTGGGAGGTATTTTGCCCTGTGACTGGCCCTAGATTCCTTACCATGTTAAGTTTTCCATCTCCCAGCCCGAGGGCAGGGGCTCCCCTAGATTCAGTCCAGCAGAGGGGTGGTCTGGGCAGTCCTGTTGTCTCAGGGTTGCCCTGACTAGAGCCAATTAGGGAATGTCTGTGACATTTAAGGAGATGTGTCAAAGGGAACCGTTCCCTTTTTTGTCATCACCTAATTAGCTATCAGCTAACCAGGAAGTGATTGCAGGTAAAGAAGGCAAATGTCTGCTTCACTGAGTGAACTGGGCAGAGGCGGAGGGGTCAGAGCGTCCTGGCTGGGGGAGCGGCCCTGGCTGGGGGAGCAGCCCTGGCTGAGGGAGCGGCCCTGGCTGAGGGAGTGGCCCTGGCTGGGGGAGCTGCAGCAGGAACAGTTCCTAGGGCTTAAAGGGAACATAAGTGCCATGAGGACAGATGAGAGCTGTGCCTGCAGGGGTTAGGCAGGGGGCATGATGGGGACTATCAGATCTTCTGATTTCCCAAAAAGAACTCAGAGCATTGGGTTTTCTGGTTTTGTTTTTTAAATAAGCTTAATTTTTGTAGTAACAGTATGTGTGTGTGTGTGTGTGTGTGTGTGTGTGTGTGTGTGTGTGTGTGTATATATGTCAAAAGTTCCCACACACCAGTTTCCTCTATTCTTTTTTTTTTCTTTTCAAAATATTTTAAAGATTTATTTTAAAAAATGTTTTAAGTGCATATGAGTGTTTTTCTTGATGCATGTGTACCATGTGAGTGCCAAACCCTCAGAGTTCAGAAGAGGCTATCAGATCCTCTGGGTATGGAGTTACAGACTGTTGTAAGCTACCGTGTGGGTGTTTGCAATCAAACTCAGGGCCTCTGGACCAACAGCCGGTGCTCCTAACTGCTGAGCCATCTCTGTTAACACCACTTTTAGTGTTCACAGTTGTGACAGCGACCCAGTCAGCAAGGACGTATTTTTGTTAACTGCACCCATAATTTATCAGATTTGGTTAGTTTTTGTCAAATATCCAGCTTTTGTTCAGGACCCCGCAGCATTCTGTTCCACAGCCACGTTTCCTATAGCTCTCTGGTGGTGACAGTTCTCTCAGACTTTTCATGTTTTTAATGTCCCCACACAATGAAGCTATAGGTTTTGAGGGTGGAGGTCCCAGTGGTAAAACACGTTCTACACATGTTGTCTCAGACGCCTGCTGTGAGCATGGCCCCTCACCGACGATGTTGCCCTTCTCTTGGGTGAGGGGGTGTCCGTCTGGTTTTCCCACAGCAAGGCGCCCCCACCACCAGCTCCCCATAGAGATCTCTTGGAAGGACATCTCTGTGCACCTCTCATTCTTAAGGAATGGGGACTTATGTTTCCTGTTCTTATAAAGTACCTGCAATTCTTCTACACAAGAGCCCCAGCCTGTTTTCCCCTATTCACTTATTCAGTGATTTAGTCAGATCATCATGGAAGGATGGGTATTTATGCTTTTTTAAAAAAAAAGATGTATTTATTTATTATTATGTATACAGTGTTCTGCCCGCCTGTACACCTGCAGGCCAGAAGAGGGCATCAGATCACATTACACATGGTACACATGGTGGCTGCTGGGAATTGAACTCAGGACCTCTGGAAGAAGAGTCAGTGCTCTTAACCTCTGAGCCATTTCTCCAGCCCCGGGTATTTATGCTTTGGACTATGTATCAAAGCCGCTTTGTTTTATCAGTCCGGTTGTCTGGGCTTTGGCCACAGGAGCGCTTCATTTGGCTCCCTTGTCTCTTTTACATTCAGCCATTGAACACTTCCATAGTTTCTGGGGCTCCGAGCTGCTCCAGACTCTGTCTTCAAATGGGCAGTTTCTCCGTGGATCCGTGGTGGCTTTCACTGAGGGAGGACACCAAGATCTGAGTGTAGGGGTGTACTCACTGCTCCTACAGCGTCTAGGCCTCCACCTGTAGGGCTAGGACGTGTACGCCATGCACAGTAGCCCAGGCTTACCTACACAGACCTCCAGGCGTGTCCGTTGGTATTCGTTACTTTTCTTATCTTCGTGATGAAAGTTCTGACAGAAACATCTTAAGTGAGGAAGGGCTTATTTTGGCTCACAGTTTCAGAGGGCACAATCAATGGCATGGCAGGATTCATGCAGCAGAAGTCGGTTACAGGAGAGATGACAGACCTGAGCCACAGTGCATCTAACCTTAAGTGTCTGTTCCTAGTGACCTATTGCTGCCAGCTAGACCCTATATCCCAAGTGGCCTCATAAAAATTACCTCCAGCTGGGGACCAAGTTCTCAAACGCAGGTGCCAGCGGGGGACATTGCACATCCAATCACGTACTGTCTGTGTCCTTATTCCACTAAACAGGAATTCATAGTGGATCCTATGGATAAATTCACTATGGCAGATCCAAACTGCCTGCCACTAACCTATGCTTGTTGCGTCTGTACATAGCACAGTAGTGAGAGATTCAGCTCACACGCCTACGAAAACAACGTCGCCAACAGTGCATGGTTGAATGTTGTGCATTCCTCTTGTGGAGGTCACACATTCCTGTCCTTTCTCAGGCCACTGCTTTCCCCTCACTCCTGAGGTGGCACAGTGTATTTGTAAGGCAAGTGTTCTGTCACATGCTGCAAACCACCCAGACATTCTCCACACTACTTAATGACTTTTCAGATGTCTGCATATGTTAAGCATGCGCTGTAAAGCTTAGCGTGCGGGGACAAGTGTGCATTCTGGCCCAGGAAGCCTTGTGCCCTAAAATGTCCATGTGCTTTACCGATTCAGTACTCTCCTGTCCCGGAGGCCTGGTGACAAATGATCCTTTTATTATATTTATATTTTTAACCTTTTCAGATGGTCATATAATTGAAATCATACGGTAGCTTTTTCAGACTGGCTTATTTCACTTAGCAACATGCACTGAAGGTTTGTCTGTATCTTTTTTTGGCTAGATAGTTGATTTCTTTTAATGGGTGAACAATAATAGGTCACTGTTTATTCATTCATTTTTTGAAGGGCTTCCTTGCAGGATTACCGATAAAGCTGCCATAAACTAACAGATTTTGGGGGCATAGACAAAGCAGATTCAGGGGGGTTGTTCACTTTGATTCAGAATTTCTCTATGTAGCCTTGGCTGTCTGTAGACCAGGCTGGCCTTAAACTCAGAGATCTGCCTGCCTCTGCCTTCTGAGTCCTGGGATTAAAGTTACAAGCAGATTTTTAAAAGACTTATTTTTATTTGTGTGTTTGTATGTGTGTGTGTGTGTGTGTGTGTGTGTGTGTGTGTGTGTGTGTGTGTGTGTGTGTATGTACAGGTGTCCTTGGAGGCCAGAGGAGGCTGTCAGAGCCCCAGCTACTAGAGTTACAGGAAGTTGTGAACTGCCTGATATAACAGGAAGTGGACTGAGTACTCTGGAAGAGCAGCAAGCTCTCTGAACAGCTGAGCACATGCCGTTTTGTGTGGACAAAGTCTTGAAAGAAGTTCAGTAATTGTCACAAGTGTAACTGATAAATTCTATATGCTTAACACTGTAGGAAATTACCAAACTCTCTTCTGAGATGGCTATAATATTTTGTATTCCCTGCAGGTTATGCTTTTTAAGAATCACAAAAGCAAATGCTGGCATCAAATGCGGGTTCTCTAAGAATTGAACAACAGCCAAGCAATAGCAGCAGGAAGCCGTAATTTGTTCATAGTAGAACACAGGAGACAGTTAATAACCTTTCTATATTCAGACCAACATTTGGTCAGTAGAAATTTCTGTGACAACAGAGATTCTGTATACATGCTTTGTCCAAAAGTAACTTGCCACTTGTCACTGTCTGTCATACATTTGGAATATGGCTGGCATGACTTAGAAATTGATTTAAAATTTAAAAAAAAAATCTCATGTCAGTAATTTGAGTGTAAATTTACTTACAAGTGGTGAATTGCATTCACACAGGTGTCAAGGTTCTAGATGGTTGAGACTTGGGTGGGTGAGACACCACGAGGATTTTTGAAGTATTACTCAGGACACCGTGTTAGAAACAGATAGGAGGTCAGAGGCAGAAACAGAGGGACAGCCTAGAAGGCAGCTCTTATAACCCGGGAGACAGAAGGCAGTGGGGCACCCACCAGTGGTGTAGGGGAGAGAAAGGGTCAGGCTCCTGTGGGTTTTGAACTTGGGGACCATGTGAACTGCCAGGTGCACACTGCAAATGCAACTAAAAGGAAGTGAAAATGTAAGGCCTCGTCCTCTTGCAGCTGGCTTCACGGTCTCTCAGGCTCTGGCGACAGCCAGCTTTCAGCCCCTCTGCCTCCCAGGTGCATGCTAACACCTGACTAGGGTTCTAACTGGTTCCCTTTACTAAAATAATAGTAGTTATTAATATGTGTGTGTGTGTGTGTGTGTGTGGGCACGCATGCATGAGCAAGCCCGCATGCGTGTAGGTGCCCTCGAGGCCAGTGGCATTGCATTCTCCTGGAGAGGGAGTTCCAGACAGTTGTGAGCTGCTTGGCATGGTGTTGGGAATGCAATCTGAGTTTTCTGTAAGCAGCAGTTGACTATTCCTAAGGTGTGTGCCATCTCTCTAGCCTCTAAAAGTTATTTGTATGTATCTTCCATAAAAATGGCTGCCACCGTAGTCTCGGGGTCTGTATGGTGGGTCGGAGGGAGGATCCTGCTTGGGATTTTGTTGGACTTTATGTCAGCCTTACAGGAGTTCTGTAATTAGCACCATCACATAGAAATGACACAAAGGGGACATATTACATTAATTTAGAGTAAAAAGAGCCAATAATGGTGGTGCACACCTTGAATCGGACTTAGAAGGCAGACTGAGGATCTCTGTGAGTTTGAGGCCTGGTCTACACAGTAAGTTCTAGAACAGCCCGGGGTACAAAGTGAGACCAATCAAAAATGAAAAAAATCTGACTATAATCTCTGATCTTTCAGATATGAAAAGAATTTAAGGAAATGCCTGCTATGGGTGGCAGTCTTTAAAAAAAAAAATGTAAAAACGTACCTCAGCTTCACCAGAGCAAGATGCGAGTGAGTCTGTGGAGTGCAAACTGAAAGACACCCTTCCTAAAGACAGCGGGACCCTCTTTCCCTCCCTGTGGCCACCAACAAGGGCTCATCCTGTCTTTCCTTTTAAATAAAGTGCTCTAAGACAGGGCTTGTGTCTCATCGGGCTTGAGTTGGTGTCTCACTTTGACTGTGTCTTGGCTTTCAGCTGAGGCGGGTGTTCGGAAACTGCCTGCCCCCTTTCCCACCGAAGTACTACCTGGCGATGACTACTGCCATGGCGGAAGAGAGGAGGGCGCAGTTGGAACGCTACCTGCAGCATGGTATGCAGCTCACCCCTGGCTTACAGCCTTATTGCAGCCAAAGTTCCTCGTCACAAAAGCCGTCTGTTTGAAAGTCCTTCTTTGGTGGCTTTTTAACATAGTTACGTAATTGTGCGACCCATCACCGTAGTCCAGTTTTAGGGTCTTAGCCCCCTCCCATGGGGCCCAGGAAACCACTTACTTATTCTGAACATTTCCTGTATATGTGGTTTTACAATGATATTTTTTTTATATTGAGTATTTCAAGCAGTTTAAGATTTAGATTTACCCTGGAGTGTCGTATGCTGGTTTAGCTGTAGAATTAAGACAGAGTGATGGGGTAAGCCGAACCCTGCATGCATGCAGCATCTCGTGCTGGCCTGGCACCTCAATCCCGGTCCTTACTAGAGCCATTCAGTGACACCACCATGCTTGGAGATGCTCTGACCCTCATGGGGCTGACGCGGTCAAGCAGGGACACAGTGCGGCTCGGTGTCAGAACTCTAGAGTTCAGACTTTCAAGTTAGACCTAGACACAAATTCCAGTTTTGCGGTGTGACTTTAGACAAGTTACTTACGTCCCCTGAGTCTCGGTGTCTACCTGTGAGCTGGAGGCCGCAGTAGCTCCATGGTGTGTCTTGGAGATTAAATGAGAGAATACACAAACTGGCCAGCCCAGGTGCCAAATGGTCATGTAGTGAGGGCTGGGTGGCACATTCGCTTTTCTTTTTTCTTTTCTTTTATTAACTTTTTCAGATTACAGCCCAAATGTCACCTCCTCACTTTTATCCTCCCGTTCCTCCCTCCCTCTTTCACCCTTTTCCCCTCCTCTAGATCTGTGACAGAAGGGGACCTCCTCCCCCACCATATGGTCACAGCCTATCAAGTCTCATCCTGGTAGCCTGCTTATCCTTTCTCTGAGTGCCACCAGACCTCCCCACCAAGGGGAAGTGGTCAAATATGGGCACCAGAGTTCATGTCAGAGTCAGTCCCCGCTCTCCACACAACTGTGGAGAATATCCTGTCCACTGGCTAGATCTGAATAGAGGTTCAATGTTTACTGCATGTATTGTCCTTGGTTGGTGCAGTAGTTTGAACAGAACCCCTCCCTTGGTTCAGATCCCCCCCCCCCCCCCCCCCCCCCCCCCCCCCCCCCCCCCCCCCCCCCCGTCATGATGTTTTTCTCTCTCTCTCCAAGAATTTGTGCTAAGGAATATAAAATTAGTTTGTCTCTATGCCATAGCCAGCCCTGCCCCTTATTTGATCACTCAGGATTTGGTTTTCTGTTTTTTGTTATTTGGGTTTTTGTTTGTTTGTTTGTTTTGTTTTGTTTTTTTGGTGAGATCAGGTCTGGCTACGTAGCCCAGGCTGTCCTGATCTATGATCCACCAGCCTCTGCCTCCCAAACATGAGGATTGCCAGCACATACCACTGCCCCAGGATAGTAATGCCTTCTATAAGCAGTTTCTTGAGGCTGGACAAACAGACAGACAGACAGACACACACACACACACACACACACACACACACACACACACACACATACGTGCATTTTTTTCTTGTTATTTACTCTGCCTCTTTTAGCTTGCCTAGAACACATGGCCTTATAGGGGCAGTTCAGCTCTGTGCTGATTTCAAACTCTACTGAAAGCTATTTGGTAAAATGAACAGCAAAAAGAAAAAAAAAGAAGAAGAAGAAGAAGAAGAAGAAGAAGAAGAAGAAGAAGAAAAGAAGAAAGTTTAGGGCAATGTAGAAGTATGTAAATTTAGCTCAGGTAGGTTCAGGAGACGGCCTGATGGAAGCAGGCTGGTCCCTTGGGGAGTTGGGGACTTGGGGACTCAGCCTGCATCAGCTCTGCTTTGGCCCCATGTGTCTGTTGCTTTCTAGACCTTTAAACCCAAGAGGAGGAAGGGACATTTTGTGTAAGTCAAGAATGAGACATTTCAAATCTCTCTGGCTGCTAGCTGGGTGTGGTAGTGCGTGCCTTTAATCCCAGTACTCATAGAGGCAGAGGCAGGTGGATCTCTGTGAGTTCCAGGCCAGCCATGTCTACAAATGGAGTTCCAGGCCAGCCAGGGCTATTTCCAAAAAAAAAAAAAAAAAAAAAAAAAAAAAAAAATCTCTGGCTATTTATAGCTTAATGTATTTTTCAGAATTATTTGTATTCTCTGTGTGCGCATGTTTTGCCTGTTTATGTATATGCGCACCATGCGTATGCCCAGTGCCCTTGGAGGGGGGATGGGGAAAAGGTGGGGGGTGTCGGCTCTCCTGTAACTAATGCTGTGCATGGTGTGAGACACCATGTGGTGCTAGGAACTGAACTTAGGAACGCTACAAGAGCAGCAAGTGTTCTTATCCTCAGTCATCTCTCCACCCCCTGAGCCGTGCACACTCTAAGTAAGCACTCTACCACCCAGCCACATCCCAGGCCACGTGTCACTCTGGACTGGCCTCTTGATGAAACTCTCAGTTGATGCTTTGGCCAGACTCAAAAATTTCAGATTACCTGGCCAGGTGGCGGTGGCTCACACCTCTAATCCCAGCACTCGGGAGGCAGAGACAGTGGGTCTCTGTGAGTTCGAGGCCAGCCTGGTCTACAAAGAGACTCCAGGACAGCCAAGGTTACACAGAGAAACCCTGTCTTGAAAACCAACCAACCAATCAGCCAAACAAACAAACAAAAACCCAAACCCAAACAAACCTCTAAACTCAAACTAAAGCAAAAATTCAGATTACTAGGTATCTTACGGAACTGGCTGCTGAGACCCAACTTGTGATATAGTTTTACGTCTTGTGATAGTTTCGTCATCATCCTAGAGGGTAAGTCACGTGGCTCCTGAGCAGCGTGGACGGCTCAAGTGAAGTGGCCTGATGGGCTCCTGCTGACAAGGCCAGCTCAAGGGGGCACACTGCCAATTGTCCTGCGCTGAGAGCGGCCCCCTTACCTTCAGACAGACCCCGGCCTAGCCGCGCTCACTAGATTTGCTTTCCGTGTTTTTCAGTAACTGCAGACCCCCATGTGGTGCGGAGTGACGTCTTCCTTGAGTTTTTGACATGGTTGCAGCTGGTGAGTCCCTCTTGCTTACTGATGCCGTCATCCCTCTGCAGAGCTTGTCTGTGTCCCAAGCGCACAGGTGTTCCTTCCGGTCTTGGGTGAAGTAGATTCTAGTAGGCTGGAGACTGTTGCTGCTGTTTTTTCCTCATCCCTTCTCTCCACAGGGGACGCATGCTTTCACTTTTTATTTCTAAATCTCCTTCTCTAGGCTCTATGGCGCCTGATGGATATAGGCCAAGCCACTAGCTGTTTCCTGAGAGAACACATCTGGTTTTAGAGACAAGCCGGTTGCCCTGAGCAAAAGAAAAGGTGTTATTTAAGCCATAAATAAACTTTATATAAACTCCCGTTTTATTTTAGAGTTTATGCATACTGTAGGCATCTTGTACCTGGCTTTTTACATTTGTTGTGGGTGTTTTTGCCTTATTCTTTCTCTCCACAAGGAATGGATGCTTTCACCTTTTAGTTCTAAAAATGCTGCCTGTTCGGGGCCTACAGGGGAGAGAAAGGTTGTCTCAGACTTTGGCTTACAGTTTAAGCAGGTGCCTTGTTCTGTGTAGCCTCTGTACAACACGTCCCAGTGCTGGTCCCGAGAAAGGCAGAGAAAGAGCCGGAGTTGAGATGAGCCCCTGGGGCTGTAGCTGAGGTCTCCAGGAGCACCATAGCGAAGGCAACAGGGCAGCAGGCCCTGCCGGATGCTGCCCCGCCTGTCTTCCTAACTTTATTGTCTGTGGACAAGACCCAGCTTGAACAGAGTGGCTAAGGCAGCCCCCTTCCCAGAACTCTCTAAGGAACCACTGGTCCCTCAACACCTAGGCTGAAACTTTGGCAAACCACTTGGTTAGCGCGCCTTTCATTCCTGCTGCCATGTGGAAGTATTTGTGTGCCTGTACTTGGGACCTTGACTAAACACAAAGTTAATAAAAGTGCACAGTAATTTATTATCCAATCAGATTGCTGTATTAATTACTTTCACACAACTATGACCAGAACACCTGACAGAAACAGGATGAAGTGTTTATTTTGGCTCCTGATTTAGAGGGTTTCAGCCCGTCAAGGTGGGCAAGGGCTGCTCATATCACTGCAGATAGAACGCAGAGGGCACACTGGAACCACGGACTGCACTGTAAACTCCAAAGGCCCACCTCGAGTGGTAGGCCACACTTCCTAAAGTGCCCACAGCCTCCTGAAGCAGGCCCCCCCCCCCCAAACGGGAAGCAAAATTACGGAGACTCCTGTCAGATCCAGACCACAATATTAATCTCTAGCAGGGGGAGGAGTCACAAAGCCTCGAGGACGCTTTTCAAACACGGGGCCTCAGATGTGCATGTGTGAACAGACCCACTTGAGCAGAGAACTGGCTCTAGAGCATTCCATGGTATAGTGGCTTTATTCTGTAAGCATTCTTTTTTCTTTTCTTTTCTTTTTTTAATGATGCTGGGGATCTGAGCAATTATGCTTGCACACTCTAGGTAAGCACTGTGCGGTCTGTCTGCAGCCCCTGTACGTACTCCCAGTGGCTTGCACATGCGCACACACACTGTTCCTACTGTTGATGTGACAGTAGGAAAATTCATAAGAGTGTGCACAGTGCAAAGGTCTTTCCACACAGCCTCCCTTCCCAGGAAACCTCTTATTTTCATTTTAGTGTGTGTAGTCTTTCTATATAGTCTGTGCATACACAAGAATGTGAATATACATTTATTTTATGAATAAGAACAGAGCGGGCACCCTTTCTTTTTTGAGACATTGTCTCACTGTGGATTTCATGTTGTCCTCTCAACTCCTTGTGCAATCCATGATGTTCTAAAACTTGTGCTTCAGCCGCCTGCACTCTGGGATCCCAGGCATGCGCCAATGTGCCGGGCTTGGCTGCCTGCACTCTGGCATCGTAAGCATGCGCCAATATGGCGGGCTTAGGCGCCTGCACTCTGGGATCATAGGCATGCGCCAATATGGCGGGCTTAGGCGCCTGCACTCTGGCATCGTAAGCATGCGCCAATGTGCCGGGCTTAGCCGCCTGCACTCTGGGATCCCAGGCATGCGCCAATGTGGTGGGCTTGCTCGTCTTAGAACTTGCTTTTCAAAACTTGAAATCTGGGGTTGGAGAGACGACTCAGTGGTTAAGATTGGTTGCTCCTCTAACAGAGAGAGAATTAAAAACAAAACAATTTGTTTTTAAAGCCAGAAATCATGTGGCTCGTTGTAGTCAGCACATATAAAGGTAAGTTTGGCCAGTCCGTTTGGGGCGCGTACAGCGTTTGCGTTCCCCCTTTAAGAAAATATCTCTTGTGGGCTCTCAGTGTTGTGGGGTTTGGCTTTGTGTTAATTCTTCTAATAATTTTAAAGAGTTTTTGCCTCCTTCTAGGTCTTCAGTATTTTGATTTTCCAGTTTTATCTAAACGTGTTTCTCACCAGCTGTTCTTTTGGCGTCTCGTTTCCGGGCTCACTTTGTTAATGACTTTATTTCTCTCTTCCATGGTTTCCCATGAATTCTGCCAACTCTAACATTCATTTTCACCACCTCTTAGCTAGAGCCTCTCCCTGTTCTCTGTCTTCATGTGGAGACATGTTGTTTCCACTGCCATCCTTATCTGCTTGGAGTGTGTGTGCGCGCGTGCGTGTGTGTGTGTGTATACTTCCTCTGCACGTGTGTGCCACATGTGGGTCATGGCGTCTCCTTTGTATTTCTTTTGATTGCTCACAATCCAGTTCTTGTCAGCGCCTTGGCCCTGTCTCCTTGAGCTAGCTGCTAGCCGGTGCACACACTAGAGTGAGCTGGCTGCTGGCTGGGGCACACCGCTGGAGTGAGCTGGCTGCTGGCCGGGGCACACCGCTGGAGAGGGGCTGTCATTGATTCACTGGAGTGTGAGTTCTTTCTGCGTTTTGCATCTTGTTTCTGAGCCTTTTCTCACTAATGCTCTGTCCTAAGACCCGCACAGTCTGGTCTGCCTAGCAGTGATGCAGAAGCCACAGCATCTCCTGCAGCGGCATCTCAGTATTTCAAATGCTTCTGTGCACTTGGACCAACAGCCCCAGACCCACCCGGTGAGTGCGCACCTGGCTCAGGAGTGCGGCTGGGTGGTCAGGTTTTGATTTCCGTGACTTGGCCTGATGCGGTCAATCTCCTCCTTCCCTTCCCTTCCTCCCCTTTCTCCTCTCCCTCCCCTTCTCCTCCTCCTGCGTCCTCCATCCTTCCTCCTCCCTTCCCTATTCCATAGTCTTCATTCTTTTCCCCTCTTTGATATAGGTAGGGCTCACTGTGTACCCCAGGTTGGCCTTGAACTTGCAATCTTCTTCCTTCTGCCTCCCAAATGCTGGGATTATGCGTGGCAACAACACTGGGTTTATTTAGCCTCTTTATATATCAGTTTCTTCAGTTGAAAAAATGGGGAGTAGAGCTCCTGCCTCTTCGGGGTTGCTTTGAGGATAAAACCAAGACACTCTGGCACTCATGGGGGGAGGTGCAGTGCTCATGTAGGTTGGCATTCTTGTGGCTGATGCCAGGCCTGTTTCCTCTTCCTGGTCCTGCTGGAAGGTCATCTTTAGTGATTGCAGAGTGACCACATGGCTCTCGTGACGGTCCCTGAGTTGCGCACTTGGCTAGGCTGAACCCAGAGACAACTTAGGCAGAGTGGATTCCATCCCCGTGACTGCTCCCATTTCATCATGCTGCACAGAATCTCAGGGTGCTTTGGGCTCATGCCTGGCACTATTTTCCAGTTCTCAAAGGTGGCTTTTCATTTCACTGTTTTATTTAACTTAACTCCAAAAGGAGATCAGGGCAGAGGTAGCACCAAAGAACCCAGGGCCTTGCGCTTGCTGGGCAAGTACTCTACCACTGAGCTAAATCTCCCACTCCCTGAAGGATGTCTTTAAAGGGGATTTATATTAAAAAGTTGAAAAGAAAACCATTTGAACTGCGAAGGTTGTCATCTTATGCTCCACGTCTTGTTTTATCTCATTATATGTTCTACATTCAAAATATATGTATTAAGGGGTTGTTGTCAATCGGCCCTTCTCTGGAGATATGGACGCACCAGGAAAGGATGCTCAGGCTGGTGCATGGACTCTGCTCACTTGGGGTGACAGAAAAAAATCTCTCGGCACACAAATAAATGTGTCAGGACCGGCACTGTAGTGTCCTCTGAATCCAGACCTAGATCCAGCACTCTGGCCCATGGCCACAGTCCTGGATGGAGAGACGGCAACCTCCGGGCGCAGCACTGCTGGGCTCTGCTGTCTCCAGGCACCTTTTGCTTGTTTACATGAATGAAGTCCACACGGTTTTGTTGTTTCTATGAGGTTATGTGAGACCGAGTGAGGAGGGACCATGGTTGAGAAGATGGTCCTTGAAGGTGATGTCTAAGCTGGTCGTGAAGGTTTCCAGAGTGAGCATGACAGAGCGTAGACTCTCCAGCTCCCTTTCTCATTGGGGATAAAAACAACAAACTGAATCTGGAAGTGTGTTTGCAGGTGAAGGGGCGGGGGGGCAGCGAGGGCTCTGGGCTGGTTCTTGTAAAAGAAAAGCAGTAGTTGGTTCCCGTGGAGGGTGGGTCTGCTTCTCGCTGTACCCCAGCTAACGGGTGGACCTCCCACTGAAGCTGGGTGATGGGTTAGCAGCACACACTTGCCGCCAGTGCAGAGAAGAACGTAAGGCTGAGCTCGTGCAGGGAGATTGCTCCTGCAGGGCTGCTGCAGGCTGGAGCCATGATAAGCAGGAGTGTGTGGGTCTGCCAGATCGTGGAGGTGCCCACAGAGCGGGCACCCACCTGGATGTCTGCACTGCATTGGATAAGTGTGGTGCTTGCAGCCTCTTAGTGCTTAGTACCAAATAATCATGTGGTCCCTTAGTGGCTCAGGAGCTGGGAGTGGGAAATGTCCCATAGAGGACAGCGAAAGCCCAGCCACAAAGGCCAAAGGGGGTTGGACCCTAAAGAGATGTTCGGTGTGCTGGGCTCCGTGTTCCCTCTTATTTCTCATGACATGTAGAGAAAGGAGCTATTTTGGGTTGGCATGTTCTAGTAAGCAGAAGATGTGGAACCAAAACACACAGCATGGATTTGAAGCTCCTAGTCCTTCATACTGCCAGGCATTTCTGCTGGACACAGCTCCCTGTACCCTCCATATATTCTTCCCTGCCTTGTGTATCCAGATTTCCCTCCCCAACTAATGATGCTCTGGAATTTTGTTCCATGTACATTTTAGAGACAAGGAGGCAGTAAGAGGGGCTCCTGCGGCCCGGGAGCTTAGGATGACTTCACTTATTTAGATGGCTCCCTATTGCGTTATTGTTGGGGACACCGGGAAGCCGTGGGTTCAAACCCAGAGCAGGTGCCTTCTAAGTGAAACACTGCCAACAGAGTGGGTAGGGATATCGTGACTCCTTTACTTAATATCTGTTGCCACCGAGTGAAATCAAAGCTGTGTAACTTTTCCTTCGCTCCTAATTCTAACAAGAGGAAAGCAATAAAGGTGGTGCCTCCGTGTCTATGAGGAGTCTACTCTGTGTTCCTCCTGCGTCCCCTCCTGAGCCCTCACCACAGTCCTCTGAGGTGTATGCTATTATACCCCTTATTGTAGAGCTGAAGGAGAGGTACAGAGAGGGTGAGCGATCAGTCCAGGTTTACACAAGGTCACATGCAGGATAGCTGAACCTCCACAAGACACCCCGCCTCCCCAAACAGTGGAGTTGAGAGAACATCCATCATACTGAGGCACGGAGGTATTAGCATGATACAAAAGCCCTATATACCTTGCCCTACGTGTCCCCTCCATTTAGCTCTTTCTCAGCCATCTTTTTTATAATATGCTGGCAATAGTAAGGAAACTGTTTCCTAGATTTTTTTTTTTCAAGTCCTTCTAGCAAATTATGGAGAACGAATGTGAGCCGTGAGGCCCTCCAGAAGTTGTGATAAGCGGAAAGAAAGATGGGCAGCCTGGCCTTCCCGGGTGTCAGCCATGGGCAATCCTGCTGCATTGAAACTTTAGCTCCCGGTGTCTCACACTAATGCCAGGCAAATCAAGCCAGAACTGAGCTGAATTTCTGGGTGGCCATCTGGTTGGTGTTCGGGCACTGGGAAATTGAGCTGGCTGTGGTGGCGTACGCCTTTAATGGCAGCATTCGGAGGCAGAGGCAGGCAAATCTTTGTGAGTTCCAGGCCAGCCTGGTTTACATAATTAGTTCCAGGACAGCCAGAGCTAAACAGCGAGACCTTATTTTGAGAAAGTGGGTGTGAGGGTGGAACTGGCTGCTGTGGGGGAAAGCCCCACGCATCCGGTGTGCCACAAAGCCAGCTTTAAGGTGCTGAGAAGCATCTAAGGTGAGTTAATTCTGAGATTACCCAGCAAGATGTGGGTGATTTTTGTTTGTTTGTTTTTTTCTTTTTTCTTTTTTTTTTCCCCCTGAGACAGGGTTCCTCTTGTAGTCCTGGCTGTTGCAGACTCTGTAGACCAGGCTAGCCTTGAACTCACAGAGATCCTCCTGCCTCTGCTTCCCCAGTTCTGGGATTAAAGGCATGGATGATTTTTATCAAAAGATGTTTCCCCCTCCAAAATGGATGCTCTGTTGTTTATTTGCAAAGAAGGCTGACCTCACACTATTGTTCTGCCTTGAGTCCTCCCAGACTCCTCTTCCCCTCAGCTTTGTCCACCAAAGGACCTGCATTCAGTCTCTGCACAGGCTATTTCCTCACTCCAGGCACCGTCCCCTGCACAGAGTGGGAGCAGGCAGGGCCCGCTGGCCCTCACGGTGATGGGTGTGGAAACTGACAGCTGTCCTTTTGTTTTTTGTTTGTTTGTTTGTTTTTGGTTTTTGTTTTTTCGAGACAGGGTTTCTCTGTGTAGCCTTGGCCATCCTTTGTAGACCAGGCTGGCCTCGAACTCACAGCAATCCGCCTGCCTCTGCCTCCCGAGTGCTGGGATTAAAGGCGTGCGCCACCACGCCCGGCTCTGTCCTTTCGTTTATAGCACACACTGAACACCCCCACCACGAAAGCTGTTCTGGATGTATTCCTGCCCAATGGAAGGAGCATTAAGGTGGACGTTCTAACATCGGCTACGGCTGAAAGGGTCCTTGAGGTAAGTTTTGCTTAGCTCCAGTTCTGGGAGATGCAGAAATGGGTCTCGGGGGGCAGAGACATCAATGTGATGACCTGCCCAGAAGTCCCTTGACAATCCGTTTGCTCTGTGGATAATTCATCTGCAGAGGTGCTGCATATAAATCACCCCCAAGAGAGAAAGTGACAGTGGAAGCCAAGGTATAGCCCATCTGGGAAGCCTCCTGGGCTTCACCCTTCTTGAGGCCTCTGAGGGCTGTGCCACTTCCCTGGCATTCGACAGTCTGGGCCCTGGCAATGGGCAGAAGGCTCAGGATGCGGCATGGACGGGAGCAGGAAGGAGGGTGGTGCCCTGCGGAGTCTGAGGCAGGCCGTATCCAAGTAGGTAGTGACGGGTCCTGCCTGGCAGAGAGTGGCAGGGGAGTTTTTGAGGACTTCTCGCACACACAGGACTCCCTGTAAGCCGCATCCCACAAGGTCTGATGCTGACCGCCAAGGGTCTGCCCTGAATTTGAGCCATTTTGAGGATGACCAAGCATGCTCCCTGCTTCAGATGTGGTTATCAGCAGCTCTGCCTTCTGGGCTTATCCCTCTGCCCACCTGCACTGCAGGGAGAATGCCACCTTTTCAAGCCAAAGTGGACTAGGTGGAGGAGAGAGCAGTGGCCTGTGGTCTCTGCTAAGGAAAAGTGAGTGGAGGTATGTTTTCTGTGAGGCCCCATCTTGTGGTAAGCATGAAACCACAGACGTTGATGTCAAGAAGGAGCATCCTGGACCTGGAGTTGGTGGTTTCCATGGTGCTAAGATTCTAGTACGTTACCCTGAAGGGTATCTGAAGATTACACTGAACTGAAGTCACAACGAGTTACACCTGACCATGGCATCATCAGAGAGAAGCAGGCCTGGGTCTGACACCCAGGGGGACACCAGCACGTGCACTTTTATACTGCTGAGCAGTGGGAAATACTGTTTACTTGGTGCACAGAGAGTGCAAGCCTCAGGGCCAGATACCCTAGAAAACAGATGTTTGTGGAGAATACTGCCACCACCCATCAGACAATAAACACTAGAACAGTCCAGGACATATGCCCAAACCCAAGGCAGGACAACCAGCCCGGTGGAGCCCAGTGTGCCCACTGAGCTGACACTGATGTCGATTTTATTCACTCGAATTTTCTATCTCCCTAAGATTTCTGGAATCAGTGTTTTATTAGCTGTTTTTCTCAATGCCCTCAACAGAAACCGTTTTAGGGAGGAAGACTTAAGTTTGGTTTGGGAGGGTGCAGTCTGCCATGGTGATGCTCACGATGACCAGAATATACAGCTGCAACTCCCCACATCCCAGTGCACCCGGAAGCAGAGAATCTTGAGCCAGAAGCGAAACAGGCCTCTAACCTTCACATCCCAGCCCCATATGGGTTACAATGGCATCATGTGCAAAAGTTCTCATAACCTCCGAATGCAGCACCACCAGCCAGGCACCAACCTCCAAATGAAGCGCCACCAGCCGGGTACCAATCTCCAAATGCATGAGCTGCAGACACTGTGGGGTACCAAGAGGGCACGAGCTGCAGAAACCATTTCAGATTCAAACTGTAGCAAGTACAAGACATTTTTTTTATTCCAAAGCATTTCCTTGGGTGTCTGTTAGCCTGAAAAAAACCCTTGCTGTCAGCATCCTGCCACCACAGCCTGGAAGTACGGCTGTTAGCCTAACCTTCCCCCTGTGCTTGTTTCTGGCCTAGGTGGTGGCACACAAACTCGGACTGCATCCAGAGCTCTTGGGCTACTTCGGCCTTTTTCTCATCCGGTGTTTCCCGGAGGGCAAGCTCTCTGGTAAGACGGAAGAGGGGAACCCAGGAAATGGGCAGATGTGAGCAGGGGCTTGGCCCTGAGGGGTGGGAGCCATGCACAGAGAGACTGGCCACCCTTGAGGTTGTGGTCTCTACTGCTGTTCTCAAAGATTCAGAAAATGTAGCCAGACATGGTGGTACTCACTGTTAATCCCAGCATCCGGAGGCAGAGGCAAGCAGGTCTTCATGAGTTCAAGTACAGCCTGGTCTACATAATGAATTCCAGGATAGTCAGAGCTACACAGCGAGGTCCTGTGTTAAACAAATGAACAAATGATTTTGAGAATAAATGACTGTCGTTCAGAGAGTGGGGACAGCTATCCCCAGAGAGGTAGCGTGTCATTTCAACTTCCTGTTATGGTGACATAATGCCTGACAGAAACTGCATAAGGAAGGATTATTCATTTTTTTCCATGACAAGGAAAGTATGGAGAAGTAGAAGCATTCAACTCCCCACAACAGGGGGCAGCACAGAGCAGAGCAGTTCACGGCATGACAGACAGGGGGCAGCACAGAGCAGAGCAGTTCACGGCATGGCCAACAGGGGGCAGTGCAGAGCAGAGCAGTTCATGGCGTGGCAGACAGGGGGCAGCACAGAGCAAAGCAGTTCATGGCATGGTAGATAGGGAGTAGACTGCAGGAAACAGAGGAAAAGATGGGGTAGGGTGGGAAGGATGAGGAGGAAGAAGGAGAAGAAGAGAAGAAGAAAACAAAACAAAGACACGTGCCCAGGGCTCCACTTCCTCCACCTTTCAATGATGCCTTTGTATTATGAATCCATCAAAGAATGAAGCAATGTGCTAGGCTGTGGAGGTCCTGGCATGGCGCTAGGCACCTATCTCTCATCTGAACCCCAGGGTAAGATATCCTACCCAATGGGCTGGGATTTAATGAGAATAAAATATTATTGACTTTTTTGAGGGATGAGTTTCAGGAAGTTAAAAACACAGACACATACAAGAGAATATTTTTTTCCTTCCTACCTTTGGTAGTATTGCCTTACTTTCTCTTTGAAAGCTGTTTGTAAACTGTGTGCTTTTTAACTAGGTAAGACTGCCTGCCATGGGCGCACTACTCCAGAAATATAGACGGATAGGCACGTCTGTGCCTTCCACAATGTCAGAGTTTATGGAATGACACTAAGTTCACAAGGGGCAGCAGTTTCTGTGGTAGCAATTTGCGGGATTATCCTGCCTACCTGGGTAGCCCGGCCTAGGCAGAGGTAGCTTCTGTTATTCCTTCGCTTAATTGCTAATATTAACTCTTATATCATAAGTCATATAGATGTATTTTAATGCTTTACTTATTATATATATAGTGTTTTGCCTGCATGTTCAGGAGAGGGCACCAGATCTCATTATAGTGAGCCACCATGTGGTTGCTGGGAATTGAACTCAGGACCTTTGGAAGAGCAGCCTGTGCTCTTAACCTCTGAGCCATCTCTCCAGCCCCCTCTATGTATTTTTCTATATGTGGTTTCCATGATGAATACAAGGCAAAGGGATTTCAGAGGTTGCAGAAGTGGGTAATAGAAACGGTAAGATGAGAAACGCAAACCAGCGGCGGGGTGGAAACTGTTGCTGTAGCGATCAGGTCTCAGGAGAGACACGCTTGAGAGTAGAGATGCAGTCGGCTGCAGATAAGGAAAGGCAGAACGGAAGGTCCTGGTCCAGGGTGAACAGGACAGGAAGCCAGCAGCTGCGTGGACTCCGTCAGCATGGGGGAGCCAAGGCACGCAAGGCTTAGGGACAGTTAGCCATCAGTTCTCTGGGAGTCCCTTGCTACACACACAGGGCATCATCAGGTGACAGGTTGGTGTGGGGCCATGCGATCACAGTGCAGGAGGCGTTAATCACTTGATGGACCCAGGTGAGGGAGTCTGGTGTGTCCAGTAATTTTTGGAGCCTTGTTTCCCTAAAATTATTTTAATCTACCCATATGCCCCTTCAGTCTCAATTCATCCTACCATAAAGAATAAGTCTGAGCCGGGCGTGATGGCACACGCCTTTAATCCCAGCACTTGGGAGGCAGAGGCAGGCGGATCGCTGTAAGTTCGAGGCCAGCCTGGTCTACAAAGTGAGTCCAGGATGGCCAAGGCTACACAGAGAAACCCTGTCTCGAAACCAAAAAAAAAAAAAAAAAAAAAAAAAAAGAATACGTCTGTCCTGGATGGCTGATGTAAGACAGATGGTGGGGTGTGTGGGTCCACACTGACTTTCAGTCATTGTCTACCCTCAAAATAAAGTAAAAACAAAAACAAAAACTACAAAATGGAGTTTCTAAGGCCAATACACAGCCTGGAAAGAACGGTTTTATACAATGTGGGCTATCTCAGAGCACAGCTAGCCTGATCTCCATGCTGCCTTTCCCCTCCCTAGTTGTGAAGAAGCTGGCAGATTTTGAGCTGCCTTACACTAGTCTTCAGAGTTCTGAAGTGGAAAATTGTAAGATTGGACTCAGAAAGTGGTAAGTACTTGTGTTGTCAGAACCCACTGTGGAGCAGAACGTGGTTGCCAGCCTTGCCACTGAGGCACAGAACATGGCTGCCAGCCTCGCCACTGAGGGGCAGAACGTGGCTGCCAGCCTCGCCACTGAGGGGCAGAACGTGGCTGCCAGCCTTGCCACTCAGGGGCAGAACATGGCTGCCAGCCTTGCCACTGAGGGGCAGAACGTGGCTGCCAGCCTCGCCACTGAGGGGCAGAACGTGGCTGCCAGCCTCGCCACTGAGGGGCAGAACGTGGCTGCCAGCCTCGCCACTGTGGGGCAGGACGTGGCTGCCAGCCTCGCCACTGAGGGGCAGAACGTGGCTGCCAGCCTCGCCACTGAGGGGCAGAACGTGGCTGCCAGCCTCGCCACTGAGGGGCAGAACGTGGCTGCCAGCCTCGCCACTGAGGGGCAGAACGTGGCTGCCAGCCTCGCCACTGAGAGGCAGGACGTGGCTGCCAGCCTCGCCACAGCTTGAGAGGCAGGTGGGGTGGCGTCAGCTGAGCTGTAGTATTCCTGGAAGGCAGAGGGGGTGACCCAGGCAGTTTGCACTGAATTTGATCCCGTAAGCATTCAGCTCACACTCCTGAAGGATACGAGCCTGGGCCACCCACAGGCCTAGACTAAAAGGACACGAAGGTCTCTCTAGAAAATGCTGTTGTTTTCCTGGAAAGAGAAGAAAGAGAAGCCCTACCAAGAACAAATGAACAGGAAGTCACAATGAAGGGCTTCCTGCTTTCCCAGCCGCATGCTGTAATATGAGCTCCCAGCTGTTATTCCCGTGACTATGTTGGGCAGTTACTCAAGGTGCCCCTGCCAGTTATTCTTTTTTATCAGAGGACACTAAATAAATAAATAAATAAATAAATAAATTAATTAATTAATAAACCAAACCAAAACCTAAAACCAAAAAAGCCATGACATCTTGAAATCCAGAGATAGTGGTTTATGTGACCCAGGGCTATCTTGCTGGGTCTAGCTTGTAGCTTTGCCTTTTGAAGGGCTAGCCTCAGCTATTGGTAAAAGAGGATAATAATCCTCCTAGGGTTATCATGAAGATTAAAGCAACCCCACACACTAATAGATTTTGGTCGTGTTTGTTACTGTGAAGAAGGACAGTAGCAGCGATGACAGAGGGTCCCTGCGCCTGAGACTTTTCGGTCCACACACTTTCCCGAGCTCCTTCCCGCCCCTGGAAGCCCAAGCTAGACATTAGGCAGTGACTGCAGCTTCCTCAAATAGGTACAACCTCGGTGCCTAGATGCAAAGGCCAGGTAAAGTCCATCACAGTCACAAGAGCGCCTCCATCAATAGATCGCTTTGCTCATGGAGAAGAGGCACGCTGATGTAGTCAGAGCTCAGCGTCAAGGAAATTGTGTCTTGCCCTCTCTCCAAAGGAGGCCTTCCCAGCGGCAACAGCTGCGTGATTCCGATGGGCGGGCCTTTCACAAGGGCCTACCTGATGTTTTAAGTGCTTTCCTTCATCCAGGACTTCCGAGTGCATCTCTCTAGTGATGTTAAGGTCCCTTCTAGACCAGAGGGTGCTGGCTCTGGCAGTGCAGAGCCCCAGCCTGGAAGGTGGCTCATGGCTGTCCAACCATGAGGCTATTCTCAGGCACACAGGGGCTTTGGAGGTATGTGGGCATGTAGCTAAAGGCAAAGTTAGTCAGAATGTTTCAGTTGCTCCTCTCCGCCATGATGAGCTTGGCCTTCATACCCCGTTCTCATCCTCTCCTGGGTCTGATTCTCCATGTAGTCTCGCTGTTCCTCTGAGGGGCAGTAGCTGTTTGCCTCTGTCTTCTGCGTTGTACACCCCTCCATCTTTGCCTTTTCTATATCTGCTCTCTCAGAGAACCACTGTGTTACACTCAACGGATCTCTGCTTGTCTGCAGAGAAGAGGGGTGCTGCAGAACAGGCCTTCAGAGAAAGGATAAGTCAGGGAAGGGAGGGTCTTGAGGCGGTGGCCTTGTAGGAAAGAGAGGGAGGAGGAGAAGAGGGGACGGGAAGAGGGGCTGGACTATGGAGTTGGTGTAGGGAAATGAAAGGAGAAGTGTGCCACAAAGGACCAGGATAAATGACCCACTTCCCACAACCCTGAGAGTTGAAGGGGGCTGTTCAGGAAAAGTCTCACCGGGAGGAACAGGAAGCAGGAGGAACGAGCTGAAAGCCCAGTGTGAGGTGCTTCCCGGGCAGCTCCAGAGGTGGAAGAGGGAGGCCAGGTGCAGGGTGGTGAGTGCCGATGGGCTTGTGTGGGGCAGGTGGCAGGGGCAGGTGGCCAGGGCAGGTGTTATGCAATGGGACACAGAATCCAGGACTTTGTAGGCCAGGCTGGCCTCGAACTCACAGATGCCTGCCTCTGCCTCCCGAGTAGAATCCGGGACTTGTTGGCTGAATGTAAATGGAATGCGGCACACCATTCTCCTAGAGCTGTGTGCGTGCGTGCGTGTGTGTGTGTGTGTGTGTGTGTGTGTGTGTGTGTGTGTGTGTGTGTGTGAGAGAGAGAAAGAGAGAGAGAGAGAGAGAGACAGAGACAGAGAGAGAGACAGAGAGAGAGAGACAGAGAGAAAGACAGAGAGACAGAGAGAGACAGAGAGAGAGAAAGAGAACCCACAGGTAAAGCTCACAACATGGAGAGAACAGAGCCCGGAAGGGATAAAGGAAGGAGCCAAAGGCCAGGCAAGCATCGTGCTGTGGTTTTATGAGAGAAGGGGACCCAGTTCCCAGGGTGGAGGACCATCCTTTCCAGAGCATATACCCCCGGGCGTGCCCTTAGGTGTGTCATGTACCCCTGGGCTTGCCCTTAGGTGTGTCATGTACCCCTGGGCTTGCCCTTAGGTGTGTCACATGGGCTCCTGTGCTTGTGCAGGTACCTGGACCCGGCCCTGGACTCTGTGCTGATGGACTGCAGGGCAGCTGGAGACCTGCTGTACATGCAGGTGAGGTTGGCCCTGGCCGCTGCGGTTGGAACTGTGTGCATTTCCCTAGGATTGAGAGTCTATATAGAGTAGACAACTCATGGGGACAATTTAGAGTAGACGTTTCCAGGGACTCGGGGGGGGGGGGGGCGGAAGGACAACTATTGGCTATTGGTTAATGGGTATACAGGGCTTTGTTTTGTTGGGTTTTTTCTTTTGTTGTCATTGTTGTTTTGTTTTGTTCGTATTGCTTGGAGCAGGGCTTCCTTATGGAGCCTAGGGTGGCCTTGAACTCATCTGCCTCAGCCTTCCGTTTGGAGTCTTTGTCAGTAACTATGAAAGGCTTGGGAGTAAGCAGCGCCAGTGGCTGTACAACGTTAAATGTGCACAAAACCGCTCAATTGTACACTTAGGGACGGTTAGCGCAGAGGCTGGGGAGACGCCTCAGGCGTCAAGAGCACTTGCTACTCCTGCAGGGAACCAGGTTGTTCCCAGTGCCCACATGGTGGGGTTTGACACCCTTTTTGGTCTCCATGGACACCAAGGCACACATGACTAACGGAGCAGGTGTGATAGCACAGGCCTGTGATCCCAGCACTGGGGAAATAGAGGCCGGAGAATTAGAAACTCAAAGTCATCTTTGGTTTCATAAGTGACAGTTCAAGGCCAGCCAGGAATACATGAGACATTGTTTTTTGTTTGTTTGTTTGTTTGTTTGGTTTTTTTCTGAAGATTTATTTATTTTACGTATGAATGTTTTATCTGCATGTATGCCGGCAGGCCAGAAGAGGGCACCAGATCTCATTATAGATGGTTGTGAGCCACCATGTGGTTGCTGGGAATTGAATTTAGGACTTCTGGAAGAGCAGCCAGTGCTCTTAACCGTTGAGCCATCTCTCGAGCCCCAAGACTGATTATTTTAATTGGAGTCTGCTACTGTTTGTTTATAACTTAGTATTCTTTTTGTGTATAAATAAATAGCGTGCGGGTTTTCCTCATGTTGTTAATTATCTCAAACAACTTTGAAAGCTGGGATAACCTAATATTTGATTATACACCAACTCTGCTTTCTATTTTGAAATATTTTATAATGCACTACCTCACAGGGTAGCTGTAGGTTTGGAGTTGAAAGCATGAGACTATCACCTGACACATACTCACTACTGTACAGCCCACGGAGCACGACACCATTCCTCCAACAGATTCCAGACTCTAGAAATGCTCAGGGCCCTCCCGTAAAATGGGGTAGCATTCCCACATAAGTCACGCACCTTCTCCTGCGGCCTTCCAACCTCTTGATAACTTACAACACCGAGTACAGGGGAGACGCCATATTAAGTACATGTTACACGGCATCGTTTAGGGAACAATGGGACAGTGATCCGTGCACACCCAGTGCCAGTGTGACCCGTGCAGACCCAGTGCCGGTGTGACCCGTGCACACTCAGTGCCGGTGTGACCCGTGCACACCCAGTGCCGGTGTGATCCGTGCACACTCAGTGCCGGTGTGACCCGTGCACACTCAGTGCCGGTGTGACCTGTGCACACTCTGTGCCGATGTGATCCGTGCACACTCAGTGCCGATGCACCGGTTCCTGAGTCTCTTTCGCTCACAGTTCATTTCACCCGAGAATGTGGAGCCTGCAGACCGAGTGCAGACTTTGTGTGTGTTTGCTACTAGCCAGAAGTCAAATTACCTTAATATTACACGTAGTATCAGTAACAGCTTTGGCTGGCCTGGAAGATGCTCCGTAGACCAGGCTGCTTTGGGTTCACAGAGGCCCACCTGCCTCTGCCTCCTTGTGTCCTTCCTGCCTCTTAGGCTTGTATGTGGTTTGGGACTTGGATTGCCAAGTTTCCTCCTGAACACCGTGTGAGTGAACTCTGCCTCTTCGTTACACAGCACGTCGTTTCTCCAAACCTGTGTTCTAGCCCTGTCAAGTTAGAAGGCAAGCCCCTTGGATTAGGGTGAGGCTGTGTGTGTCTGAGGCCAGCCCCTCGGATTAGTGTGAGGCTGTGTGTGTCTGAGGCCAGCCCCTCGGATTAGTGTGAGGCTGTGTGTGTCTGTGTTCGCCACTTGGATGTCCTTTTGGTCTGTTGTCGACATCAATCTGGGGTCCGTTATTGGTAACTTTGCATTTGTCTTACTGTTTTCTGTAAATGTCAACACCCTTTGCCTGGTTTAACATCTGCTTTCTAGTTTTGTTTCTGGTGTTCTGGGTACAGAAATTTGCATTTACGTATAATTACATGTGATTATTTCTGCATTCTGCCATTGTGCTTTTAAAAAGAGAATCCTTCCATCAAAATAAACATATTCATCTTTAGTTGCATACTTTTTAAAAAGACATCTTTTTTTGTTTTGTTTTGTTTGTTTTTTGAGACAGAGTCTCTCTATGTAGCCTTGGCTGTCCTGCACTTGCTTTGTAGACCAGGCTGGCCTCGAACTCACAGCAATCCACCTGCCTCTGCCTCCCGAGTGCTGGGATTAAAGGCATGCGCCACCATGCCTGGCTAAGACTCACTTCTTAAAGCCATATATGTGTGTCTGTGCCCATGTGTGGGTTTGTGCATGGACGTGCTGGTGCCTGTGGTGGCCAGAGGCATCTGATCCCCTGGAGCTGGCGTCACAGTGGCTGTGAGCCACCTCACATGAGGGTTAAGAACTGAACTCTCATCCTCTAAGGGGCAGCACATGCTCTTAACTGCTAAGCCATCTCTCCCACCCACTTCGCTGCCTTTTAATTTTTTTTTTTTTTTAATACTGTAATCTCTTATCTGACTGGACAATATAGAAGTGACTTTGAGTTTCTTTGCCAAGTATTCTAAGTGTCCCAAACTGTAGAACAAGCCTTTTCTACTCCCTAAGCCCGCTGTGTGACGCTTTCTGGCAATCCAGCACATGGGAGGCTGAGGCAAGAAGACCACAGGTTTGAGGCCAGCCTGATCTACATAAAGAGTGCTCAACTTTAAGACTCTGTGTCCAAACAAAACAACAAAAAAGGCAATCTTTATAATCCGTCAAATCACTATGCGGTTTCACTTGGGTCTAGGCTTTTTTAAGCCCTTTATACAGACGAGTTCATTTCTACTAAGGTTGACAATTATATAATTATGTTGTTTTAAGGCAGTACAGGACATTGAACTAGAATGGGTGAAGCCCACACAGGCTCAGAGGGAGGAATTAAAGGCACTCCAGAAGACGGAGAACCAAGCAAAGGTGAGAGAAGCATTGTGCTAAGAGATGTTCCTTGCATGCGAGCTCGGGACACGCATCGGAAGCGAGCTGCTGCTCTCATTCACAAACCCCGTTTACTGTGTAAGGTTTCTAAAAGCAAACGTGGGATCTTTCGCCAAGGTAACTAGTACCATTTTATCCTACAACCGCAGAGGACTTTCCTTGGTGGTTCTGCTGTCCTTTAGCTGGCCAGTTTTCTTTTATTGGAAGTCAATCTGCTAATGGCTTTTGCTGCTGTGACTCACTTGGCCCGCAAGCACTACAAGGCCCAGAGCTGTGTCTAATTTAAATTTCTTCCTCCTGTGTGAACTTCTGGTTTGGGGATGAACATGCTAGCCAGCGCCATCTTACCTCATGCACGCGAGCAAGGAGACTGAGCTGAAGATGCATGAAATGACTCAAAGCAATTTGATCTAAACCAGAGATGAGCTCACTATGGCTCTTGGGCCACTGTTGTTATAAATAAAGTTTTATTGGCACACAGAGGCACTTAGTTATTTACATGCGTCTAAGGTCATTTTTGTGCTGCAGTGAGAGAGGTGTGAGGTTGCTGTAGATACAGTAGGCTCACTAAAGCCACGCTGGCAAGCACTCACACAAACCACAATCTCAAGAAAAGTTTGTGAATCTCTAAGTGAAAATAGGCAGAGGCTGGAGAGATGGCTCAGAGGTTAAGAGCACTGGCTGCTCTTCCAAAGGTCCTGAGTTCAATTCCCAGCAACCCTGTGGTGGCTCACAACCATCTACAACGAAATCTGATGCCCCCTTCTGGCCTGCAGGTGTACATCCAGGCAGAACACTGTATACATAAATAAATAAATACATCTTTAAAAAAAAGAAAGAAAGAAAAAGAAAACAGGCAAACACGTTATCCATGGCTATATGCATTGATTTGACTTTTTAAGGTAGTTTGTCTTACTTAAAAGATTTGTTCTGTGTGTGTGTGTGTGTGTGTGTGTGTAGTGCTCACAGAGGCCAGAAGAGGGCATCTGATTCTTCAGAGCTGGAGTTTCAGCCAGCTGTGACCAGCCTGATGTGGGTGCTGGGAACTGAATTCCTGTCCTTCCTGCAAGGGCAGCAGGTGTTCTTAACCACTGAGCCATCTCTGCAGCCCCAGGTACAACGTTCTTAAAAGAATGGGGTTTTCAAGTGAATAATCCTCGCAGACTTCTCTCCACTGGTTTCCATGTGTTAGTGCCGCTTTGTTAATGGCAAATGCCAACAAGCATTTTGAGTAAATTGCTTATTCATTAACTGTTTGGCAACATGTAACTTTACTTTTAATTAAATCCTTTCACTTCTTTTAATCCACAACAGTTAAGGGGGTTATTGATTTTTTTTTTTTTTTTAAAGATTTTCCTTCCTTCTTCCTTTTTTTTTTTTTTTTTTTTTTTCTTCTTTCCGTACTGGGGATTGAGTTCAGTTCTCATATACATGGGCAAGTGGTTTGCCTCTGGACTGTCCCAGCCCTTATATGAAATAAAAAAGAGAGATAAGCATTGTGCTGAAAGATGGCTCAGTGGTCAAGAGGACTTGCTGCTCTTCCAGAGGACCCACTCGCATGCTGGTTCACAACCATCCATAGCTTCCCCAGGAGATGGGATGTGCTCTTCTTACCTCCATGGGCACATGCATTGTGCACGCGCGCGCGCGCGCGCACACACACACACACACACACACAGGCAAAACTCTTCTAACTTAGGTAGAATCACGTCTAATCTTTTGTTTTTTCAACTCTACTCTTCATTACTTGAGTATTTTGGCTTCAAGTACTAAACAGGATCAGGGTCGGACTGGCAAAGGAGATAGGACTAGCTTCTGCCCTGGGGGACACAGCGGACTCCCAGGGCTTACTGTCTATACTAGGGGCCTCATTTGTACGTTCTAGAACCAAGCAGGTTTGCTATGAGCGCATCATGTGAGTTTCACCAGCACAGCACAGCAGAAGGCCCCGCCCCACCCCACCCCCCAGCTCTGTATTTGTGAAAAGTGGTCTCTTTGCTTTCTTCTACTCCCGCCCCGCCCGGAGCAGTTTTTGGAGCTGTCCCAGGAGGTCCGGCACTATGGGTACATTCAGCTGGATCCCTGTACCTGCAACCACCCAGAACCTGGCTGTGAGGCTGTGCTTTCCATCGGCAACAGCGAGATCAGCTGCTGTGTAACCCTGCCTGACGGCGGGACGCGGGACATCGCGTTCCAGATGAGCAGAATAAAGTGCTGGCAGGTCACTTTCCTTGTGAGTATCTGGCACCCTGCTTTGTCTGTCATTTAAAGTCTCCTCCTGTGGCAGGTGGTGGTGCACACCTTAGTCCCAGCACTCAGGCAGCAGAAGCAGGCAGATCTCTGAATTTGAGGGCAGCCTGGTCTATAGCGTGAGTTCCAGGACAGCCAGGGCTAGACAGAGAATCCCTGTTTCAGAAGACCAAGTATACATCAAAGTCTTCTCTTGTGATCTGAAAATCCTGTCGCTCTTAGATGTCACAGTTGGGGAGGGGGAGACAGGCTTGCTGGTGAGTCAGTGCCTTGGTGGTCAGGCATGTCACCCTAGGCCTGCGGTCCATGCAGACTCCCTGCCCAGAGCAAGAGAGGCACCCGTCAGTCTTCTCACAGGCCTCCTCGTGGCTTGAAAGGTGATCAGACTCCTAGCATTTATTGAGCACCTACTATGTGCTTAGTGTCACCAAGAAATGGGACGCTGTCCGGCACAGCCCTTCTGCAGGAGCCCTGGTCTGTGCTGGTGTGACTTCTTCCTTTGAAGCACATGTCGTTAGCATCAGCGGCCACTGAGCTGAGTGCTGCGCATGTCAGCTGGATTCTGCCAAGTGCTCGTGCTCGGTGAGCGAACCGTGTCTGTCCTGTGTGCACAGAGCGGTGGGAGAAGACGAAAGCTGCTAAATCGTGGAGGCTACAACAGCATGCCTGGGCCTAATGCTCACCCTCTCTCTGTGGCACTTAATAATGCCAGACTTTTTTTCTTTTAAAAATTGTTTAAAAAAAAACAAAACAACAACAACAACAACAACAAAAAAAATGAAACAAAAAGCCAATCGTGGTGGTGCACACCTTTAATCCCAGCAGAGACAGACAGTGAGTTCGAGGCCAGCCTGGTCTACAAAGCGAGTCCAGAACAGCCAAGGCTACACAGAGAAACCCTGTCTCTCATGAAAAACCAAGAATAAAACAAAACAAAAATTGTTAAGTACTGTGTGTGTGACAGAGACGGGGAGAGAGGGGGGGTGGAAAGGGGCATATATGGGGGTGTCTTGGGTCACATGTCACAGGTCAGAGGACAACTTTGTGGAGCCCACTCTCTCCAGGGTTTGAACTCAGGTCACCAGGCTTGCACTGCAAGCTTTGCCCATTGAGCCATCTCACGGGTCCATTTTTTTTTTCCCTTTTCTCTTTCCTCCCTTAGACATGGGCATTCTGAAACCTGATATGTCCCAATGGTCCATTCTAGCGTCTTTCTACAGTCTCTGAAGTCAAATTCAACTCTTTTCACGGGCCAGCATCTATCCCACCATTGGCCACCTTCCTCTGTGTTTCACGGATACTGCAGACTCATGTCTCCCACGCACCTAACTGCCACACACCAACACAGACAATACCTTAGACTTTCCTCTCTGCTCTTCCTCTGTGTTTCGTTGCTGATGAAGAACCATCTCACCTACCATCTTGCTGTCCCTCATAATGCTCTCTTTCCCTCACACTCACGGCTGCTTCTCCATGTCCCCCACACAACGATGCCTCTCCACCTCCTAACCCCCTCCCTCAGCCTTTCATCCCTTTAGGATCAGAGAAAATACATTGTGTGGTTTTTTTGTTTTTTGTTTTGTTTGTTTGTTTGTTTGGTTTTTTGTTACTTTCCCACTTGTGGAACTTTATTTTGTGGTCCCAAACATGCTGGGCTTTGGCCAGTGCTGCACGTGTGTCTCCTGGGTGAGGGGCTATGCATGGTGTTTGGGAATTCACTTATTTCTCATGGCGTGATTCTTTGGGAATTCAGCCACAGCTCTGTAGGTGTCTACCCCTTGGTGTTTCTGAGTGTAATCTGAGGATGGGCAGACTGGAGTTTTCTATTCATCTCCTGCAAGATACCTCATTTTCAGGTTTTAAACTATGACTGTGGCCTTTGTCGGAGCGCGAGTCCCCAGTTCTTTGAAGAATTTAGGGTATTCTCCATTTAGCTGCCACCATGCCGTCAATGTCAGAATTCCTTTATCATTTCAAAAAGAAGCCACAAAGCTCTTAGTGGTGCTCGTCCACCCTGGGCTCCACCTGCCCTAAGTAACTCTTTGTTTACTTTCTGTGGACTGTGTTGGCCTGTTCTGGAAATTTCCTATTAAAAGCAATGAGTGGCAATAAAATGTAGCCCTTCCGTATCTTTTCCCTCAGCACCTAAGGTCTGAGTCGGCCTGTGTGGAACCAAGTGTCACTAGTGTATTGCTCATGTCTGGCTGAACGCCTCACTGTGTGGATATACTGCACTTGGCTCACTTATCTGTTGGCGGGCACTTGGGGTGTTTCTATCTGTTGGCGGTAATTAACCGTGCTGCTGTGAACATCTGCAGACTGACTCTGGGTAGGCTCTTCCTCCCCCATCCCCCACCCCCACACCCCAAACCTCCAAACCCCCGCCCCCAGTTCTCTATGTTTGACTTTTAGAGTATGTGCCATCCTGTTTGCCAGAGCGGCTGAACTAGTTTATTCTCTATGAACTGTGTCTGAAGGCCCTGCTTTCTCCTCAACCTTGCCAGTTCTTATTCATAATCTGACTTTAAGAATTATAGCAAGCTGGGTGTGGTGGCACACGCCTTTAATCCCAGAACTCAGGAGGCAGAGGCAGGTGGATCTCTGTGAGTTCGAGGCCAGCCTGGACTACAAAGTGAGTCCAGGACAGTCAAGGCTACACAGAGAAACCCTGTCTCGAAAAACCTTTTAAAAAAAAAATATAGCCAACAGGGCCAGATGTGGTGGTGCTTGCCTTTAATCCCAGCACATGGGAGGCAGAGGCAGGCAGATCACTGTGAGTTCGAAGCCAGCCTGGTCTACAAAGCAAGTCCAGGACATCCAAGGCTACACAGAGAGACCCTCTTCCTCCTTCTCCCCCCTCTTCTCTTCTTCTCCTCCTTGCTTTCCTCCTCCTCCTTTTCCTGAGCCCTTCATCTTGGAGACTCAGGACTAGTCTCAGAGTGTCACACCCCATGTGCATGGGTAACTGTTTAGCCAAACACTTTCCAGGAGCCCTCATAGCATTCTGCCCCCAAACTCTTCATCTCATCCTTCTACCTTTCACCTCGGCAGAGTGTCTTCTCTTGGGTCCTCCCAGCCTGGGCTCCTCTAGGAGCGGGGTAATCATGGGGCTTGTCTCACCTGAAAACAGCGACTGCCCAGCTGTTCTTCACACAGATGCTGTGAGACTGACGTTCCTGTGAGACTGCGTTATCATCTAGCTTTCTCGATCCTCTGAGGGCGTGTCCACGGTCCTCAGGATGGCTTCTAGAAGCCTCAGTTTTGTTTATAAAGCCATGAGAGCCAGGCTCATTGTTAGTGAGCACTAGGCACCTACACAGCCACTTATAGTAAACCAACGGCCTGGGGAAGGATGTGTGTTGGTTGTTTTCGTGTCCAAAGGAGAAAGGAGCCACAGAGCTTGGCTTTGCCGGCATCGGGAGCTCTGTGTGGGGACCTCCTACTAGGGCGTCTAAGTTTGGAGTCAAACAAAGGCACAGAACGTTGGCCCAGTTGACCTAAGCTTGACCATGTGCCTTCGTCTGACGTCATTCTCTGAGGGTTCTACCCAGCTCGCCTGTAGTGGAAGAGGTTGCCTTTCCTAGGAGAACTGGAGTCTCCATCACTGGAGGAACCAGAGACAGATGCTGTGTGCGAACCTCAAGGCCTTCAGAACCGTCCTCCATGCCGACTCTCTAGGCCTCCTCCTCACCCACCTTGTTTGGAGCCCAAGCCGCTGACACAGTGTCTCCAACCTGCCAGCCTCCCCCGTGCCTCAAGGGTTTGCCCCCACTCTTCCTTCTGCCATGAGTTACCACACTCCCTTCCCCTCAATGGCAAAACGCCAAGCCGCTTGGAGAGCTTCTGCTTCTGCTCTCACGGCCCTTCTTCCCGGAAGCTGTCCTTTGCCCTCCTGGCCTGGCTGCAGCGCCTGTTCTTCCTCCTTTAACACTTTGGGTATCACAGTGTGCTGACTGGGAGACCGACAGCCTTTGGGGAATGGGTGCTTCGTTGACGTCACGCCCAGTGTGTTCAAATGCACTCTCACGGTACCCTTTCCTCTGCAGGGGACTCTGCTGGATACGAATGGGCCCCAGCGAACTCTCAACCAGAACTTAGAGCTGAGATTTCAGTACAGTGAAGACAGTGGCCACCACTGGTTGGTTATTTACAGCAAGCAGGTGAGTTCTTGGCCTAGAGCAGGCCCTGCTGGCTGCTGTGAACAGAACGCGCTACTGTAGCCCAGCTGGCGGGGCGGGAGCCGGTCCTTTCCTGGCATTGCACTGAAAAACTTTGTTGTTGTTTCGTTTTCTTTGTTTTTGTTTTATTTTGGTTTTTTGCTTTATTTTCCTGGTCACCATGGCCGTGCATTCAAAGGATTTAGTTAATGTGATAGCCAGCTCTGAGTTGAGAGGTTTGTTTTAGTTATCTTTGGGCTGTGTTTACTTGGCCCCATCACCTGTGGCAAAGCAAAGCATCATGGGAGAAACCTGGTGGATCAAACTGTCTCAGGTCACAATGGTAGGAAGGAAAAAAGAGTGAGGAGGGGGCGGGTCCTAATGTTTCCTCGAAGGTCCTGCCTCCAATGATTGACTTCCTCACACCAGGCCCCTCCTAGCTCCCACCAGCTTCTGTCTGAAGCTAGCCTGAGTCCAAACAAAGAAAAGAAAAGAAAAGAAAAGAAAAACAAGTGGTGGGATAGGTTTTCTTTTTCCTGATCCTGTGCTTAAACCATAGGGATTTTTATTAACTTGATAAGAATACTAAAAGTGGGTGACTGGCATTCTCAACGTTTTCTTGGCTTTACTCAAGATGATAAAATTTTGCCTCTCCTCCCTGAGAAGTGAACTCTTCCCAGGAGACTTTGCGCTTGCCTCACTGACCAGAATTGCGTCCACAGCTACTCCTAGCTCAAAGGAGTCTAGGAACCAAGCAGATAGCATGGGAAGAACAGAATTCATGATGGAGTTAGAACAGATGGAAGTCATTGCCGGGGCCAGACACTGAGACCCCACACAAAGCTGGGATCTCTTAGTACAGCAGAGCAAGCAGCAGTGTTTGACAGCTAGCATGCAGCTCGCAAGTGTCTAATCAAACTGAAGAGAGCACCCTCCCCCCCACAAAGCAAAAGACACAATCACCAACAAAATCCTTAGCTTAGCTATTTCAAGGTGGAATCTAAACTCCAGGTGAAAATAAAACTTAATAAAAAATAATAAAGGGTCACTCAGGAGGCAGAGGCAGGTGGATCTCTGAGTTTGAGGCCAGCCTGGTTTACAGAGTGAGTTCCAGGACAACCAGGGCTACACAGAGAAACCTTGTCTTAAAAAAGGCAAAATGATGATGATGATGATGATGATGATGATAGTGGTGGTGATGGTGATAATGATGATAGCGGTGGTGATGGTGATGGTGATGATGATGATAGTGGTGGTGATGGTGATGATGATGATAGTGGTGGTGATGGTGATGATGATGATAGTGGTGGTGATGGTGATAATGATGATAGCGGTGGTGATGGTGATGGTGATGATGATGATAGTGGTGGTGATGGTGATGATGATGATAGTGGTGGTGATGGTGATGATGATGATAGCGGTGGTGATGGTGATGATGATGATGATAGCGGTGATGATGATGATGATGATGATAGCGGTGGTGATGGTGATGATGATGATGATGATAGTGGTGGTGATGATGATGATGATGATGATGGTGGTGGTGATGGTGATGATGATGATGGTGATGATGATGATGATGATAGTGGTGGTGATGGTGATGATGATGATGGTGATGATGATAGCGGTGGTGATGGTGATGATGATGATGGTGATGATGATGATGATGATGATGATGATGATGATGATGATGATAGTGGTGGTGATAGTGGTGGTGATGATGATGATGATGATGATAGCGGTGGTGGTGGTGATGATGATGATGATGATGATAGCGGTGGTGATGGTGATGGTGACGGAGCTGGAGAGATGGCTCAGCGGTTAAGAACACTTACTGCTCTTGCAGAGGACTTGGGTTCCATCCCTAAAATCCACATGGTGGCTTCCAACTACCTGAACTGCATTTCCAAGATAGCCAACGCCCTCTTCTGGCCTTAAAGGGCACCAGCATACAGACGAAAAACCCATATCATAAATCGAAACAATAAATCTTAAAATAGATTAATAAATAATCCAGTGTTCTAAATTCTAATAAAAAACATTGAGGTAAACTTCACTTGTTGTTGTATTCAACTTGAGTCCTGCTTAGTTCCACGGAGAATTTTAGTTTCTGGTCACCAAAGCCCCCTTCGTACCCTCTAATCCAGCTGTGGTTATGTCAGTGTCCTCTGAAACACAAAAAGAACCACAACTCTAAGTGAAAGAACATTCCTTAGGTGCCTTAGTTAGGGACTATTGTTATGACGAGACCATCATGACCGAAAGCAGCTTGGAGATGAAAGGGTTAATCCATCTTACACTTCCACATTGCTGTTCATCACCAAAGGAAATCAGGACAGGAAGTCAAACATCTTACTCATCTTATTATGGAGGCGTTTTCTCAATTGAGGTGCCCCGCCCCCCCGTGATGACTCCAGCGTATGCCCCGCCCCCTTCCCCCCCCCCCCCCCCCATGATGACTCCAGCGTGCGTCAAGTTGACATAAAGCTAGCCAGCACAGCAGGTCTCCTTCAGTATGAAGCATGCTTATGGAGATGGTAGGAAATTGCGCAACTCGCAGGTAGTTGGCAAGGAGAGACTTGAACGCACCCTTCCCACTCTCCTCAGAATGCTGTGCGGTTAAATTGCATTATAGTCTTAATCTAACCAGCGGCAAATGAGGCCAAGCCGCCGCAGAGACACGCGATAAACATTTGTAAAGGGCTGCTAGTGAGATCATATTTCCTTTGGAGGAGGAAAGAGTTGGTGGATCCCCAAAGGGCAGCTTTTTACAGAAGGCAGGAATGGGACTCTGTGCCTTCCAAAAGGAGATGAGGGCTGCGGCGCAAACCTTCTCTGTGCGCCTTTAAACATAAGTTCAGTGGGTTTTTTGTATCTAGCAAGCCTGATCTGGTTGATAGCAACCTTAGCCTACGTGCTTGTCTGCATGGCATAGGAAAATAAGGGAATCAGTCTGTATCTTGAGGAACATGACTTAACATGTAAAGCTAGCTGCTCTGGGTCAGGGTTTTACTGTTTTAAGGTGTAGCTTGATTTTGTAAAAGTTACGTCTATGTGCAGATGCACAGGACTAGTCATTACAAATTAGGCTGTACATACCACAGATGTTACCTTTTCTTTTTGAAAAAGATTTATTTATTTATTTATTATATGTACAATGTTCTGCCTGCATGTAATACACTTGCAAGCCAGAAGAGGGCACCAGATCTCATTATAGATGGTTGTGAGCCACCATGTGGTTGCTGGGAATTGAACTCAGGACCTTTGGAAGAGCAGACAGTGCTCTTAACCACTGAGCCGTCTCTCCAGCTCTGTTTCTCTTTCCCTTAATCACTTTTTCTCTCTTCCCTCTTCCCGCCCCTGGAGGAAATTTCATTCTTCTTATGCAAGGTGTTAGTCACAGGCCACCCTTGTCCCCTCTAATTTTGCTGTCTCTCGGGGACCCTGAGAGCCCTAGGCTATTTTCCTAGCCTAGTTGTCTCTTGCTTTTTTTAAAAATTATTTTTATTTTATGTGTGTTGGTGTTTTGCCTGCAGGTATGTCTGTGGGTGTCAGATCTTGGAGTTACAGACAGTTGTGAGCTGTCATGTGGGTGCTGGGAATGGAACCCCAGTCCTCTGGAAGAGCAGTCAGCACTGAGCCATCTCTCCAGCCCGCTTACAGAAAAATTTAAAAGCCATTGTCAATCCTCACTTTGTTTTCCCAGCATCTTTAACTCTCACCTGCTGCCATACCTTCCTGGGGGTTTAGTCATCAGTGTCAGTGTAAGGTATACAACAATAGATGGTTGTGTGTCTTACAGAAAGCAAGGGGTTCCTTTTCTGTACTGTGTGTACCAAATGTTAGGTCCCTTGTGACTCCCCAGTGCGCTTCTTTCCCTCAAGTCTCTTCTCTTTATGTCTTGAATTTTTAAATATTGGTTTGGCTCTATTAAGTCTAATGCACCAAAGTCAAAGGCTGCAACTCATAGATGTTACTCCTGCCTTGAGTTCAGCACTGGTCATTTTCCTGGAACGGATGATAGAGGGGAAGAGATGGCAGGGGTGGCATGGTGGGATAGAGGGATGGCTCAGTGGTTAAGAGCACTGGCTGTTTTTCCAAAGGTCCTGAGTTCAATTCCCAGCAACCAAATGGTGGCTCACAACCATCTATAGTGTGACATGATGGCCTCTTCTGGCCTGCAGGCACACATGTGGGCAGAATACTGTATAAATAATAAATGAATCAAAACCAAAAAACAACAAACACTTCAGTTAGCCAGGCAGGGGGCATAGTCACGCAGGAGGCAGAGGCAGGTAGATCTTTGAGTTCAAGGCCAGGACAACCAGGGTACACAGAAAGAACCCCCCCCCACACACACACACACACACTCCTCAAGAGCAAAAGGTTTACTATCTTCTTCCAAATAGACAAGCTAGTACCTTTGCCTAATGATGGGCCTCTCAATAATTATTTCACCATTAAATGGAAGATTTGCTTATTTGATGACTATTGTAAGTCGTTTGTCACTAATCGCTTATGAAACACAAGCTGCTCAATGAATAATAAAAACATGGAATAAAAGGAGGAGTTAAGAAGGAAAATGGTTAGGAATGAGATTCTGGTCATTTTATTCATGTGTCTTAAAATGTACTCTCACTACATTGGTGCAATTGAGGAAACTTACACTTGCTTCCTAATTGCATATTAAGCAAATATCTGAAAGCTAAAGATAAAATTCCTTTAATATGTGAGTTTTAGCCTCCATCATGCAGGGAGAGAAAGAGAGAGGGCCTCGAGGTGAGGGAGGGCTTTGTGGCTTTAAAGATTATTTATTTACTTATTTTTATTTTATTAGGGGGAGGTGTTTCGAGACAGGGTTTCTCTGTGTAGCCTTGGCTGTCCTGGACTCACTTTGTAGACCAGGCTGGCCTCAAACTCACAGTGACCCTCCTGCCTCTGCCTTCCTGAATTCTGGGACTAAAAGCGTGAGCCAACACCCCAGCTGATTTATTTATTTATTCTTATTATATTTTATGTGTATGGATGTTTCATCTGCATGTATGTCTGTGTAGCATGTGCATGCAAGGCCCAAGGATGTCAAAAGAGGGCCTCGGGTACCTTGAAATTAGGGTCACAGGTGGTTGTTAGTCTCCATGTGGGTGCTGAAATTCAAACCTAAGTCCTCTGAAGAGTAGTTAGTGCTCTTAACTGCTGAGCCATCTCTCCAGTTCCTGGCGTTTGTTTGTTTGTTTGTTTGTTTGTTTGTGACAGGGTCTCATTATGGAGCCTTGGCTGGCCTGGAACCCAGTGTATAGACCAGGCTGGCCTTGTGGAGATCCTCCTGCCTCTGCCTCCCACATGCTGGGATCAAAGGCGTGCGCCACCACACCTTGCCCCTATTTCTGGATTTTTAAGGCATTTTTCCTGAGTAGCTGCCTGAAGAAGATGATCTCAGAGAAGATGGCGAAGCTCGCGGAGGAGAACCCACAAATGGTGAGAACTCATGTGTGACAACACACATAGACCAGATCCACCCCGAAGCCCCAACATCTGTGGGGCGTGGCCTCTAGGGAGGCAGCCACAGCTCACAGCGGTCACCTCCAGCTTGGTTACCAGAGCTGTTAGGGTGAGAGCCAGGGTCCTGGCAGCTCTGACAAACTGCCTGGGCCACCTGTCTGCAACAGGCCAAGCGAACAGACCAACAGTAGCGAAACACGGGCAAAGGAGATTTATTCCTTCTGGTAGAGCTAGGCCTCAAATCCAACCAGAAAGCAGCTGGTTACCCCCTTAACCTTCATGTCACTATTCTATCAGTGAACACAAGGTCCACCTGGGGCTAAGTGCTCTGATGACATTTCCCTTGGTGGCCTGCATAGCACCTCCTGACGCCAGGAAAGGTAGCCACCCAGGAGGAAGTTTTGAGGTCAATTTCAAGTTTATTTCTTAATGTCCTGCAACCAAAGTGTGTTAAGTCTTTAGCAATAGGGTCTCACCACCTACACATGGTGAGCAGCCAGGGGCAATGGCAGTGCCCTATGCTGTTTTGGAGGACTCTGGGCCTTCCTGCTAAACTCACGGGGAGGTATACCACTCCTCACCCAGAAATTTTCATGCGCTATATTCTCCAGATCTTCTGGGGAAAGCCTGTCCATCCATGCAGGGTACCTCCACTCAAGCTCCTTTTCGTCTTTGAAATATAAATATGTATATCTAGAATTAGCATATATATAATTAGCATAAGACGTTGCGAGCTTCATAAAGCTTTTTCATACTTGGTTTCTTCTTAATCTACCCAGGGTTCTCCCCTGCAAGGCTGCTTATGGCTTGAGCCCTGGTTTTCCTATCTTGTGCTGTACCATGCCCTCCCCGTCAGACCTTTTCCCCTCCCCAGCTCCTGTTGAAGTCAGGGCTTTGAGGGGATCATCAACAAAGCAGGGGGCCTCTTCAACAATCTCTAGAGTTTTCTCTAGAAGGAAGTCATAGCCCCTTGGCACTTCCTGTCTACCAAACAGGAAGCTCCTGAGTGAAAGGAACGCTCAGGACAGTAGTTTGTGTTCTCAAAATTATCTTTATTTTTCTGATCTACATATATCCATTGAAGGCCTGGTAACCTACTGAAAGGCTTGGCACATAAGCTGTAAAACAAAACAAGAACCACTTTGAGATTCTACACTTGATGGGCGCCCAAGTCTGTAATCCCAGTACTTGAGGAGGCAGAGGCAAGCAGATCTCTGTGAGTTCGAGGCCAGCCTGGTCTACAAAGCGAACCCAGGACAGTCAAGGCTACACAGAGAAACCAGAAGCCCTGTCTTGAAAACAAAAACAAAACAAAACAAAAAGAAGAAGAAGAAAAAATAGAAATAATTATTATAGAAGCACATTTCCGCTGTGATAGGACAGGCTGATGGACATTTGTCTTGGTAAATTTACCATTTCTTCAGAATGTTACATCTATCCTTTTAAAAATATTTATTCATTTTATTCTATGTGTGTGAGTGGTTCGCCTGCATGTACGTATGTGCATCGTGTGCCTGCCCGGTGCCCGTGGTGGCCAAGAGAGGGCCTTAAATCACATGGAACTGGAGTTAGAGTTTGTGAGCCACTGTGGGGTGCTGGGAACCAAGCCCCAGTCCTCTTCAAGAACAACAAGGGAATTTAACCACCGAGCCATCTCGGGCCCACACAGTGATCTGTAAAATCACAACAGATGTCATTTGGACACCTCCCCTACTGTTTTTGTTTTGATTTGGTTATTTATAAGTGGTGGGTGCCATCTTTACTTTCATGTTAGTCTTTTACAGCTCTCCCCCCACCCCCTGGCTTTCCCCCCCCTCCCCAATCTCCCCGCACAAAGAACCCAAATGTCCTTTGGACTTCATTTTCATTTCTTTTTCTTCTCAATCTAAAAATATCTTTTCAGGGAAATAAATTCACTGCCTCCTGGTGGTTTAACAATTTAAGTTGTACTAGAGAGCAGTCCGCGCAGGAGACTCTTTTAAAATAGAGTAATAAGATCTACCCTCTTAGGCACGCAAGTCTCCCTTCGGCTTCCATTATTATATGTGTATAAAAGAAGAAAGAAAAGTAATTAACTAAAGGAGGCTTTTTTTAAAAAGAGAGAAGGGCCCTCAGACGCAGAAGCATCAAACAGCAGCCACTCGACACAGGAAGTCCTTTGGCAGTGCCTAGCTAAGGAACTAGCTGGAAAAAAACTGAGCAGGCCACACGCCACTTGAAACTTACCGTTTATTTCAGTGAGCAGCAGAATCGGCAGGTTAGCCAATAAATATTCAACAGGTTTCAATTCCACAATTTCTTCATTTATCTTATTTACTTGTTATGACTTATTCTGATTCTTGGAAAGAAATTGCCTTCGAAGACAAACCACATTCCAGGTTGAATTTCCCCCACAAAACCTTGAGGGAAAGATGCCCCCAGGGGAAGCTGTGCTGGGTGTCTTCAGAGAGGACAGTGGGCTAACGTCACTTTTAAAGTGGCCATCTAATAGTGAGACGGTGACATTTGCTTGCTCTCTCGACAAACACACACTTGGAAGAACAGAGCGCCTCTGTGCACTAAGGCACACAGGTCTCTATTTGGCGAAGTGGTCCAAGGTTTTTTTGCTTTTTGTTTTTTTTTTTTTTTTTTTTTTGAGACAGGGTTTCTCTGTGTAGCCTTGGCCATCCTGGACTCACTTTGTAGACCAGGCTGGCCTCGAACTCACAGCGATCTGCCTGCCTCTGCCTCCCAAGTGCTGGGATTAAAGGCATGCGCCACCACGCCCGGCTGTGGTCCAAGGTTTTGATCATCCCGAAGCTTCTGGGGCAAAGGGGAAACCCTGAGGAACATTAACCAAGTAAGCCCCACAATTAAATAAATAGCAGTCCCCAGAAATGCTGCATTTTCCCACTTAGAAGGAATGAGAGGGCGAAGACACTTGGTATCAAATCAAAGTTCATTAGTCTGGTTAGTTTATGCAATGATTTCAAACGTGAGGGTAGAGAGAAGACGTTGACTCAGTGAGTTCGGTTCCCCAGGCCCCATGGAGAAGGCTGGTTGGGAGAGGCAACCCTCCTGCCATCCCAGCACAGAAAGTGGAGGCAGGGCTCCTCCGAGCAAGCTGGCTCGCCAGACTAGCTAAAGTGACATGCTCCCGGTCCAGCGAGAGGCCCTGCCTCAGTATGTAAAGAGGACAGCTGTGGATGTCAGCCATGGGTCCCCACAGGCCTGCACACACACGAGCATGTATATGCACACATAAACACATACACAAAACCAAACCAACAAAAGTAAGCTTTGAAATGTTTATAAGAGATTTTCACCCCAGGCTAGACTTGAACTTAGAGCTACCTAACTTCCCCAGTGCTGGGATTATAACAGATCTGCACCACCGCGGACATCATTAAAATCTGAGCCAAACAGCTTTAGTAAAGAGCAGCGTAAAATACACAGCACACGAAGTATTTACATAATTTAAGACTTATTTGCTTTATATAAATATGTGTGTGTGTGTGTGTGTGTGTGTGTGTGTGTGTATGCCTGTATGCATGTGTGTATGTGCACTACATGTGTGCCTGGTGCCTGCAGTGAGTTTCACTAACACTTGCTGCTTTTTATATATAAGTAGGGTGTGAAGGCTTGGGAAGGGGAAGAAGACCCAGAACAGAATTACAAATATGTTTTATAGCTAGGTATGGTGCCGCATGCCTCTAATCCCAGTACTTAGGCAGAGGCAGGTGGATCTTTGTGAGTTCGAAGCCAGCCTGGTCTACAAAGTGAGTCCAGGACAGCCAGGGCTACACAGAGAAACCATGTCTTGGAAGAAACAAACAAACAATAGACACTGATGTTTTGTTTTAGAAGAAATTATATGAATTAGGATAAAGTTTAACAGGAAACAAAGTAAGTGTCTTAGTTATGTTTCTTTTTTAATTTTTGTTTGTTTGTTTGTTTTTGTTTTTGTTTTTTGAGACAGGGTTTCTCTGTGTAGCCCTGGCTGTCCTGGACTCACTCTGTAGACCAGGCTGGCCTCGAACTCACAGAGATCTATCTGCCTCTGCCTCTGGAGTGCTGGTATTAAAGGCGTGCGCCACCACCCCTGGCTTTAATTATATTTTCTTTGTTGTGATGAAAACACTGACCCAAAAACAACTTGAGGAGGAAAAGGTTTATGTCATTGCACAGCTTAGGGTCCATCCATTGTGAGGGACGTCACAGCAGAAATGTGGGGGCTGGAAGACCGTGGGGAAAACAAAACAAAACAAAACAAACAAACAAACAAACCCAACCAGGACATGAGGTGTCCTAAACAAAACAGAATCATGCTTCTCTCACCTAAAGGAAGCTGGGAGACGGCCTAGTCTACGGCTGGACTGTGGTACCACAGTGTAGTTAGAGGCCTTCCTGCTCTTCTGTCTCCAGTATGAACTCTCACCTCTTCCTTAGTGCAGTTGTCGGCGTACTAGCCATGACGTCCACGTTCTTAGACTGCATACCTGGCAAGTGTGACACGTGTCTCGTGTGACTCCTGTCCTTCAGGGCAACTCTCAGAAGTCAGTCACCCAAGAGGCTGTTGGAATCGCCCTCATTATCCTCTCTTTCCGTCTGCTTTATTTGGGGAGACAAGACACCCTGGTAAAGGTTATAGCTACCAAGCGCTGATGGCGGGCACAGGCCTGCAACGCGTGAAGTCTGTGTGAGACTTCTGAGAATCTTCTTGAAGGACAAGAGTCATTCTTCAGATTGTCAATAGAGTAGAGAGCTAGGCCCTGCCTTGCTGGGGAGATGTGCCTGGTCGCTGGCTGTTTAATAGTTGGTTTCTTTCCTAGGAGGGAAGCATCCAGAAGCCTGCCCCCAAGCCCTGATTAGCCAGGTTACACTCGCTGGGCGTACCAGGCACTCCTCCACCCTGCTTTGCTCCCCAGTGGACCTCTGGGCGCTCTATGACTTGGCTTCCCATGAGCCACCACATGGGAAAAGAGATCGGATGTGTCTCTCCAGTTGTGTCCCTGCCTGGTTTCTGTGGCTACAGCTGACACACACACACACCTTTCCTGCAGCAACCCCAACCCCCTTCACTGCAGGAAACCCTATACCCCTTCATTTGCTTCAGCCCTCCCCTCCCCTCCCCTCCCCTCCTCTCCCCTCCTCCAAACGCTCTGCAGATAGATAGTTCCTTTGAAAAGCCCTGCAGTGCCAGTGTGGCATCCCAGGACTCCGTAATTCCAGGCAGGAAGAGGGAGAGCCTCAGGCTGACCTGAACTACACAGAGTACAAGACCAGCCTAAGTTAAATAGCGAGACCCTGACTCAAAAGGTGTAAGGGATTTAGACCAGCGAGAGGGCTCAGTGGGGGAGGAAGGGTGCTTGCTGCCAAGCCTAGTGACTTGAGTTCCATCCCTAGGACTCACATGGTGGAAGAGAGAACCGTTTCCTCAGGGCTGCCCTCTGATGACCATATGTATGGCATGTCACACACACACACAAACACACACACACACACACACTAGCTAAAGGTTCAGGATGAGTCCACTGGTAGAGTATATGCCTTGCCCAAGACCGTGAATGAGATGTACAGATAACAATGCAATAGCTATTCTTTTTTTTTTTAGACAGAGTTTCTTTGTGTAGCCATGGGTGTCCTAGACTTGCTTTGTAGACCAGGCTGGCCTTGAACTCACAGAGATCCACCTGCCTCTTGCGCGCTGGGATAAGAGGGTGTGCACTGTGCCTGGCTGCAGTAATGTTTATTATTATTCTAAACCCTGTCCTCAGTCCAGGTTGCCATCTGCCTCCTCAGACCCCTAACTGCTGTACCTTGTGCACTTGATGACCAGCCCAGAGCTTTAGTCTGGTTCTGATTTGATTAATGGTACCTTTTGACTGCATAAAGCCCCGTCTGGCTTTGTTTCAGCACACGTATCAGAGCTGCATGGATGATCTCAGAATTAAGAAGTGTCTTTTATTGCCTTAAAAATCCTTTTACAGGCTCTGTTAAATTACAGGGTCCACAGCAGCCACCAGTGCCAGGTCTGAGGCTTCCTGTCACTTTGGTGACTTCATTCTTGCCTCAGGAAGGGCAGCAAGCAGATGAGAGACAGGTGTGCAGATGTGAGGTGGATGCACAGATGTGAGGCAGGTGCACAGATGTGAGGCAGGTGTACAGATGTGAGGCAGGTGCACAGATGTGAGGCAGGTGTACAGATGTGAGGCAGGTGTGCAGATGACAGGTGTACAGATGTGAGGCAGGTGTGCAGATGACAGGTGTACAGATGTGAGGCAGGTGTACAGATGTGAGGCAGGTGTACAGATGTGAGGCAGGTGTACAGATGTGTGGCAGGTGTACAGATGTGAAGCAGGTGTACAGATGTGAAGCAGGTGTGCAGATGACAGGTGTACAGATGTGAAGCAGGTGTACAGATGTGAGGCAGGTGCACAGATGGGAGGCAGGCGTACAGATGGGAGGTGGATACACAGATGTGAGGCAGGTGTGCAGATGCCAGGCATGTGTGCCCACTCACCAGCGGCTGAAGGATCATTAGGAGCATGGCTGTGGAGGGGGAAACATGCCAGTTAATGGATTATTGTGCTTGCTTCTCTGGGCTGTGCTGACATTTCACTAACCTGTTTAGCAGATCGAGGTTCCAGAAGAAGGCAGAAGTAAGAAGCACCCGGTCCAAGCAAGCCAGGTCTGTGAGTATAGTGACATCATCGGTGTGTTATAATTTGGATACAGTTACCCTCTCTCCTGTAGGCAGTCACTGGCACTAAAGCATGAGCTAGAGAGCTGGCTGCTTCCCAGAAGCCCCTGTGTAGACGGGGCGGGGCTGGGGGCAGGCCCAGAGCCGCCTGTTTCCGCAGCTGCTTCAGCGGCCTCAGCAAGGGGGACAGAACATACCTTTGTGGTTTTCTTCATCCCGAGCACTGTGGAAAATACTCCTTTCTACCTTCCGCAGTTTGGTTTATCTGCACCTTTCAGTATGCAGCATAAAGCCGCTTTTAAGTTTGTAGGTTCTCTTGCGTGCCTGTTCTGTGGCACAGGAAAGACTCTTGGCAGGTCACCCTGGTGAGCGCTCAGTGTCAGCACAGTCTGTAAGTTACACTCTCATCCTTGAGAACTGCAAACCCACTGAGGGAACGAGGGCACAGAGCAAACGAAAGAAATCAGCGGAGGAGGACCCCAGGACTGTTCTCGTAATTACCCTGCAATGCTTCTATGTCCAAATTCCAGTGCAGGGAAATGAGGTAAAGGCAGGCCTCCTGTACGCAGCGTTCCAATGGGGCCTGGTGTGTGCACAGAGTTGCCTCCCACAGAAACAGACACTTAAAATATGTAAATACTGAAGATACTGTTCTTCAGAAAATGAGCTCAGAAAACAACACAGTGCCAGGGGTGGCATGGTTCCCCGGTTAAAAGTGTCCGCTCCTCCAGCCTCACAGCCTGAGTTCAATCCCTAGGTCCTACAGTTGAAGGAGAGAACTTTGACCTTTGACCTCCACATGCATGCCTGTGTGCACTCACACAATAATAATAATAATAATAATAATAATAATAATAATAATAATAACAGTTACAGTAATAAACAAACAATGTAGCTATGAAAGGCAGGGAGATAGGTGGCTGAGAGAGTAAGACCTTTCAAGCCTACTGATTCTGGTTTGATCCTTGGATGCCAAGTGCAAAGGCTGGCTCTAGTGGCGCACATTTGCAACTGTGAGAAGGGAGAACTGCCCAGAAACCCAAGGGCCAGCTTGCCTGGAGTACACAGTGAGGCAACAAGGTGAAAGCAGAAAGGTGCCTTCCCAGAGTTGTCCCCTGGCCTCACCACGTGCCCCTGCTGGCCTGCGTGCAACATACACTAAAAATAAAAATAATGTTTTTTTAAAAAAGATTTATTTATTATTATGTATACAGCGCTCTCTCGGCATGTACACCTGCAGGCCAGAAGAGGGCACCAGATCTCATTATAGATGGTTGTGAGCCACCATGTGGTTGCTGGGAATTGAACTCAGAACCTCTGGAAGAGCAGTGCTCTTAACCACTGAGCCATCTCTCCAGCACAAATAAAAATAATTTTTAGTGTTATAATGAAAACCTTATACACAAACCTTTCTCTTTCATAACAGCCCTCTAGCTAATTAACCTGTCGTTTTTGCCTTGTGTTCAGACAGACCCAAACCCTAAGTGTCCGCCAGGTGGCCCTGGGGTGTGACCTACAAGGCTGACTCCTGGTCTTTGCCACAAAGATGGGTGTAGCAGAACTGCAGTGAGGACCCTGAAAGTCAGCTTTCTCACAAGTACCCCAGTCTTCAGTTTCTTTATCTGCAAACTGTGGGTGATTATCAGCCCAGCATTTCCACAGCGTGCTGATAGTCAGCCTCTGGGATCTAAGCCTTGGCTGCCCTCCCGAATCAATCTTCTGGAGAATTCTAAGAAACCAGTGCTGTCTGGCTCCACCGCAGAGAGTCTAGCTTAGCTCAGAGAAGTTAGCTCAGTCCATAAGTACTTGCCTGTGTAAGAGCTGGGAGTCGTAGTGTGCACATGCGATCCCAGCACGAGGCAGTCAGACCCTCCAGGGGATTCCAGGGACTTCCTTCGCGTTCAGTGAGAGACTCTGACTCATAAGACAAAGTGGAGAGTGACTGAAGAAAACATCTGATGTTGACCTTAACAGACAAGCACGCACGCACGCACGCACGCACGCACGCACGCCTGCGCACACACGCACGCTTGCTTTGATAGCTCATTAAGTACTGAAGGCAAATAAGTTCTTAAAATGCTTTACACGATATTTTAAAAAGTTTGTGTTTCTGCGCACAAGAAGATGAAGTGGAGAACTGAAATTCACATGACTCTGGAAGCGGGAACAAGGCAGGCAGGAGTGTAAATGTTGGCTGAATGACGCTCCAGCGTCTAGAGAGCTTCCTCAGCAAGCCAGCAGGGGGCGCTGTATCCGTCCCACGAGAAGGGCGCCTCCCCCAGAGCAGGATAAAGTTACCTTCTAAAGTAATCCTTGCTCAAACAGTTGCAAGCATTCGATAACTACTTCAACCTCCTTGAAAGTTTTCTTGTTGACATTATGGAAATTTCTTCTTTCGGTTTATATTTTTCATCTCTCTGTTTATTTTCCAGCAGAAAGACTATTTTAATTTTCTGAGAAAAAGCAGAACGAAGAAAGCTGAAGGTGACAGCGTTTGGGGGAGCCTAACGGAAGGAGGTCTCTGAAGGAGTCTCGTCTTTTTAAACTGTCTTAAGACAGTACCCGTGTGTGTGTGTGGGGGGGGTGTTTGTGGGGATGTGGGAGTGTGGGAGGTGGGATGGGCGTCCCACCGGCAGGATGGGGGCGGGGGATGGACGTCCCACCGGCTGGATGGGGGTGGGGGATGAGTTAGCTAATTATGAAATAAATATAAAATCTGATGAACACAAAGTTTGCTAGTGAAAACTGTGTGCACTTTTTTGAAATGTAGACTCTATGAGCACTCTAATATATTATCTATAAGTCAATGCCCATAGCCATACCTTTCTGGCGTTAAAGATCTGAGTTTGTTTTAGGTTGCAGTGGGAACGCTGCAGAGACAGTCTGCATCGCCCCTAGGGGGCGCATTAGTGTGTTAGGGTCGCCACCAGAGTCCACCGGAATAGTCAGGGCCCATCTCAGACACCACGACACAGAATTTGGATTGAGATGACTGCTTTTGTAGGCTAAAAGAATTATCTGATGTCCATTTTATGTTTCAGTTGAACACATGAGAGTAAGTCATCCCAGCAAATGTGAAGTTGATGCCAAAAAGCATAAGGTGGCCCCTGCGCCGAGGGCAGGTGGAGCTATCGGACAAGCTCCAAGAAGAGAGACCTTGAAGAAGGAGTAGAGAGTTGGGAGGGGAGGGGACCCACTAGGCAAAGGGAAGAGCAGTCAGTGACTGGAAAGAGAAAGGTGCTTAGGAAACGAGCAAAGCTGCTCTTCGCTGGCGGAGCTTCAGGTGAAGGCTGCGTGTGTGGTGTTTGTTACTCCAGCACTTGGGAGACTGAGGTGGGAAGGTTCTAAGTTCAAGGCAAGCCTGGGTACCCAGCAAGTCCTTATCTAAAATAGACCACATAGAGTTATAAGTTAAAGTTAGGGGAGTCCATAGAGGGAAAAGTGCGTGCCACACTAAGGCGGCTTCCCAGCCGTGCAAACAGAGCCTCCTTCTGTGGCTTCTACGCCGAGCGTCTGCGTCATCTGCACGCAGCACTTGCGTCTTATTTGAGGAGGACAAAGCCAGAAGTGTTACAAAACATTCAGATCCCCAGCATCTAGGAGTTTAGAAGGTCGACTTCCTTTGGAATCACACTGCTGCAGGCCCTGGGAGAGCTGTGAATGAGCCCCACCAGGCCCGGAACTGACATCCCACCACAGGGTCACCTCAGCACTGGAGAAGCCTTTATACGGTAGGCTTGCGCTCTCAGCAGCTCTCAAGGGGCGTCCTACGGCGTCGGGCGAGCACGGCCCATGCTCCCGTCCTTTGTGTGGTCTGGGTCCACAGATGCCACCTTCATCCGTGGCGACCGCACGGGTCCTCAACAAGTTCGGACTTTGCTTTTTTCAGCATCGTCCCTAAACACAGTGCAAGGGGCTTTCTGATTGTCTTTGCTTTGTACTGGCTATAATATGCGACCCAGAGGGGGTTAAGGCTGCATGCAATGGCATGTCACTTTCCACAAAAGATGTGACCACCTGTGGATTGGCTTTAGCCCCCATGGATCCTGAAGAACAATTGTACCTGGTAAAAACGGTGCCATCAGCCATTCTTTTTTTTTCTCCTGACATAGCTACATTTTTCAACATCCCTTCTGTTTTTGTTTTTTGAGGGTTTTTTTGTTTTTGAGATAGGATTTCACTGTTGTACTCCTGGCTGTCCTGAAACTCGCTGTAGACCAGGCGGGCCTCGAACTCACAGAGAGCTGCCTGAGCCTGCCTCCTGAGAGCTGCGATTTACAGCATGCACCACTACTGCCCAACAGATAGCATTTCTAAAGCTAGGCTTTTTCTTTTCTTTTCTTTTCTTTTTTTTAACCTTAGACTGAATCCCACTCTGTAGCCCTGACTGACCTGGGACTCACGACACAGAGCAGACTGGCCTGACATTCACAGAGGTCTGCCTGCTTGGCCTCCTAGTGCTGAAATTATAGGTGCATTTTTTTTTTTTTAACTTCGGTTTACATTCCAAAATAACTATGATTAGTAAACTTAAATTTGAAAATTTCACAAAAGTATAATTGGAATAAAAAAAAGGGCGAGGGAACTGGTTTAACTGTGGGCCCCCGTGGAAGGGAGCCCTGTTGTCGGAGCTGCCGGAGTGGGCCCCCGGGCAGGAAACAAGCCTTGCTTTGCCTGCACAGTGGACATTCTCCACTGCTGCATTTGGTCCATGCTAGAGTGCAGTGTGTGCAGTGCCAACCAGGCAAGCAGGAGCGGGGGGTGGGGGTGGGGTGGGGGGGGGAGGGAGGAAGGGAGGGAGAGGGAGAGAGGCTGTGCGGAGACACACACGGTAGAAAGTGCCTCTCCTTGGGGCAACCTCAGTCCTGTCCTCTGTGAGCAAGAAGTGTCAAGAAAAAGGTGAGTATATTGTGTTTTTGCACAATAAACAAATGTGCTGTGTTAACTTAGAAAAAACTATAACCATTTATTCCATACCCATGGCCTTGCAGTCTCATGTTTATTTTTACTATCATTATTATTATTACTACTACTATTACTATTATTATTATTATTTTGGTTTTTCAAGACAGGGTTTCTCTGTGTAGCCCTGGCTGTCCTGGACTTACTTTGTAGACCAGGCTGGCCTCGAATTCGGAGATCTACCTGCCTCTGCCTCCCAAGTGCTGGGATTAAAGGCGTGCGCCACCACTGCTCTCAACAGTGCCCCAGCCTTTATAAGAACTGTAATTATACTTTGCTGACAAGTTTCTCTTTCATATAAGAAAATCCCAGAGGCTGGAAAAAAAATCTATAAAACTCAGGTGCATCTTCTTCACAGCTCTAGAAGCTGGCCTGACACTTCAGCAGCTGCTGTGGGGTGCTCGCTGCTTCTCCCGGGGGCCTTGCTCGCCTCCGAAGAGACTTGCCCCCTCACGCTCTGATCATTTTATTCAGACGGCCTCTGCCATGTGACTTAACCATTCCCTAAACGCCTGACCCTTGATCCTGTCACATTGGGGATGATATAAACCAAACAATATTAGTTTTTGAATGTTTCCTAATCGTTCTTTCTGAGCTGGAAGGTGGGTGTGCAGTGTTCCTTTGGGGGGTTCTTTAAAAAAAAACATCATCCGCAGTCACTGTGGAGGCTCTTCTGACTCTGGATGCCTTACAACAAATACATAAGCTGAGAGTGGATGCTCATTCCTGACCCATCTTGCCCCATAAAACGGTCCGAAGTCCCATTCTCTGTGGCCCGGAACACGGGCTCTGAAGATTTGTCAGTTGGTGTGTGTGCAGAAATAGCGGTAAGAGTCCAGTGTGTCCTGAGTCTCAGGGGAACAGAGCGAGGCTTCTCCCTGGCAGCAAGGTCACAGTTCTGCCTGGATAGAAGTGAAACACAGGGCAGCAGGGCTGAGGCCAGCTCAGACAGGAAAGCGTGTCTGCTTCCGTGTAATAATTACAAGGAGTTTGTTTTGAGGTTAAGGTGAGAGTTGAGATCCCTCTGAGGTAAATTTTCAGTTCCGTTGGAGTCCTCAGGGTGAGCCTAGCTTCACCCCTGAGCTGAATGAAGCAACTTTCTAACAATACAGACAGCTGGACTCTCCTCAGCTGCTTGCTCTGTGGACTGAGCAGACTTGGGGCCGGGGGGGGGGGGGCAGGGGGGGGCCGGGAACTAGCAGGAATCTTTAGCTTTTTCTGTGCCTGGATGTAACAAGCCCTGAACCAACACAACCATAAGAAGGGAGGCGGTTAAAGGGTTAGAGGGAAACTTGGGGTGAGAGGAGCCTCACCAGGAGCTTTTCTGATGATGTTTTCTTGCCTGTTTCTCATAACGTGTAAGCCTAGTGATGTTCGGACTTTCTGGGAAGTAGTCTGTCTTCTTTTGGTGGTTGTTAGTTTATAAAAAAATATTTGAAAATTTCATACAATATATTCTGGTCATATTTACCTTTCAGAGCTACCCTACTTCTATATATGCAAACCCAACTTTGTGTTTCTCTCTCTCTCTCTCTCTCTCTCTCTCTCTCTCTCTCTCTCTCTCTCTCTTGCTCCCTCCCTCCCTCCCTCCCTCCCTCCTTCCCTCTCTCATCTGATTTGTGTTTCTGGACCAGTCTTGGATCTAGGCCTTGCCCTGCAGGGTGGTTGGCTTCCCAGGAGTCACACTGTTACACTATTAAGCAAATGGACACTCTCTCCCAGCCGTTATCCAATGCCAATAGCACCTCAGCTGGGCTGGGACTCTGAGAAGGGGTGGGGTCTCGGGACCTGGCTTAGGTGGGACTCAAGTGTATCACCTTCCTGCTTCTGCTTGCCGAGGCCACTCCTGGCTCTTGGGCACAGCTGGACAATAAAATCAAAGAGAAGTGCTGGGTAGGGGGCTTTACCAGGAATGCTTGCTTCACAAGCATAAGGACCTAACTGTGACCCCAGAATCCATGTGCACACGCGCGTGTGCACACACACAGGCACACACACAGAAACTAGCCATAAGGTCCATGCTTGGTATCCCAGAGCTGTTGAAGTAATACTGTACTTAGAGTTATTAAGGAGGGGAGGACGGAAGGAAGAGAGGAAGGGAGGGAGGGAGGGAGGGAGGGAGGGAGGACAATGTCTTCCATAGTGAGAAAGTTTGTTACCATTTTCAGTGAGGTACACGGCTTCTTCAGGAGAACACTCCTTCAGGGGCTCAGACATCCATGTTTATACACACCTACATTCCCAGCAAGGGTCTACTTCAGATGCCTAGGAGTTCCTGTCTCTGTGTTCTTTCTGGAAGGCCCCTACAGCCAGGCCCTGGGAGCTTCTGAATCGAGCAACACTGGTTTGTGCAGCAGCCGACTCGCAAACTACTTCCAGCCCCTCAGGCCGGGGCAGGGGCTTCATAAGCACTGTGTTCCACCAAAGGTGACAGGGATGGGGAGTAGGGGGAGTGGGGGTGGGGGATAAGGGGGGAGGTGGGGGTAAATGAGTGTGAAGGGGGGTAGGGGGTGGGGGTGTGGGGGTGCATGGGGGATAGGGGTGTGGGGGACAGGGTGTGAGGAAGCAGAGGGTAGGGGGTGGGGGATATGTGGGGGGGGCGGGGTAAGGAGGTGGCAGGACAGGAGGCGACCGCTCTGACCTTCATTGCTTCTTCAGCTGAATGCTGAGCTTGCTTTTGCTTCTGGCTGCTACCTGTGGACTTTAGGCAAATTCTCTGATCCCGATGCTCCCAGTTTTCTTATCTGTAAAATCAGCTGTCAGAACACACGTGTGTTTTTGACAGTTCAGCTATGTTGGTAACTGTGTATTCCAGAATCTCCTCTCCAGAGTGGCTCTAGTTTAGAATTAAACCAAAGAGGCTCTTGTGTGTAAGGTGGGAAAGAGTGATGGATGGGCCATTTCTCCCTAGAGGTCTTTTCACACTTGGATTAAACACCATGCATTGGCAGCGGCATGGCACATTTCCAGCTTGTCCCCTGCCAGGCCACCCCACACCCAGATCTTCTGGATCCAAATCCACAGCCCACATAGTAGCAGGGGCAGGAGCTATGGAGAGAGTCAAGCCGAGCTGGGCTTCCTAGAGTCCTCAGAGGGACCAGTGTGTGACATGAACAAAATGCTTTTTGCATCGCGCGCGCGCGCGCGCGTGTGTGTGTGTGTGTGTGTGTGTGTGTGTGTGTACAGGCATACACATGCATTGCATGAGTGCACCGCCAGTTTTCAGGAACATGTTGGACTCGGTTCTTTCCTTCTGCCATGGTTAAGTCCTGGGGATTGCATTCAGGTCAGCAGGTTTGTGGCCGGTGCATTTTGGGTGGCAGGTAGCTGGTTGTTGATGCTCCTTACCTCCTGAGCAGCTGGTGGTGTTGCAGGAGGCAAGCCCCCAGAACAGATCTTTTATCTCAGCAACACGTACAGTCATTGTACGCCCCCACCGCCCAGCTTCTCCTGAGTCACCTGTGCAGGATTTGCAGAGTGAGGCTGTTGTGAGACTGTGGGAGGGAAGATAATTAGTGCTAGGCGCTGTCTGCGTTCCTGTGGGATGGGCGTTCCCTCTGTGGGCGAAAGCCTGGATGTTCTGGGTGGCAAAGAAAACAATCTCTCCTTCCCAGGCTTCCAGCTGCATGCATCACATCTTTCTTAAAAAAAAAAAAAAAAAAAAAAAAAAAAAGTTCCAAGATGTTTATTTTGTAATTAACAAGGAAAATAGCTCTCATTTTGAAATTTTGACTTGAGACACTTCCTAGTTTGCCCTGGTTCCTGGAGGAAACTACTACTCTCTTGGCTTTGAATTTGTCCTCAGTTTTGCAAAAGGATGCTACCTGGAACATATGTTTTCCTGTGGTTTAAGTGTTTCACAGTGTTGGGGGATGGAGATGAGTCCAGCTCTGGTGCAGACGAGTGGTTATTTATATCCGAGGACCCAAGAACCTTCATGCCTGACACAACCTGATTGATTCACAGCTGGTTAGCGAAGTGAGACCGGTGGGGGCCACGCTTTGCAGGAGCATGTCTCCCCCTCCTGGTCATTCTGTAGTACTGCCAGTAACAAAATGACAGGGTAGCCTTGCAAGTCCTGGAACTCACTGTATAGACCTGCTGACCTCACACTAACAGAGATCCGCCTGCCTCTGCCTCCTGCGAGTTGGCATTAAAGGTGTGCGCCACTGTGCCTGGCTAAGGATGGGTCTGTTCATTTGCAAGTCCTGAGTGTTTTTACAACACCTCCCCCAGTCTGAACACATCTTTTTCTGCACAGAGAACTGGTTCCCACTAGGTTGTGCTCTTCTGGGCAGTGTCCTCCACTAGTATTTTTTAAAGTCTTCTGCTTTTTCTGAGACCACGTAGGAAGGCTTAGTCAGCACAGCCTAGACTGTAATTTTCCTTGAGGAGAAAACCGGAAGTCCCACCCTGAGCAATCCTCTCTACCCATTGCCTTGCTCAGATGTAACACAGCATTCTCCACCCAGCCCTGGTTACACGTTAGAATTCTTGGGGCAGCAAAACCACAGCCGCCTATACTCCGCTGCTGAGCAACTTTGAATCGGTCTTGGTTAGGCCCAGGTGATTTTAAGGATCCTGAGGTGGAAAACCACTAAGCAATACAGCTCGTGGGTCAGCATTCCTATGGAAGAGCTGAGAACTCAAGGGCAAAGATGGCCGGCCACATGGATCAGTTCTTTGCCACCACCACAGAATACACACATGGTCCCCAGCTCCTCAGAATAAATATTGAGTCTCAGAATAAGTATTTATCCAAAGGCATCACTGCTTTTTTTTTTCCCCCCTCTCAGTGGAAAGAGCTCCTCGTTCTCATTATTCCAGTTGCTGCAACTAATTGCAGGTATCCCCCAGAGAGAAAAATTTTCCAGTCAGAATTTGCAACCAAATGTATCGTGGTAATGAAGACAAAGAGGCATGTTTTCCTGACTAGAGTGAAGTTTAAGATTTAAGGCCTCCAAGCCAGGTATGGTGGCACACCCTTTTAATCTGAGCACTCAGAGAGGCAGAGGCAGGTGGATCACCTTGAGTTAAAGGCCAACCTGGTCTACAAAGTGATTCCAGGACAGGCAAGGCTACACAGAGAAGCCCTGTCTTAAAAAAAAAAAAAAAAAAAACCAAAAACAAACAAACAAAAAAGATTCAAGGCCCTCAGCCAGGCTTGGTGGCTCATGCTTTTATTCGCAGCACTCGGGAGGCAGAGACAGATGAATCTCTGTGAGTTCCCGGCCAGCCTACAAAGGGAGTCCAGGACAGCCAAGGCTACACAGAGAAACCCTGTCTTAACAAACAACAAACAAACAAACAAAGAGAGTCAAGCCCCTCAAAATAAACAAGATGCCAGTCTTTGGAAGATGCATGCATGCCCCCAGTCCCCAGGTCCTACACACATGCCACCTTGCATAGTCTTAGCTTCTTCTTCTGTCGCTGTGATAAAATAAGCTAAGGAAGAAAACGTAGGAGAAAAAAGGGTTATTTTTGCTCACGGTACAAGAGTACATGCTATCTTTGCAGGGAAGTTGTGGCAGCAGGAATGTGACAACTGGTCAGGGGGCACCCGTGGTCAGAAAGTGGAGGGCAAATGCCTGCTTCTGCTCAGGGCCCTGTCTCTACACAAGCCAAGGTCACAGGCTGGGAAAGGTGCCACCCACAGTGGGTGGATGGATTTTCCCACTTCAGCTAATGTATCGGGGACAATCCTCTGCAGGCAGACCCAGCGGCCTGCCTCCTGGGTGACTGTAGATGTTATCTAGTGCCCCCACTCAGAGGAAAACGAGCTTTGCAAGCGTGATTGCACAGAGATCTTGAGACGTGGGGATCATTCTGGATCATCTAAGTGTGTTCCACGTAAGCACAGGTGCTATGAGGCATCAGACAAAGTCAGAGAAGATGCAGCCTGTAAAACTAGCTTTTATTCTCCTGGCCCAATTGTTGTCTGGGAGGCTCACTGCCTCTTTCTGCTAACCTAGGCCTAATCCTGGAAGCTTCTAGCCTCTGTACAATCTAACCTAGGCCTAGAATGTTTTCAGCCTCTGAGACTTACTGCTTAATAAGCTCACCCTTATTTGTTCTTTCTGAGCCCTGGGCTGGCTGGTTCAACTCAGCTGTTCTGGCTCAAACTCTTTTCCCAGACGACTTATTTAATCTGGCTTCTCTATTGGTCTGGAATTGCTCTGCTTGGTCTCAAACTAATTCAGCAATCTGCTCTAATCTTCTGCCTTCTTCTCATTTTCTGGCTCGTTCTGTCTTCACTTGAGTTCTCTCTCTCTCTCTCTCTCTGCAATCCATCTCTCAATTACTGTCCTGGTGAAACTACCCCAAAAGTAGCTTCCTTTCCTGTTCTCCTGAGAGTTGGGCGTATCCTATTCTGTCAAATCTTCTCTGATTCGTCACCTTTTCTGCCACTCAGACATCACTTTCAAACATGGGTGCTTCCTTCTACAAACTAACTTTACCTTTGTTTGGAATTAAAGGCATGGACCACCACCCCTGGACCTAAGCTTTTCTTTACCTGATACTTGCTCTATTCCAGGCTGGCCTTGAACTCAGATCTGTTTGCCTTTGTCTCCTGGATTAAAGGTGTGTTTGTATTCCAGCTGGATCACACAGACCTAGATCTTTGGATGTGATCTCTTGCCTGAACAGCCATGTTCTGATTAACATTCCTCTACGGCAGTCATGGCATCAAAATCCCCGAAAGAGAAAAGTCACTGAATGTCTAGCTTTAAGGATAGAAAAAAGGCTGCAAGCTGGGTGAATGTAGGTTGCTTCTAGAAGCTGAATAAGTTAAGGAAACGGAGTCTCTGAGGAGCCTCTGAAAGGAATGTAGCACTTCGATTTTAGCCAGGTAAAAACCCTATAGATTCTGGCCTCCTGACCTGTAAAATGACTAACGCAATTGCTCTAAAGTTGGGTTTGTGGCGGGTTGTTACCATGGCAATAGGAAACCGAGGGGGCAGCCCTCTCTAGAAGTGTGTTCACAGGACCGTGTGTTGTGCGAAGTTACTTCAGCCCCCATTGATTAAGACTGTTACCTCTTTCTCTTCAGTTTTCCTCGGGAACTTTTCCTGGGGAGGAGGCAAGCAAGAAAACAGCAGTGGATTCTTTTGTTTATATTTGGTAGGATACAATCTTGTGATTTATGTGGGGGATGTAAAGTAGCGTCTATGAAGATGTTGTGTCCACTCTGTCAAGTACCCAGATGTAGTGACCTAAAAGAGTCACGAGATACATGCAACTCTCAGTGCATTTCCTGAATCTCATCAGAGGAAGACAAAGTGCTATCTTCACAGTTCCTAATTTTTCCCTATTGAAGAGAAGCCATAGTTCATGAAGAATGGAAGATAAATTAGAAACCAAGCAATCAATACTCTCAAGTTGTTTGATAAACCAACCAGGGAAGAATAAATTATGTGAATAAAATTACCATTTAAATTACCCAATGATTAGACACACAGTGTGGGCATACGTGGAGATATGGACTCAGTCACTGACAGTGATTAGTGTATCACCAGCTTAAAGAATATTTATGGTTAGTCACTATACAAGTAAACGTTAAATATCCAAAAATGATTAGCAGCCCTGAGGGTCGCTGAGCTCAGTCTGCCCTGGTATCTTAGAATCGGTGCATGTACATCGTGCATGTGCATGTATGTGCACGTGTATGAACGAGCATGCACACACACATGCTCCTGCATGCACATGGGTGCTCAAATACTTGGACGAGGCAGCCAGAGGTCAGCCTCAGATGTTGTAAGGGTCTGAGAATCGCTGAAGAAAGACCCCAGTCTCATGTAGTATGCAAGAACAAGGTTTGCTTACTCTACAGAAACTTCCAGCATTCAGGGGTCACCCCCTTGCAAAATGGGTACCCTCAGAGGAGCTTGCAGGCTCCTTTAAAAGCCAGAAAGGGGAATTCCAACAAGAGCTAGGTAACCTTTATGTTGTTTGGAGGGCAGCAAGGCAGTTACAGGGGTCAACCGACCCCTGCTCTGGGTCCAGGTGGCCAGCAGACCGCATTCTTTTGTCATGAATATTTAACCACAAGATAAAATACCAAAGCACATAGGGGTGCCACGCACAGATGGCCAGGCTTGGGGTACGATTCCTCCATGCTTCTGTGGCTATCCTTCTCCTGGCTGTCCTTTTCTCTAATTGGCTGCCCCTCAGGTCTGGGGGGGTGGGGCAGGAGGGGGCGGGGATTGTCTTCCCTGGAACTGATGACTTTTCAGGGTCAGGCCTGGTCCCAGCTGCCCTCAGGTTGGGAGAATTCAACATCATGAGTTGGACAGTACAGATCTGGTCAGGCTTGCTCTGGTCCTTCAATGGCATACCTGAAGAGCTAGCCATCTTGGCTTTTGGGACAGGATTTCTCACTGAGGCCGGAGGCTCCATGAACAGGCTAGGCTGGCTGGGATCCCTGGGATCCCTGGGATCCGGCTATCACCCAATCCCCAGAACTGGGATTACAACAACACATGGCCACCATGTTGGCTTTTGTGAGGATTGACCTTATGCTTGCAATGCAAATTCTTTACCAACTGAGCTGTCTCCCCAGCCTCCTCCTCCTCCTCCTCCTCATCATCATCACGATCATCGTCTTTGTGATGTTGTCATCATCATTGTTGGTTTTGTTTTGTTTTCTGTTGTTTTGGCTTTTTTTGTTGTTGTTGTTGTTGTTTTGTTTTGTTTTGTTTTTTTTTTTTTTTGAGATAAGGTTTCTCTGTGTAGCCTAGACTGTCCTGGACTTTATTTGTAGACCAGGCTGGTCTCGGTTTCTCTGTGTAGCCTAGACTGTCCTGGACTTTATTTGTAGACCAGGCTGGTCTCGAACTCACAGTGATCCGTCTGTCTCTGCCTCCCTCAGTGCTGGGATTATAGGCGTGCGCCACCACACTCAGCCTCCTTATAATTCTTAAGTGAAGGGAGTGTGAGACTTCCTCACGCCAGGCAATAATCCTAAACATAGCTGGCATGGGGTGGTGGTGTGTGTGGCGTGCTTAAACTGGATCTTTGAACAGATGACAGTCTACAGGGTCATCTGGTGGGGTGGATGGCGCTAGAATTCAGAGGAGAGACACTGAGTGTTTAAAAGAAGTCACCTTGGCTGTAGGACCGGAGTTGATAAACCGAAAAAGAGAGAAAAGAAGCTCTGTGAAAGAAGGATCCAAGCCGGGTGGTCATCATTTTATCGTCACTTTTCAGGTTTGGTTGTACATATGTCAAAATAGGTCAAGTGGGGTTTTGAGCATTCAATCCGAATAATAACCCTTTAGGGTCATATCCAAGAGGAGGACTGTCTGCAATTTGCTAACACGTGTATTCGAATTTTAAAAGCCAACCCGCAGCCAGAAACTAATAAATTAATGCGCGTGGCGCTTAATAAATTTGTTTTTGCCTTTGAAATTTCTACTTAGTAGGTGGGGAAGGGACGTATGGAAAGTGCGAGATGCTGGTAAATTCAGGGTGCAAAAACCTCTGAGCCAAGGCCGGGCGTGGTGGCGCACGCCTTTAATCCCAGCATTCGGGAGGCAGAGGCAGGCGGATCGCTGTGAGTTCGAGGCCAGCCTGGTCTACAAAGTGAGTCCAGGACAGCCAAGGCTACACAGAGAAACCCTGTCTCGAAAAAAAAAAAAAAAAAAACAAAAAACAAAAAACAAAAAAAACAAAAAAAACAAACCTCTGAGCCATAGTCTAATGCAGGGGGACGCCGACCCGCCGTGCGAGCCTCCCGCCTGCAGGGGGCGCGCCGCCGCGTGTCGCGAGGCCGCTCTGCCCCGCGCGAGCTCCACCTCTGTGGCTGTCCGCGCCCCGCCCGCCGCCGCTGGAGAGGAGGAGCTGCTGCGGTCGCCGCTTCCTCGGGCGCAGGTACCGGGGCCGGGGCTGTAAGGCAGCAGCTGGGCGGGAGCCGTGACACCTGCCCTGTGGGCCCCGAGGGCCCTGACGGCCGTGGAGCCCCGAGCGGGTCCGAGCGGCTTCCCCTGGGCGATGCTGGCGGGAGGGCCCGGGGCCGGCCTGTGCGGCTGCGCGGAGGATGCCCGCGGTGATGGGGGAGCCCCCGGCAGCCCGCGCCCCACCTGGCCCAGGTGCAGAGCATTGTTAGGAATTGTGAAGTCGTTAGCGGGTCACACGAGGAGTCCGCAGTCTGGCCATACGTGGGAGCTGTGGGGGTGGGTGTGAACTGTCCAGATTGTCACACTGCCCAGGATTTGCACGCTTTCCGCGTAGGCCTCGAGTGATCATGGACATTGACACTTGACACGCGTCGTTAGAAAGCAGATGACGTCTCTCCAGATTTCCCAACAGCTGTCATGGGGGAAAAGACATGTAATCAATCACTTACCATTGGAGAGTAACCCTAAATAGTTTTCAGAGCGAAGAATTGCAATCGAGGCGCTTCCTAAGGAGCCCTCAGTGCTATGATGTTTTTTATGTTCCAGTAACCGCTGGCTGCCTTCGTGTCAGATGTTGTGCCCAGTGATAGACCTTTTTTTAAAAAATCTCTGCCAGGTGCGTTGGCTCATGCCTTTAATCTCAGCACATGGGAGGCAAAGGCTGCTGGATCTCTGTGAGTTTGAGGCCAGGCGGAGTCAAGTACATCCAAGACTACACAGAGAAACCTGTCTCAAAAAAATAAATAAATAAATAATAAAAAATCTTTTCAATAACCCTAACAAGTACCATCTCTGATTTGCAGATAAGGAAACTGAGGCACAGAGTTAAAATGATCTTTTCCGAGCCCAGACAATTGGCAAAGATTATGTGAGATGGAGATGCCCAGATCTCCCCCGAGCAATCCCATTTCCGGTTCCTTCCAACTGTAGTGTTCCTTAAGATTGTGGATTATTGATACAATTTGTAGCCAGAACAGATTTCTCCTAGACTTGTGTTTGTGACGGTATGCAGGAGCTTGTACCACCGTCCTTTTAGTTTAAAGAGAGTTGAATGAGGAAACTAGTTTGTTAAGCCTTGTAGTGATAATAAAGTTAAATGTCCTGGGTCCTCTTTACCTCAGTACAGTTTGATTTGAGGTAGATGTGGGTCTCTGTGTGTGTTTGTTTACACACATTAGTTGTGTGGTCATTAATTTATTTTGACAGCAGTTCTAGTGAACCTTGCACACGCGGCATTCTGCCAAACAGAAAGAGATTTTTTTCCCCCTCTGACAATAAGCTAATGTTTTATAGGGCACTGGAAAAGGCATATGGAAGAGAACTGTCATGTGACGAGGAAAGGAGGATTCAGGTCACATTCTGTAGAGCAAACTGAGTTACTGATTGCAAGATGTAGGATTTTCACTGTGACACAGGGAGTGGTTACCAGTCCCGGAGGCCAGGGCTGGCAGAGTCTGTCTGCGTCCCTTTATTGTTGCTGGGATCAATACCCTGACAAAGCAGCGTAAGAGAGAAAGGCTCATGACTCCCCGGCGCAGTCTGTCGTTGTGGAGAAGAGAAGGTGGCAGGGACTTGAGGCAGCCAGTCACATTACAGCCATGGTCAAGAGCAGAGGGCGGTGAATGAATGTGTGCTGGCGCTCAGCGTCACCTCCTTTCCATGCTAAGGTCCAGCACCTGAAAAGGTGCTGCCCACAGGGTGGGCCTCCCCATCGTAGCTGAGGAAACCCCTCACAGGGATGTGCACAGGCCCCCTTCCAGGTGCCCCCTTCTTTCATCAAGGCGACAGCCATCAATGCTAACCACCACTGAGGCCTGACTCCCTCAGCCGTATCAGGACTCAAGAGTTGCGTTGTCAGACTCCACGCAATAGACGTAGCCTGTCCTTCATGGCGGGGCGAGTCTAAGAACCCGGGACATACAGAGAACCCAAGTCCTTGATCTAACGGAGCTAACAATCCCCTGGAGGAAGAGGAGGATGATAAAGTAATTTGTTTAAAAATGGAAATATATCCAGTTAGATGGTAACGGTTACTAAGAAGACAGATAAAGCAGCGAGGGGGTAGGAGGTACTGGGAAAGAAGCTACAGTTTTACAGTGCATGGAACTGAAATTAAAGGAGTGCAGGACACCCTCCAGCTGTCAAGGGAAAGTATACAGCAAACACAGAAACCCCTAGAACACAGTGTGTTAGAGGATGGCTCTGAGCAGAGCAGGGGGAAAGACATGAAGCCAGAGGCCTCGTGGGTGCTGGTAATGCTGGCTTGTGCCCCTAAAGAAGATGGCCAGAGGAATTTGAGCAGAATGAGACCAAGTATGTTCAGAGCTGAGGTGGAGTCAGAGAGACCACTTAGAGTCCCCCAGAGCCGGTCAGGGCTCCTAGAGGGTACAGTCCAAGACTCCCAGGCATGCCTGAGACCTTGGATAGTCCCAAGCCCTATATACACTGTGCTGTTTTTCCTTTGTATACATGCATATGCTTAACAAAGTAAGCACAGTGAGAGATTACCAACAGTAATAAAATAGGACAGTCAGTAGCGTTATGCTACAGTAAAAGTGACATGGATATGCTCTCTGCCTATTTAAAAATGTTTATGGTGTTCACCCGTTTCCTTGTGGAGTTTGAGGTGACAGGATGTCCACATGATGAAATGAAGCAAGGCAAATGATACCGGCATTGCAACATGAGCCACAAGCATTGCCAATACTGGCAATTGATCTGATAGTCCACATGATGGCTAAATGGCTGTTGTAAACAGAGAGCCTGCTTAACAAAAGAGTGAGTCATGTCTAAGTTGGAACAGCTGGATGGCTTGAGATTTAATCACTATTCAGAATAGTGTGTCCTTTAGAACTTATGAATTCTTTCTGGAATTTTCCACTTATATTTTGCATTATGATTGTTGAAAACAAAAAAGTACAAGCATGGATAAGAGGGCTTTGTGTAGTAGTCACCAGTCATATTCTAGAAAAGGATTTGCTGATAGAAGGAAAGCGGCTGTGAGAATGGGTGGCACATGAAGCAGTCGCAGTCGAGATGCCCGTTCAAATAGACTATAAAAGACTGGCGCTCAGGACAAAGGCCTGACTGGAAACACAAGTTTAGTACTTAGCAGGAAGTGGTGTATTGGCCAATCTTTACTCAATGTAACAAAACCCCTGGTATAAATAAGTTGAAAGAGGAAAGACATTTTATTTCTAATTTAGAGACCTTAGTCCATAGTCCTTGCTCTGTTGCTTCTGGAGCCATCGTGAAGTAGAGCACCAGGGGATGGTGGGGGGTTTAGGGGGAGAAGGGGGTGTGGGGGAGGGCTGGGGAGCAGGGGAGGGGGGGCAGGGCTGCTTCTCTCATGGAGACAAGAAGCAGAGAGAAAGCACGAGTCACGTGGCTGCAGTAACTCGCTTCCTCCAGCTAGACCCGCACGCTGAAAACTTCTCAGTCTCCCCAGCCCCACCAGCTGGGAACCAGGCCTTCAGTTACCTGAGGCTTTGCTGGGAACACTTCATAGCCAAAGCATCACGGGTGTGGTTAAAGCCCCCAGGCTGGCATCTAGACTAAGGGATTGAGAACTGATTGACGCGATTGAGAAGACAAAGGACACCAGGGAGGAGAAACTTCGCAGTATTTGAGGGAAGGGAAGTGTCGAGTACCAGGTAGAAAAGCTGTCAGCTGTATCATCAGCCCGCGGCCTTGACACAAGCCCAGTGGATGGAGTTGGAAACGGCAAAGGACAAACGGTCTTGGGAACATTTGTTGTCAAAAAAAAAAAAAAAAAAAAAATTAAAAGGCCGGGCGTGGTGGTGCACTCCTTTAATCCCAGCACCTCGGGAGGCAGAGGCAGGTGGATCAGGATCACTGTGAGTTCGAGGCCAGCCTGGTCTACAAAGTGAGTTCAGGACAGCCAAGGCTACACAGAGAAACCCTGTCTCGAAAAACCAAAAAAAAAAAAAAAAACAGAACATTTGTTGTTGGGATACGTGCCGTACAGGAGATGCAGACCTGTTATAAACCAGAGGCAGTGTGAGACACTGGCATCGAGACGCGTGCACCCTGTAGACTTGAATGAGAGTGGGAACAGATCCACGCAGCAACATGTTATGCTGCAGCTACATTGCCTGTACCATAGCTGTGACCACATGATCGTTTGAATTTCAGACGTGCTGTACCTGGCTGTAGTGACTGTGTGCTCCAGTTCTCAGCATCCAGATGCTCAGGGACTTACTAGTAATTGTTTAAAATCTCTCCTCTGACTATGACTTTAGTACGGTGGAAGAGCAGTGGGATCTAAAACGTGAGGAGCAGAAAAGAATTGGAACAGAAGCCCGCGGAATTGAAAATGGAACCAGTAGCCAGGGCCCCCGGAGCTGCTGCTTTGGGAAGATCAGTGGGACCAGTGAACATCTAGGCAGCTGAAGAAAAGGGGGCACAGGCTGGTAATGTTATAAGTGGGTAGGCCTGGTGTCCAGGCTTGAACTCCCAGCCCTTAGAGGGCGGAAGCAGGAGGACTGTGAATTTGAGGCCAGGTTAACCTGGGAAACATAGGGAGACGCTGTCATATATGTGTGTATGACAGTGTCTTTTTCATACACACACACACACAGACACACACACACACAGACACATATTGATTGATTGATTGATTGATTGAAGGGACATCATTACAGATCCCATGGACATTAAATGAAAAAGAACACTGTACTGTGCCCCCAGAGCCAACCTTGTAAGCCAGCGCTAGGCCAGATGGATGCAGGGGTGAATTCTCGCAGACATTTAAGAAGTTACACCACTTCTCGCAGCCTCTTTCCCCATTCTGTGAGGCCAGTGTTACCACAACCTCACAGCACTGAGAAAACTACAGGTGTGTAGCTCAGGATTGGGGGGTAAAAAGCCTCCACAAAGTATTAGCAAAAAGTTTCCCTGCTTCTAAAGAGAATTACACAGCAGCCCCAGCATTAGGCTAGAGAAGGGAAGCCAGTGATCATGTCAGGTGCTTAGCAGTGCAGCCTTCAGTAACGCTCCTCAGAAAACAGTCCCCAGGACCTCTTGGCTTGGTAAGCCCTGCCTCCGGGGCTGGACTTAGGGAGCTTTCCCACAGGATGAGACATGCAGCTGATGCTTTTCAGTGTATTGGAAGTCCACCTAGCTATAGAATATAAAGTTGGGGAAGAAAGAAAGAAAGAAAGAAAGAAAAAAGACCATTTTTGTGGGGCCCCTCTGAGCTGAGGCACCCATTGCCCCAAGCTACCCCACCGCGGCAGAGGTAGCCTATTTCCCCAAGCCTCGGTGGCCTGTTTCCCCAAGATGTGCAGCCACCCCACTTCCCCTGCCACAGTATTGGAGGGGCCCAGTGCACACCCGCCCCCAGCTCTGTCTAGCCCCGAGCAGAGGGCTATTGAGACTTTAATGTTGCCTGCTCCCTCCTCCTTGCCTCGGCACTGCCTCCTGCCTACCTCAGGGCTGTCAGCCCCTTCCTTCCAGCCCTGGGGTTGTTGAGACAGGAGCAGACAAAATGGTGGCTCCTGTCAGCGCCTCAGCAGGAGCTGTCCATGGTGACCTTCCTGCATCAGCCTATTGCCAACATGGGAACAGACACTTTTTCTGCCTCAGAATGCCTGGGGCCGCCATGGGAGCTGTCCACAAAGATGACAATCTTTCCTGCTTCAGCCTGTTGCCTCCACGGGAGCTGCCCACAATGGCAGCACCTCCTTCTCTCCAGTCTCTGTCCATATTCATGCTGCTGGGAAAGGCTTCCCTACGTGGACACTTCATACCCCTCAAGGAGAAAAGTGGCCAGACCCCTGCCTGAGAAAGCTCAGCAGCCCAGCTCCTCCCCCTGTAACTGTCATCTCCAGCCCCTCAGGAGGACTCATCCCAGATTATGCTAATTGAAAAGACTTGCTGCCTGGTATGAAGCAATGAAGAAAGAAAGGAGGAGAGAAGAAGGAGCAAAGCCTCAGCCCCTCAGCGCCTCAGCTCCTCAGCTCCTCAGCCCCTCAGCCCCTCAGCCCCTCAGCCCCTCAGCGCCTCAGCCCCTCAGCCCCTCAGCCCCTCAGCCCCTCAGCGCCTCAGCCCCTCAGCGCCTCAGCCCCTCAGCGCCTCAGCCCCTCAGCGCCTCAGCCCCTCAGCCCCTCAGCGCCTCAGCCCCTCAGCGCCTCAGCGCCTCAGCCCCTCAGCGCCTCAGCCCCTCAGCTCCTCAGCGCCTCAGCCCCTCAGCCCCTCAGCGCCTCAGCCCCTCAACCCCTCAGCCCCTCAGCGCCTCAGCCCCTCAGCCCCTCAGCTCCTCAGCCCCTCAGCGCCTCAGCTCAGCTAGGGTTGGGGAACCCTCCCCTGGGAGCGCAGTGTTCCTGCTGAGGAGGCCTCCTCCCAAAGCTGTGTGGTTTCTGGGCTTCCAGGTCTTAGGATACCCTTCTGTCCGAGTACCAGTAAGGCCAATCTTGAAAGGTTCTGTGATCATCTCTGCAGAAGCTCCTAGCAGTAGTGAGCAGTTGGCAGTGAGGCTGCATGCAGGCCACACCAACAGCACAGTGGGCAAGAAAGGCTTAAGAGGCTGGCTTTTACAGTTAGGTATTTTTCTGCCCTGGGAAAGGACAGACTGGAAGAACGTATTTGTTTTGTTTCTTTTTTTCACCTCTTTTTTATTATTTAATTAATTCAGATTACAACTCAGTTGTTATCCCAACAGTTGTATCCTCCTGTTCCCCCCTCCCTCCCTCCCACTTTCACCCTATTCCCCTCCCCTAGGTCTATGACCAAGGGGGGCCTCCTCCCCCACTATATGGTCATAGGCTATCAAGTCTCATCTTGGTAGCCTGTAAAGAACGTATTTGTAAAAGACATGTGATAAAGGGCTGTTACCTAAAATGTACAAAATTCTGAAATCCAAATAATCAGAATTTTACCCAATTTAAAAGTGGGCTAGAAGCTGTGATGGTTGGGTTTGGCTGTTGACCTTTTATTTTCTGCACTGTTTATTTCATGTGTATTTGCATGTGGCATGACACACATGGCGAGCAGGACAGCTTGTGGCAGCCAGTCCTCATTCTGCCAGGTGCCTTCTGCTGTGTAAGCTCAGACTGACAGGTGACGGTGGCTGCTTTTACCCACTGACTAATGAGTGCTTTTGTGGTGGTTGTTGTTTCTAGTGAGACAGAGTCTTATGTAGCCCTGGCTGTTCTGGAACTGCTATGTAAACAGAGCTGGCCCTAACTCACAGAGATCCTCCTGCCTCTGCCTCCTGAGTGAAGGGATTAAAGGCGTGACGGTTAGTGGGGTGTTTTTTAACTTTCATTTTGGATTATAGTATAGTCTGTCATTTCCCCCTTTGCACACTCCAAGCCCTCCCATATGCCCCTCCTTGCTTTCTTTCAAATCCATAGCCTCTTTCCCCATTGTTGTTATATATATGTGTGTATATAAACGTATACAGTCTGCTCAGTCTGAATAATGTTAATTGTATGTATGTGTTCAGGGCCGGGCATTTGGCATTGGGGAACCAATTGCTGTGCTCCTCCCCCGGAAAAGCCTCCCACTCCACGGTCTTTAGTTACCTGTGGTTCTTTGTGTAGGGCTGACGGTTAGCTTTGTCAGTCTAACACAATCTGGAATCACCTGCGATGAGCGTGTCCTGAGTAAACAGGAGCGCAGCATGGAGGACTGTGTCACAGGCCAGCCCTGAAGCTGCCTCAAGAGCCTTAGCAACAGCTGTGCAGGCAGATTTCTTGTCTGGCCCCCAGAGGAGGCTAAAACAGAGACTGAGGATGTAAAGTGAGGGGGTGGGAACACGGGAAGACCAGAGGTGCTGGTGGGTTAGAGTCTGTGTAGTGGGAGGTAAGGTCCAGGGAAGGCATCTCCTCAGCCCAGGCTGGCGATGGAGCTTCTGTTTCTGAAGTGTTACACACCTAAAGTTACCTGACAAACCATAACTAAAATCTAGAGTCAGCCCAGTGCGGATAGAAGAAAGATGGCCTAGGAGGACCTGTTTGGAGGAGTGTTGCTGGGAGAGACGGCTGAAGGCTCGCTGTCCTGAGCCTGAAAGCATGGCTTTAATTTGTCTTTGTCTTTTATGCAAAGATACAAAACATTTCTGATTTCAGATTGTTTTCCAAAATCCAGAACTGTGTATTCTGAGATAGAATTTGTCCCATGTACTCAAAAATAAGAAGCTTGTTATAGTATTTGGAGCTGCTGAGGGCATCATCTTTGAAAGCATTTTAAAGAACAGTTTTCATGTCATAGTGATCTTTTCTGAACAGTGTGGTTCTCTTGAGTGCCAGAACAAAAGTTCAAAGTAACAGTTATTCGGACTTTAAATAAAAAATTGTTAAGTGTTGTAGTTTGTCATGTCCCTGATGACAGGTCATATAGAACATTTTAAAAGATGAGGACATTTACCATGTTATTGTCAGGCTCCTCAGTGTTAGTCATAGTGTAAATTACAAAGTTCTGGGTTTAAGACAGCGTGAGTAAGAGCTGGGAGAAAACTGAGCCATGTGTGTAAAGTAGCAAGGCGCTTCGCTTGGTGGTGCCTGCGTCTCTGCTGGAGGGTCATCCAGGCGGGGTGTGGTGTTCAGCACTGAGGACGCTTCCTGGCAGACGGCAGGTCTGAGGGTAGCTACTGCAGCACAACGTGAGATGCACAGAAGGTGAGCCTTCTCCCTGGTGCTGTCACAGGGGCCCTTTGAGCTGTCTGAGCAGTCTGTAAGGATAGTTCATTCCTAGGGTTGGAGGCTGGAGCCATGGCTCAGTGGTGAGGAGAGCAGTCCGCTCTTCCATAGGACCTAGCTCTGCTCTCAGCACCCTTCAGGTGGCTCAGAGCCTCCTATCACTCCGGGTCAGGGCATGCAGTGCCTTTGACCTCTGCACACACATGCACAACACAACCCACCATGTATACATAATCCCTGGGACTAATCAGGGACTGCCAGCCTCTGTTCCCATCTCTGAACGGTTCCCCAGAGCTCTCTGGGAGACTGAGTCACTGCCTGTTTGCCACCTTGCTAGGAGAGGCTGTGCAGGTCAGCTCTCCGTCAGAGGGAAACTGGCTGTGATTCGATGCTCTTCCACGTGAAGTTATTACTCAGCTGAGGCAGCTCTGGGATCTGCTCTGTCTGCTCTGCATCGGGTGTTGGCATGTCCCACTTCCTCTGACCATCACGTAGTTTCCTAAATGGCAGCATGTAGAAGCTTTCGCTAAAAACTCATTTCTGCCTGAGCTTGGGACTATAGGAATAAGAAAGGAAAAAAATCACTTTTCCTATTGAAAATCCACATCTTGCACTGATCCTGCCTTCACTATCTTAGTATCCAAAGATGACCGACCCCTGCCCTTCCCCTCAGCTCCAAGAGAAAAGAGCCGGAGGGCCCTGTGAAGCCTGAGAGACTCCTTGGCCATCTTAGAGGCGACAGCTTTAAAATATCCAAAACCCGTATCCTCCTAATTCGGGGCTCATTTAGCAATATGCTGTTGGGTGAAGCTGGCTCCCCAGCCCTCTGCAGTTGGGTTTGGTGTGCGACAAACCGACCAAGGCCTCTGTGGTAGCGTAGGATTTGTAAGTTACTGGGGTTTAAGGGTCAGTGAAGGTCCCTTGATGGTGTAGCCTCACGACAGTCAGACAGCCCTGAGGCTACTACACCCTCTCCAAGGTTGTGTGACGGGAGCTGTTGCCCTCCCCGTGTTGTTTGGATGGTGGCTTTGCATGAAGGATGTGGTACCTGCCAGACAAGATTGGCTCCAAAACTAAGCTACGCTGCAGACTAGATGGCCCACAAGGTGGCGCTATTGGGCCGTATGAACAAAGCTTTGGCTCCGCTGAAGCAGGACACGGAAGGGTCCAGCCTGACCTCCCAGAGCCTTAATGTCTATGTATAGTAGGTATAGATCATAAACTGAAAAGAAGCCCCTTCCAGTAAGAATTTCAAACACTGTATAATCACACACTAAAGATTTTAGAAAACAAAGCATTAAAGTGTCCAAACTAGCATTTATTATTTCTATGAAAACTTTATTCAGATTTATTTAAATCTATTATCTTTTCTAAAAGTTGAGTTGTGATTAAATTTTAGTCATTAAAGCAATAAACACTCTAAATAGTGCCAGAATAGAACAGACATCCCTGTTTTAGTGTTTTTAGTTTCTTTGGGGGGGGGGAGAAAAAAAATTGGGTGAGGCTTCTCCTGTTATCCCACACCGTGAGAAGTACATAGGAACAGCAAGTCCAGGAATCCAGTCACTTCCTGTAAACTAGAGGACAGTCTCAAAGGTTCTGTTGTTTTTCCACAAAAACTGACTTGCAGACCTTAATTGTTCTCGGGATGAGGCGAGCCCGTTTGCAGTGTGAACACTAGACTCAGACTCCTTGCGCGGACGCCATGAGGGGGAGGTTTGCCAGGGCAGCGTGTGAAGAAGGGATCCCATGATAAGGCGTGTGACTCGACACGACGCGTACAGTGGGGGAGGCCAGTGCTCAGCGGTTCTGCTGAGCGCAGTGCCGTGCATGAGGATGAATGCGAGGCCAATGGTACAGTTCGTGTCTCAGGTGCAGGCGTTTGTTTATGTAAGACAGGGGTGCGAGACTTCTACTGGGTTTTGTTTTCTTTTGACTCGTTTTTTCCTTTTCATTAAGCTTAGTCCCCTAAGGGGATCTACTAAGTAATTCCTGATTAACCTAGTTTAAATTACTTTATGAATGTCAATATAACGAATTGGCCCTTTAAAAAGTATTATTTAGAAATTCATACATCTCAAATTAATCTTTCCTTTGCTATGTTAATTGTTTTAATTATGAAAATAATAGATAGGATGGCACTGAGAACATGACAGAATTAAGACTTTCAAGGCTAGGATGTAGTGCAGTTGGTACAGTCTTGCTCCACATTTGGGAAGCCCTGGGTTCCCAAAGTACTGGGTGTGACGGCTCATACCAGCTACAGCTACGTGTGAGGCCAGCCTGGCCTGGGTAAGGCCATGCCTCCGAAGCTGGGGACGCCTAAAATGTCTGAAGTGCCACAGAATGTGGGTTCTATACAAGTTTAGCTGTAGAGTGAAAATGTGTCTATTGGCCTCAGATCCATGTTCATCTAAACATTCTTGTTTTGAATGTCTGCTTTTTGGTTTTTTTGTTTGTTTGTTTGTTTTGTTTTGTTTTTTGTTTTCTAATTTTTGTTTTGTTTTGAGACAGGGTTTCTCTGTTTTAGCTCTGGCTGTCCTAGACTCGCTTTGTAGACCAGGCTGGCCTCGAACTCACAGCAATCCACCTGCCTCTGCCTCCTGAGTGCTGGGATTACAGGATGTCCATTGATTTTAACCTCAGAAGACCGCTCTAAATGCCTCCCAGTGTGCTAGGCTGTCCTCAAGGTGTGTGCGCCCTTTCTTTGTCAGCTCACTCTGAGTAGCACCTGTAGAGTGTGGGCAGTCCTTAAGACCCACAATAGGTCTGGACAGGCGGCTCAGTGGCTAAGAGCCCTTGCTGCTCTTGCAGAGGACCCAAGTTTGATTCTGGCACAGGAGACTCACATCTGTTGTAACTCCAGGTCCAGGGCATCCAACGCCTTCTTTTGACCTTTAAGGGCACCAAACATGCCAGGTGGTGGTGGCACACGCCTTTAATCCCAGCACTTGGGAGGCAGAGGCAGGCGGATCGCTGTGAGTTTGAGGCCCGCCAGGACAGCCAAGGCTATACAGAGAAACCCTGTTTCAAAAAACCAACAAACAAAAAACAAAAAAGGGGCACCAAACACATGCACATAAATAAAAATAAATATTTTTAAAGGAAAAAAAAGAACCCCAAATAAGTATTTATCTTTTTTTTTTTTTTTTTTTTTTTTTTTTTTGAGACAGGGTTTCTCTGTGTATCCCTGGCTGTCCTGGACTCGCTTTGTAGACTAGGCTGGCCTTGAACTCACAGTGGTCCGCCTGCCTCTGCCTCCTGAGTGCTGGGATTAAAGGCGTGCGCCACCACGCCCAGCCTGCACAATTTATCTTTACTTAGAACACATAACTCAAATCTTAGAAGGTCAAAGTTTAACCATAGGATTGATCAATAGAAATTTAATTCCCAGGCCCTTCTGATATAAGAGTCCTGAAAATAAACAGGCTTTAAATCCAGCTTAGTTTAAGATGAGCCGCATACCATTCTTGGAGCTTTCACAGGCCAGTAGCAATTGAGTCATCAGGAGAGGAGCCAAGTTCTGTAGCCACAGGCACAGCCAGCCTCATCCGGCCAGAACTGTCACCCACCTGGGAAACCAGTGAGAATAGTCTGATCTCAGTCAAAAAATGGTTATTTTTAACTTTCTTAGGCATGATTTAAAATGTCAGTAGAGCCGGGTGTGGTGGTGCACGCCTGTAACTCCAAGATCTGACACCCTCACACACATACATGCAGGCAAAACACCAATGTACATAAAAATAAATAAATAAAAACTGTTTGAAAAGAAAGAAAATACAGGTGGAGATCTGACAGCCCCTCCCTGCCGTGCCAGTTTTTAGTCACACTTGGCTCCAGTGTCTTGGCTTTAATACCTCTTTCCAATTGCTCATAGGCATGATGTCAGCAGTGCATTTGAAGCGGGAGTGTAGCACTTAGTCATGCCTTTCCCAGTGACTTTCAAAAAGAAAAACAAATCGATAGTGTGTACGGTTGTTGATACTGGATATAGAAAGAAACGTAAGGTTATCAGCACAGTCTGTACTAAAACAGAACAGCTTCCCGTCACTTCCTGACCACCAAGAATTGATTGCAGAACTTGTGTACTTTGACCCAATACTATGGATCCAGAATTTGGGATATAAATGGAAAAGCATCTTCAATAGAACTTTCCATCCTGTCGGCGGCTCTCAAGCTTCCTCCCAAACCTCCTCGCTGGCTCAATGTTTGGTTAGCATCGGGGAGACTTAGGTGACTTCTTTGTCCCAGGGGTGAGTGGCTGTATCGGTGAGGCACATAGCACAAGGCTGTGAGGCTGTAGCACAGCTCTCAGGCCTGACCCTTGCTTCTGTGACAGTGCCCATCCGTGGACTGGCCTCATTCACCTTGCCCTTTGCAAACTGTGGCCCTCATGACCGGCAGTGTGCTTTCTGGGCTTGGCTGCCCCCACCACAGGCTGTTCGCGGCCATTGTGCTTTTACTTTGCCAGAAGCCAGTTCTTTTCCTGGAGGTCTTGCTCCCCACTAGGTGTCACTCCATGCTGGAAGCCACCCCGTTACCAAGGGATGGATGTGCCTTGCAAGTGTGCCTCAGCACAGCAGGGTACCGCACAGCCTGGGATGGCAGCAGCCTGTGGCCTGGGCGCCAAGCTGCACAGCTGTAAGGATCTGAGCTGGATTACTGCCAGGCAGCGCAGCGCCACGCAAGTTCTGGATGGAGTGGCTAAGCTTTGCTGGCTTCTAGCAACAAGGCCACCAGCTCTGTGGTCCTAAGCATTGCTCCTCACACCCTCTTGTTTCTCCATCTTGAATTCAGCCCTCATGTGCACTTAGCTTTCAGACCCATGTGCAGCGGGTCTGACTCAGCCCTTGTGCAGCCCTTGGAAGACATTTGAAAGCTGCCGGTCAACTGTTCTCTCTCGTGTTAGTGTCCCCAACTCTGCCTTTGGGGAGTACAGGCCTTGGTGAGTTCCAGGGCTTCTAGTTGTCCTTCCAAATGCTTGTTCCCACAGAGACTTCTGCAAATAGCTTGACCCTCAGAAAATGACTCCAAAGATGGCTTTGTTGTGTTCTTTTTTGTATGGGAAACATGACACCATTGGGCCCGCAGTTACGTTCCTAACTTTTTATCCCAGAAGAGGAAGACCACCACCACACGGCCTTCCCAAGTTCTTGTAAAAGTGTAGTGTGTGCTCAGCCCCAGGAGTGACGGCTAAGTTAGAGCCCTGGTAGAAGTGGAAAACAGACCCCCCACGAGTTATCCTCGGAGTTCCTCATCACCACCATGGCACTCCACTACCAAATGCAAAGAAGTCATACTCAAAAGAAAAAGGCCCTAATGTAATTGCTAAGTTCCTGTAACAACCAAGTGTCCTTCAGCAGTAAGCTAACAAGCAATTGTCTGTCCATAACACACAAGGAGACAGTGAGAACGGGGGGAGTCTGCACACACAACATGAAGAGAGTCATGTCACGTAAAAAGGAGCCAGGCCAAAGGCTCCGTGTGCAACCGTGTGGCTGCATTTCAGCTGAGCCCTCCAGTGGTTCCCGAGATGGAGGAGGCACACAGCAGTTTCTAGGGCGTGAGAGGGTAGAAGTTGGAGTAGGGCTAAGGGCACTGAGGGCCCTGCAGAGACCAGCGGTGGCTTCCAGCCTCTGTGTGGCAGCTCACAGCCATCGTCAGCTCCCGCCTTGGGGACCCAGTGGCTCTGTGGGCATTGCAAATGTAGGTGATGCGCGCACACACACACACACACACACACACACACACACACACACACACACACGCAAAGCATTTATACACACTATAAAATAAATAAACCCTGGAAGGAAGCAGCCACACTCGCAGCACTGGAGCCAGCCACTGTCTTGGTGGTGTCAGCACCGCCCTGACTATGCTGTCCTCCTATGGATTTTAAGGTGGTGCCGTCAGGGGAGCTGAGGAAAAGGGACGTGGGCTTCTGTGTCATCTTACAGGTGGGCCCGCAGTTGTCTCCAAATACGTTCAGTTGAGAAGGTCTTTAGTCCCACCCCCTTGTGTAGTAGCTAACGCGTGTTCTGGTTTTGTTCGCTGTGGGGGAGGGTACGAATGGATTTCTAGTGACTGACGTGTAGGTTGGTGCTGCTGGCACTGTTGTAATTCAGGCTGATGTTTATGTACCATGAAACATGTAGATTTGATCTGTAATTTGGACAAGTGTGCTTGGCCACCAGGTGCCGTCCCGCCAAAATGGCAGAAGCCTGGCCTTTCTTGTAGACCAGAGGGGACTATGGGAGCATTTGAGGTGTAGTTATGTGATTGTCATTGTGGCTCTACACGAGGACCACAGCTTGCTTCTCCACAACACGAGTGCACCTAACAGTGCACCCTCGCACCTTTTCCTACTGGAAACTGCAGCCATGTCTAAGCTGGAGAGAGGTGACAGTGACACTTCCACCTCGTCACTCAGGTCAGAGATGGAAAGTACTCAGAACAGTTGTCCAAGAAAATCGACTTAAGTGCTTCAGTGACAGGATGTTTGTCCAAACTGATGGGAACCCAGAAAACTAGAATCAATAGAGGGCACTGTGCACTAGCCAGGGTGTCTCACAGCCAGCTAGTCTGCCGTCATCCCCAGCTCCTGTCCAGCACTGAGAGCTCCGTGTGACAGTCTGGTTTGCATGTCATGAATGAAGCCTTACCAGATGCCATTAGCGGGTTCTCTGTGTAAAGATCTTGGGTAGCAGCATTCCTGACCAGTCAACAATCAAGGCGGGTTTCACCCTCACAGTGACCCTGGGATTTGGACTTTATAAGCAACCAGCTAAAGTGACGCATTTCAGACACAGGGTGAATGTTTAATGATTGATGCTGCCCTTCTGTGATCTGGACTGGCTGCCCTGCGTCCGCAGTTCTTCTTAAGAATTGAGTGATCAGACAAGGTACACAGAGAGGCCACCAAGTGGGCCCAGGGGTAGCCTGAGGATGAGTGATACACGTCAGTGCAGGAGGATGAGGAGGGACAAAGATTAGATACTGAACTGACACTTTTCTGTTTGGTTGAGCTCTAAGCTTTGGCTGTTTGTCTGCCTTTCCCCCTCGTATGAATAGCATTTTCTTTGTAAGAGTGCTATTGTGGGGCTAGGGGTTAATGTGGCCCAGTCATTGAGCCCTTGATCAGCTTGAGCAAGACCCTGGGTTCCAGTTTGGGGCCCTGCAGAAGTTAACTAGTCAAAGTGGGAGCTAGCTTCCATTCACACTGTGGAGAATGTGCATTCAGAGTTCCAGAGGCTGGAGTGACCCCAGGGCCGCCGCCACAGGGCCACCGCTACAGGGGCAGGCTCTCTCCTGTCTGCGCTCTTGTCAGTGGTCACAGCTCCAGTCACAGCCCTCCACTCTTCTCTCTCACTTGAGAGCCTGGCAGTAACTTGCGTGGCCTGGCAGGTTGGGCTTCCCTCAGGTGTTCTGGGGGTATGCACAGGTCCCCAACCTGCTTGCGTGTCACAGCACCCTGCGTTCTTTCTCGCGCTGCTCCGTCCTTGCCGGCCCTTCTGGTGCATTGCAGTTTGTTGTTGTTGATGGTCTTTGTTAGGAATTGAGACACAGCTCGGGGGTGCTGAGGGAGCGAGCTCACTGTGCACCCCTTCGCCTGCTGGGCCTGCACTAGGGCAGGTGCACCTACTGACCAAGGCAAAGTGCTGTCTTCCTGCAGGAGTCTTAATTGTGGAGTTGAGGTGAGCAGTTCCTCCAGGACAGAGAAATGGACCAATTTGTCACCTCAGAGCAGACAAGGACACTCCAGAGGAATCCCAGTCTGCCAGCTGGAAGACCTGAGTCAAAACACCAAGTAGACAGGTTTTTAGGATCACTTGGTACAGTGTAGCCAACATGTCTTGGCTCTTGGGAAATACTTAGTATGTGCCCTTTTATTTCCAAAGCGTTTGTTAGGTGTTCATTTGTTTGAGCATTCCAGTCCATGACTAGTGCAAGGGAAATTAAGAGGATGTTTTCACAGAGGAACTGCTAGCTGCTTTATTAAATAAATTCTTAAGATGGCATTATTATTTTTAATAAGTGAGAAGATAACTACCACATGGAAACTATGCCTTTTTTATTTTTTAAAAAATATTTTTCTGTCGCTGTGAGTTTGAAGCCAGCCTGGTCTACGAAGCAAGTCCAGGACAGCCAAGGCTACATAAAGAAACCCTGTCTTGAAAAAAATAAATATTTTTTCTAGATTTATTTTAAATATGTGAGTGTTCTGCTTGCATGCTTGTCTGTGCACCCCCATGTGCCTGATGCCACAGAGCTCAGGAGAGGGCACTGGACCCCCTGCAGCTGGTGTATGAATGGGGATGAGCCACCATGTTTGCATCAGGAACTAAACTTGGCTCTTCTGCAAGAGCAAAAAATGCTCCTTTTTTTTTTTTTTTTTTTAATGATTTATTTTGTTCTTTGGTGTTTTGCCTGCATATATGTCTGTGTGAGGGTGTTGGATCCCCTGGCACTGGAGTTACAGACAGTGTGAGCCACCAGATGGGTGCTGGGAATTGAACCCAGGTCCCCTGGAAGAGCAACCAGTGCTCTTAACTGTTGAGCCAACTCTCCAATCCCTAGGCCACAGTGCTCTTAACCACTGAGCTAAGTCTCCAGCCCTGGGGCTTAATTTTTAAGAATTTATTATTTCAAGCCAGCTGTGGTGGCTGTGGCCGGAGCGTGTGAGTCTGAGGCCAGCCTGAGTCTCACCTGTCGTCGGTCAGTGCCTCAGACAAGGCAGAGTGGTTATGTTGACCTCTCTCTAGAGCTGTTCCTAACAGCTGCTGCTCAGCCTTGCTCATGCTCTGAGTGGCTCTCCAGAAGTGCCCGTCCTCTGTCACTGCTTCAGGTCAAGGTCCCATCACTTCCTGTGCACTGACCAGCTGACAGCTTGCTTGTCTCTAGTCTTTCCTGTCTAGCCCTCCACGTTCCTGTGCAGCATGTCCTGTACGTGTGGACAGCAGCAGGGCTCTGCAGCCAGGCAGCCTGGGCTGGAGAGCTGAACAGAAATGCTGAGGCCCGAAAACCCTGCCTGCCTCAATGCCTGTGAGCTCTGCGCTCCTAGGCCCAGGGCGAAGTGGGCAGGTAGGGACAGTGGGCTGGCCTAGTGCCCAGAGAGTTCCCCTGAGAAACCGTGCAGACCCAGCCTTCTCTATAGGGGCTGGGAAACCGTGCAAGCCCAGCCTGCTCTATAGGGACTGGGAAACCGTGCAAGCCCAGCCTGCTCTATAGGGACTGGGAAACCGTGCAAGCCCAGCCTGCTCTATAGGGACTGGGAAACCATGAAAGCCCAGTCTGCTCTATAGGGCCTGGGAAACCATGCAAGCCCAGCCTGCTCTATAGGGCCTGGGAAACCGTGCAAGCCCAGCCTGCTCTATAGGGGCTGGCAAGATGGCTCAGAAGTTAAAAGGTGCTCACACCTGAGTTGGATGCCTGGGACCCGCATGGCAGAAGGAGCGAACCAACACCACAAGTTGTACTCCAACCTTCACACATGCACCATGGCATGCACACGTGCAGTGTGCACATGCATATGCGATAGCTAAATAACAAACATTTGCCCTTTGTTTGCTTGCTTGTTTTTTAAAGAGCCTTCTCTGTAAATGGCCTGGTCACTGCCTTTCTGTTTTCTCTTCAGAAGTTCCTTTTGAGAGGCTTTACTTGGTCTTAGTTGGAGCGAAGGGTGAGGAGAGAGCTTGTGAGGCGGAATGTGCCGAGGCCGAGGCCGAGGCCGGGCAGTGCCAGGCTCAGCGTGTAGGCTTCAGGCTCAGTCTCTCTGGAGCACTGCCAGCCTTGGAGCTGGAGCTGCTGCCTGAGTGCTTAGCCGCCAGGTGGAGTGCGCAGTGCTGTGGCGCTGCACTGCTTCCCTGGGCCTGCCGTCCTCCTCTCTCTCTCCCTACACACTGGGGAGGCTGGCAAAACCAAGCATGGAAGTGACCATAAAACAGAAGAAGAGGGTTAATTCTGCAAATTGCTATTGATTTAATGACATTTTAAAAATCAGTGTGTACTAACTTTAACTTGTAAAAAATGAAGTGTTGCACACTTGTAATCCCAGCACTGGGAGGCAGAGGCAGGTGGATCTCTGTGAATTCGAGGCCAGCCTGGTCTACAAAGCGAGTCCAGGCCTCCAAGGCTATACAGAGAAACCATGCGTCAAAAATCTAAAACCAAACAAACAAAAAAAGAAGTAAGGGTAAGCTCACATGTGTTTTCTGATAATTTAATGAACTTAAATCTAAGTAATTGTCCTTAGTTTTAAAAAAATATTTCAACTTTTTGTGATAAAAGAGCACTATATAGTAATTAAATTGCCATCTTGATGTAGCAGATATGACAGAATAAAATCTTTTAGTAGAAAGTAAAACATAATTGATAATTTTGTGGTTATTGTTTGTTTGATGAGAAAATTTATTATATGTAAGAGGCCAGGAGTGATAACCGCTGTCCCTCTGACTGGTTACCTCTGTCGTCAGCTGTCACTCGCCTTGTCTCACTGCAGGAGTGTTTGTCCACCACAGACAATGTCCTACGTTTTTGTGAACGATTCTTCACAGACTAACGTCCCCCTGCTCCAAGCCTGCATCGATGGAGACTTCACCTATTCCAAGCGGCTTTTGGAAAGTGGCTTCGACCCAAATATCCGCGACAGCAGGGGCAGGACAGGCCTTCACCTCGCCGCGGCTCGGGGCAATGTGGACATCTGCCAGCTGCTGCATAAGTTCGGGGCTGACCCACTGGCCACAGACTACCAGGGCAACACGGCCCTCCACCTGTGTGGCCATGTGGACACGATCCAGTTCTTAGTTTCCAATGGACTCAAAATTGATATTTGGTGAGTTTGTGTGCCACCGAAGCCCAGTCATTTCTTCCCGTTTGTCTCCGAGGCTACGGGCTGAGCACCACCTGACGCCTTGTAATGACAAGTCCAGGAAGGCAGTGAAGCCTCAGCCCTTCGTAGGCCAGTGTGCGAACACAGGGCCAGCCTCAGCTGTGTGCGTGTATGTGTGTGCGTGTGTGTGTGCACACGTGTGTGTGTGTGTGTGTGTACCAGCAGCTGGTTTCTATTAACTATAAAGTATAATTTAACAAAAGAAGGAGGAGGACTGTTTTATCAGCTTGTTCTAGACTCTCAGGCCAGTCTCTTCATTTTTTATTATTTTTAGGTCTTTCCCATGCGGGTATTCATATGTTGAGCACTATTCCCCCGCCCCTCCATTCCAACACTTTCTTTTCTCATTTTACACATGGAATAGGTAGTCAAGAAGTCACACAGCTTATGAAGGACAGGCTGGGATTTGAACCTATGTCCTCCGCAGAGCTCATGTGTCTTTTGTCGAATACCACAGTAGCCTTGTCATAGCGCTGGGCTGAGCCCTCTTCAGGCTGCACAGGTGGAGAGCGGCTGGGTGTGTGTTCTGTTTGGCCCCGTGCCACTCAATCTCTTGGCCTGGGAAAGGCCAGCTCACTTCAACTCTGAGCTAGAACTTTAAGCTGCAGGTTCTTGCTGTCCTGGTGGCCGGGGGCCATGGCCACCTGGATCCTAGCATGACAGCAGTGTCATGCTCTGACAGCAGCTGGCACTGGAGTCAGGGTGATCTGTTCTTCCTTTGCTAGTGTTAGATGCTCAGTGCTCAAGGCAGCTTCTCATTCTTAGGCCTTTTACATATACATGTACAAATATATGTGTGTGTGTACACACATATGCATATGTTTATATGAATATGTTCTGTGTATACAAAGACTGAGTCTAGAGAAATACATGATTATACTCACTGTGTGCACAAAGACTGAGTCTAGAGAAATACATGATTATACTCACTGTGTGCACAAAAAGACTGAGTCTAGAGAAATACATGATTATACTCACTGTGTGCACAAAGACTGAGTCTAGAGAAATACATGATTATACTCACTGTGTGCACAAAAAGACTGAGTCTAGATATTTGTGTGTGCGCACATTACATGTCTCTGTTCTTTCTTTTTCCTAAGTGTTCTTTTTATTTTTTTATTTTTTTCTTCCCTGGAAGGAAAAACCCAGTTAGTTCAACTGTCAGTTTCTGGCCTGCTTGGCTCTACTCTGGGTTTGACTTGTGAACCATTTGCGGCCCACACTTGGCTCACTGTAGTGCACCCATGGGAGCTGGCCATGTGCATGGCTGCTGCTGGCGTGACCCTTTCCTTCTGTGACCTTTCCAGCAATCATCAAGGCGCTACCCCCTTGGTCCTGGCAAAGCGCCGCGGTGTGAATAAAGACGTCATCCGGTTGCTGGAGTCCTTGGAAGAGCAGGAGGCAAAAGGGTTTAACAGAGGCGCGCACTCGAAGCTGGAGACCATGCAGACAGCGGAGAGCGAAAGGTACAGAGCACGGCCGGCTAAGGCACAGTAACAGCGACTCCCTGCTCTTGGTCACCCCTTGCTGTCAGGTGCAGAGCCGTGCGCTCTCTGAACTTCATGTATGTGCTGTGGCTTCAGATAACAGTCCAAAACTTGGCAGGAGTACCCAGTGACGACAGCTGAGCGATGAGTTAGAGGCACCACGTGGGGAGATCGGAGGCCCGACAGTTCAAAGTAGAGAGGAAGAGAGGGCCTTCCAGTGTTAAGTATGGATCTGGGGGGGGGGGGAGGAGGAGGGGGGAGGGGGAGGGAGAGAGGGGCCCGAGAAGCTGGGTACCATTGAAGAGAGCAGACGCGCTGCAAGGGCAGGGGGTGGAGGGCTGGAGTAGGGAGGAAGGAAGGAAGACCAACTCCAAACAGATCAGCCACTGAAAGAACTGTGTCTAGGCTCACACTGCAGTACTGCAATTCTGGCTGAGGCAGGAGAATTGCCACCAGTTCTAAGCCAGCCTTGGCTACAGAGTGAGACCCTGATCATGTGGGTCCTCACAGTTGTACACAAGCGCTCGTAGCACAGACAGATGAAAGCAAGTGACTTTCCCATGAGTTGGAAGTCAAGGAGTTGGGCTCCTCTAGGTAACCAGGGCTTGGATATGGCAACTGGCGTGTGTGATTGCTCTTCATCTAGCTGCAGTGGGGAGTGCAGGCCAGTCAGTCTGAAAGTCTGCAGAGTGCTGCTCTCTGCCCTGATGGCTCAGCAGGCAGCCAGCAGGCCTGACCTGGGTTTCAGTGGTGTGGAGCCTGGTAGGCTGCCATGGTGTTTCAGCTTCAAGCACTCAGTGAGTCAGCTGTCTCTTCCCAGGAACACAGCTGTGGCGTGGTCACTCAGACCTCTCACTGTGGGTCACCAAGGTCAGCGCTTCACAGCCCTCCTCTGTCTGATGCCTTTGGGCCACGCCCCCTTCCTTCTCATGTGCTGGCTGTGGGCTCCGCGCTCACTTAGTTCTGCTTTCTTAGTGTCAAGCGCTTCCTCTGGTCTTGACAGAGCAGAAGGTTTTACCGTGAACTGGGGAAGCTCCTGAGTTCTCCAGACGCTGACAAGCTGACAGAGTAACAGGAAGTCAGACACTCGCAGCCCGTTCCTTCACCTCTCAGGGGTTTGCACTCCGTGTGCCAAGGGCACTCAGCAGTGCTTACTCTGCCTCTGCAGAGTAACATGAAATTACTTTCATCTTTCTCTACCATAATAGGTTACTTTAAACTTCTTTTTAAAGATGTACATCTCTCTGTGTGTGTATGTGTGTGTGTGTGTGCGCACGTGCATGCGCATGCGTGCATTTGTGTATACTGATGTGCACGTATGTGCACTGGTAGAGAGGCCAGAAGAGGGTTCCAGGTGTCCATCAATCACTGTCCACTCCTTCTTTTGAGCAGGGTTTCTCCTGAGCCCAGGGTTTGTGTTTCCTCCCTTGGAGCTGGGGTTCCAGGCATGTGTGGGGTGCCTGGCCTGTTCTGTGGCTGCAGGGGTGCAAACATGTGTGGGGTGCCTGGCCTGTTCTGTGGCTGCAGGGGTGCAAACATGTGTGGGGTGCCTGGCCTGTTCTGTGGCTGCAGGGGTTTAAGCCCCAATCCTCAAGATTGCACACAAGTGCTCATAACTATGGTGCCATTTCTCCAGCCGCCCCACCCCCTTCACTGTGACAATGTTCGCTAGTGCGTGTTTCTCAGTGTATTCTGGAGATGTCGTTTTGACACCGACCAGTAGGTCTTTATCAGAAATGGCCTTTATTTTGCCCGTCACGATTACTAATTACGTAGGTCAGGGTTAGAGTTTGGCGAGCATGGGAGCAATGGCAGTCCTGCTTGCCCAGCGTCTTTCGTGGCGTGTGTGCAGCTACAGCTCTGTGGACACCGAAGCCTCTCGGTATAAATTATTAACACCGCTGCTACTCAGTTCCACTTAGCCCGGCCTCAGTGTCACAGCAGGTGAGATAAATCCACTCAAAAGCAGTGTTAGAGCCAGGCATGGTGCTGCACGCCTGCAGTCGTAGCACTTGGGGAGGCAGAGGCAGGCCGCTCTCTGTGAGTTTGAGGCCAGGCTGGCCTTGGGTCACGCTTGGTGGGTGAAGCGTGTTCTCACGCCCCTTTCCTGTCTTCCTCCTCCCGCAGTGCCATGGAGAGCCATTCTCTGCTCAACCCCAACCTCCAGCAAGGCGAGGGGGTCCTGTCCAGCTTCCGGACCACATGGCAGGAGTTCGTGGAGGACCTGGGCTTCTGGAGGGTCTTGCTCTTGCTCTTGGTCATTGCTTTACTGTCCCTGGGCATTGCCTACTACGTGAGTGGGGTGCTGCCCTTCGTGGACAACCAGCCTGAGCTGGTGCACTGAGGGCTGCGGGGATCGGGCAGGGGCCTGTGTGTGGCCTCCAGCTCTGAGCCTCTGTCTTAGCACAAGGCGTGAGGGCTGCCTGGCTTTCGTTTTGGATTTGTAATTACTGTGGCCCTCCAGAAGAACGATGCGTTCCAGTGAAGTCACCTATCCTGCACCCTGATGCTACCTTGGACGCAGCCTGTGTCTAAAGAAGACATCCCCAGGCTTGTGGGACCCAAGTGTGGACACCCAAGGCCTCACAGCAGGGACCCGACTCTGGTGGAGGAGCAGTGACCCCTTTTTTTTTTTTAATAGCCCTGGTTTTTTTTGTTGTTGTTGTTGTTTGTTGGTTTGTTTTACTTTCCTGGGGAGAGGAGAGAGTGAAAACTTTCAACTTAATTTTTGATTTTTTTTTCACAATAGGAATTTGTAATATGACCAATTAGCAACTTTGACTTTAAAAGTCTATTTTCAAGCTAATCAGACAGCAAAAGGTTTTGAACGTCGGCAGTCTTTTCTTTAACATGGGTTGACTTGCTCTGTGTCTGCGAAAATCAGCTTGCAGAGGTCAGCTCTCTTTCCAGCCTCATCCCGTTTTACTCTTGAGATGTCCTCTTCAGAAAAGCACCAGGAAACCGTTGTAGTGAGAGAAGAAGAGCCTTCTCCCCAGTGTCCCCCTGACTGGGCAGTGCCGCCGAGACACTGGCCCTTCAGTCCTGTAAGCCAGCGTGTTGTCGCGGCTCATCACAGCTAACCTGTGTCTGTGCGTCACGTGCCCTGAACAGCATTGTGCTGCTGTCATGGTGCATGGCGTGAGTAGGACTGTGGGCCCCAAACTCTGCTGCAGCTTCCGGCAGTGTTTGAAACCCCTTTTTGGTTCTGTAATATAGAGATGACGATTTTTATGTTACTACAGTGAATGAAGTATTAGGAAGCCCTCTTTGGTTCTGTAATAAAGAAATAAATCACAGCTTTTATGTTATCACAGAGAGTGGAGGCTTAGTGATGGCTTGTTGAGTAAAATCTGCAGTGGAGAACTAATGGGTTTGTTTCCTGTGGCAGAGGCACCGCTAGTTGACTGAGTAGAGGGGCCCTTCTGCGAGCCTCTCGCTTGCTGGTATTTTCTTACCTGTTTGCAGATACCAGGTACTGACACTTTCCTGTCATGTGGCTTTATCCCGTCTGACAGGAGTTTGCAGCTCCTGAGCGGCTGCCTCAGATTCAGCGTGCAGTGTCTTGCTTTTAGTGAGTCATGTTTGGTGGAGTGCAAGGGGGTGGCAGGCTTTGCTTCTTGCATGGAGAACATGGAATTCAGGTTCCGAGTATGCGCAGGCCGAGGGCTGGGGAGTCGGCTTTCCCTCTGTGTGTCTGAATGTGCGTCCTGTGTAAATACGCTGCGTCCCCCACCCCTGCTTCCTGCCCAGCTGCTTCCTTTGTGTTGTGTGCTCCGCGTCACTCATTCAGCAATGCTACCAATAAATGCATTTATCAACCCTCGGTCACCAGCGTTTTCTTAGTGTATCATATTTCAGTATCTTGTAATGGGTTGGCGCCCTGGTGTAAATAGAGGCTTACAAATGCCTGAGGACTCCTCAGTGCACATTGCATGTGGAGCTAAGTGTGGAGGTCAGTGTCCTGACTCGGCACGCTCATTCCTGGAGACCAAGGGCCCTGGCTGTCCTAGCGTTCTGGTGAATCATTTGAGTCAAGGTGGAAGAGTAACTTCAACAAAGTCACTGTAGTGTGGACGTTCCCAGCCGCTGGGCGTTGGAAGCCATGCCTAGGCTGGCTGTGTGACACAGGGCTGTGGATGGGGGCTGGGCCGCCGATGCCACAGGTAGGAAAACAGCAGAAACACTGAGTCCAGATTAAAGTTCAGATCCCCAGTGTCGGACACGACATGTTCAAGTAAGCAGGCTGGCTGTGGTGGTCTGTGTCCTCTGGTGGCCTTCACTGCGCTATGGCAAGCTGACAGCATTAAAGGCCAAGTGTGTGAAGGTCTCACCCAGTCCCCATTTGATTATCAAAGGAGAGTCGCTGCAAACCTCCCCTCCCCTTGGTCTTCTCAAAACCAAATCCATGCCACCTTCTCTATAGTGCATTACATGGTGGAAATGTGTCGGGGTGCTCCGCAGAAGGCCCATGTCAGGCACAGGCCAGACAACACCATTCACTGTGTGGTTCAGTTCTTGGAAGAGCATTGTCTCTTCAGAGTCACCTTGGGCTGCAGACTTGCCTTAGGAGTTCAGTGACTATGGGAACCAGCCTACATCTAAGCCCTGGAGGCCATGCAGTGACTTAGATGGTGGTGTTTAACAGTGCTGGCGCACGCCCTCGATCCCAGCACTCAGGAGGCAGAGGCCGCTGCATCTCTGTAAGCTTGAGGCCAGACTGGTCTACAGAGCAAGTTCCAGGACAGCCAGAGCTACACAAACAAACCCTGTCTCGAAAAAACAATACATACATGCATTGCTATTCATAAGCAGCCAGTGCAGCGGTACACACTTACCTGTCAACCCAACACCCAGAACTCTGAGGCAAGCAGCTCATGCATTCAAGGCTAACCCAAGCTACGTGGTGAGACACGCTCAGATAACAAAGCAAACACATAGACATCATTCACTGTCTACTGTGCCGCAGGGACCCTCTAGGTGTCACTGAGCCCTTCCTTGTGTTTCCCTGTGCTCCCTCCCTCCTCGCATTCCCAGCCTTTCTGCAGAGCCTGAGGTGTGCTTGGGAGTGAGGGAGCGGCCCACACTTGGATGAAGCTCCTCCAATTTGCTCAGAAGCCACTCTGTCCAGGGTGTATAACAGGTTTTCCATCTTTCTCTCCCTCTGTAAAGGTTTACTTACTTATTTTTTCCTCGATGCTGCTACCTTGACAGAAGTGACTTTAAATTTGATAATAAGTCATGACCTAAGGAAAAGCTGAGAAAATCTTTCCTGGAATTCTTACAAATGTGTGCATTACCAGTCTATAAAACATATCAGCAAATTTCTATTTTTTTTTTCTTTTTATAGTATCTTTTTATGTGTGTTTAAAGCGTTACAACACTTGGCCTGGTAAGGTGGCTCATCCAGTAAAAGCTTTTGCTGTGTAAGCCGGAACTCCGTAGTGTGACCCCTGGAACCCACATAAAGGTACATGAAAGGCTGGGCATGGTGGCGCACGCCTTTGATTCCAGCATTTAGGAGGCAGAAGCAGCTGGAGTTCAAGGCCAACCTGGTCTACATGGTGAGTTCCAGGATACCCAGGGCTACATAGAAAGACCCTGTCTCAACAAACCAAAAATAAAATAAAACAAAAAGCAAAAATGGTGGATGGAGAGAAGCAACTCCACAGATTGTCCTCAGACCTTCATACATGTGCTCTGACATGTGACATGCCACACTGGTTCTACAGAACAGATGCGTGTTTGTGTGTCCACAGACCAGGGTCTCGGTAGGAGACGTGGTAACAAAGCAAACATTTTGAAAGTGCTGTGTGGTACTTTCCCCTCCTCTAACCGCTGACGCAGCAGTCTTTACCCACAAGTTCAGAGTTAACTTCGACATCTAAAGACTCTAGGTCAGAGTAGTAGGAGCTGTTTTATGTGTTGGCACTTAGCACAGAAAAATAAGGTTTGAAATAGTTTCTAGGTCACTGGCACAGAAACTGGTAAAAAGCTGCAAGCTGCTTTGGAAAGTCCTGGTTAGTCCAGTTCCATCAGCACAGGCTGTGCTTTCAGGCTGTGAGTCATGCTAAAGAGGAGAGGAAATACAGGGAACCCCAGCCTCTCAGATGCTGACCAGACACTCCCGGGCCTGGGCAGGCCTCTGTCACTGTAGCAGCTGTCCTGAGTTAGGAGGCAGGCTGGCACATCCACCTTTCATTTGAGCCATTGGCCTTGGTTATTTTCGGGAATTCTGAGTTTGGATCAGCCAGTGGACGCTGCGGCTTTTGCTGCCAAATATGTAGACTTGGTCGCGAAGGCCCCAGCTCTAACCTGAGGTGAACTGGCCTTTGTCAAAACTTTAAACTCCCCAAATCTCTGATTTTATGTGTAGGACAGAAATAATAGTGACATCTCAGGTTTTTTTTTTTTTATAATTAATAAAAATAATAACTACCTTGTTTCAGTGTGGGCCAGGCTCTACAAAGAGTTGAAACCGTCATTACCCGTAAAGAGAGTGATTTTGAAAGGTTAAGTGTGGCCCAGTTGGGTGGCACATTCAGGAGGCAGAGGCAGGAGTGTCTCTGAGTTCAAGGCCACCTTGGTCTATAGAGTGAAGCCCAGGACATCCAAGGCTACATAGAGAAATCCTGTCTAAAAACAAAACAAAACAGAAACAAAAAAAGGAGGGGTGCGGGGAGGAAAGGATGGTTAAGTGTGGGACAGGGAGGTGGCTCAGGGCATCGTGGGGCAGGGTCGTGGGCAGGGAGGTGGCTCAGTGCATCATGGGGCAGGGAGGTGGCTCAGTGCATCGTGGGGCAGGGAGGTGGCTCAGGGCATCGTGGGGCAGGGTCGTGGGCAGGGAGGTGGCTCAGTGCATCATGGGGCAGGGAGGTGGCTCAGGGCGTTGTGGGGCAGGGAGGTGGCTCAGTGCTCGTGGGGGCAGGGAGGTGGCTTAGGGTATTGTGGGGCAGTCATGGGCAGGGAGGTGGCTCAGGATGTTGTGTGTCAGGGAGGTGGCTCGGGGCATCGTGGGGCAGGGAGGTGGCTCAGTGCATCATGGGGCAGAGTCGTGGGCAGGGAGGTAGCTCAGGGTGTTGTGTGTCAGGGAGGTGGCTCAGTGCATCATGGGGCAGGGAGGTGGCTCAGGGCATCAGTGTGTGCTGCACAAGCATAAGGCCTGACTTTGAGACCCCCAAACCCACATAGCTGGTATTGGCAATGCAGACTGAAGAAATCAGAAGCCCAGGCCCAGCTAACCTGGCATGCATCATCAAACAACAGACAGAAAAACAGTCTCCAAGAAGGCAGAAGACAAGGATGGACACCCGAGGTTGACCTCTGACCTCCACATGAACACTGAACATGGACTTGCCCACACTTTACACTTGAAGTCTGTCTCCTGGAATCCTGGAGGCTTTCAAACCAGAGTCTAACTCAGGAGAATTTGTGATCAACCCCTCCCGAACTCATCCTGTTATTGTTGAGTGAGAACCATGCCTGAAGGCATTTGGTTATTTTTTAAGGACTCAGAATATGTTATTTCTGTCTGACTCAGCAGACTAAATGACGATTTTGTTGACTGGACTCTTAACTTTTTATGTTCGGCTGATCTGTATGCTGTCATAAAATGTGTGATTTGCTGAAGTTTTCCATGTTTTCATAGCAACAGCTTTATTACAGTCTGTGGAATTGTAGCCCTTCCTTCCATGAAGCAGCCTCTTAAAAATAATCTTTTTTTTTTACTCATGTTTTTATTTTTAGGTTTATTTTATGTGTGTGGGTATTTTCCCTGCATGTATGTCTGTACACTGTGTGCATGTCTGGTGCCTGCAGAGGTCGTAAGAGGGCATGGGAGGACAAGAACTGCAGTGATGATGGTTGTCAACAGCCGTGTGGGTGCTGGGGACTGAACCCAGGTCCTTTGCAGGAGCACACGTGCTCTTAACTGCCGAGCCATCTCAGCCTCCCCCTGCTCCGGCCCCCTTTGGAGATAATGGCTTACTAGCTGACCTGGAACTAACTCACTGTGTAGATCAGGCTGGCCAGGCCTGTGCCTGCTGAGTGTTAGGATTAAAGGTGTGCACCACATGCCCGGCACTGAAGACACCCCTAACAAAGCAGTAGGGCCCAGAGACTGTCCAACAGTGGAAAGAAAACACCCAGGCACATAGCCCGGAACTGGCCAATCCCAGGGCTTCATTGAACAGGGAAGAACAGACTTTCTTAAGACATGGGCAACTTCAAAAGCCAGATGTGCAACTCCAGGGATTAGTTCTGGTGGAGTTTTGTGGGGATGCAGACAGCAGTTGCCACAGTGGCTTCAGAGCCTGCCGTAACCCTCCCTGGCCCTGAGAGTGAGGCCCGTGGAGCTGTGTTTTCTCTGAGGTTGGGCCTGCTCTGTCTAGAAAACCCGTACTCTTTTCCTGCTCACTGCACCGCAGTTGTACTGACAGTAAAGCCCAGAGCTGTGGGGACATCAGCCTGCCTAATTACAAGGCTGGGAGCGGCACAGCAGGTGGGTCGGCTCAGGAAAGGTATTGATACATAATTACCCTTCAGGGATGAGTTTTATTAGGAGAAAGGACCCTGGATGAGATCAGGCCTTGAGGTGGAAGAGTTAGAAACTGTACAATATATTAAAAACAGCAGGCAGGCCCTATGCTGGCTCGTGGTTTTTTTTTTCCCAATTAGTAACCATTTATTTATTTTTCTTTTTACATATGCATTTATATTATTACACATATATACAATAAACTACCTACAGCAAGAAGAGCCACGAAACAATCAGGAATTATATAAATATTTCATTCATAGTGTTTTGGCTGTTTGTATTTAGCAGCCTTGAAGAAAACATCTTTCCTATCTTGGTGAGTCTAAAATTCTGAATGTAAATCAATATCTATCGTATCTCATCATTACCAACTTAAAACACCTATCTCGACCTAAGAACATCTTAACCCCCAAACAACTAAACTTAATTGTAAAACTAAACTATCTGGTCTTCAACCCCATCAGAGACTTGAGAAGGAATAAAATTAATTACCTGAGTGAACTGGAACTGCAGGCTAGCAGCTTCCAAGATGAAAAAAAAAAAAAAAAAAAAATGACAGAGACCGTTTGCTGCCTGAACAGTCACTCACATCTCTCTATAACGTTGGAGCATCATCTTCAGCCTTCTGGCCCAATCTATCTGACAGACATTTATGAGGCAGGACAACTTAGGACTTGTTACCCTGTCTTGGCAGAGTTTGGGCGCCAGTTCTGCCGGCATCCAAGCTTGCCCATTTTTAGGCATAATTCTGTCTGTGGCAGAAACAGGACATTTTGCCCAGTGGCTTGTTTGCCACATTGAAGCCATCTCCATAAGGATGTTCTTTGATGCTCATCGTCCTCTTTGAGGTAGGCTGGGTGTTGACAGGAGTTAGCCTGTCTTATTGTCACAGAGTCTTTAAACTAGTAAAAACATCGTTAAAGGCCTGTGCTAGCTAGTTTTATGACAACTCGACAAATGTTTACATCACTAGATCATCAGAGAGGAGGGGACCTCAGCTGAGAAGCTGCCTCCGTAAGATCAGCTGTAGGTAAGCTTCTAGGACATTGTCTTAATTAGTGACGGGTGGGGGAGGGCCCAGCTCCTTGGTGCTACCCCTGGGCTGATGGTCCCACTGTTGGGCTGGTGGTCCCACCCCTGGGCTGGTTGTCCTGGGTGCTTTAAGAAAGCAGGCTGAGCAAGCCGGTTAGCAGCACTCTTCCACAGCCTCTGCAGCAGCTCCTGCCTTCAGGTTCCTGCCTGGTTTGAGTTCCTGCTTTGGCTTCTCTTAATAGACTGTGACCTAGGATAGGTAAGCCAAATAAACACTTTCCTCCCTAAGTTGTCTTTGATTGTGACAGTCCATTAACCCTAACTAAGACAGGGACTTCAACTCGAAAGGAAGAGAGGCTTCTCCTTAAGACTTGGAGAGGAGCTTCGTCAAGAGGGACGTTGTAAAGTAAGCAGAGAGAGAGAGAGAGAGCCGTCGTGGATGGAATGGTGGGGCGTGCATGCGCACGCGCACACACACTCATGCATGAGCAAACAGAAGTGTCTGGTTTTTATAGCCTTTTAAGTAGTGGCAAGAAGCTCTGCGTACATGGTTTATCTGCTGTCGCATATGTTACCAGGAACAAGCTACTGGCTGGAGCAATAAATAAGGGACTGTGGAGGCCCCGCTTTCACACTGGGCTGGGGATCAGAATGGCGTGCTGTTGAGTGGCTGGCCTTTGGGCCCCAGGCCGCCAGTCTTTAGTCTTGTTTTGTAGTGCTCAGGGTTGAACCTAGGCCTCCTGCACCAGGCAGACCTTTCTCCAGTCTCCAACCAAGACCGTGTGACCTTGGGCAATTTGCCTGCCTAGACTCAGTTGCACTTGCTAATGAGACAATGAAATGGCTCCCCGAGCTGAGCCTCGCTCCTTGGTGTGGTGTGGTGTGGTGTGTTGCCTTCCTGCTTCTGTCCTGTTCCCTAGTCTTCTGACAGAAGGACAGGTCAGCTCCCAGCATGGACACTGACTGACTAGGTAGGCTCCCGGATGCTTTCAGCTCCGTGAGTTTCCTTTAAATAATACCACAATTACTCTTCAAAGAACATTGAAGCCAGCCTCAGTCTGCACAGCATGCCCAGGACATCTGAGGAGACGTGCCCTTCCCCCAGGTGCCCAGAGAGCTTATGTTGCTAGCCTCATTTCTCTGTGGCCTCGGTCGGTCCTGGCACATCTGTTTGCGATAATGGATGACACTGGGGGCTGCCACCTTTCTGGCTTGTGCAGACTGGAGAACTGAGGTGTGGACATAAGCAAGGCTTTCTGTACCTTCTAACAGCAGAGGCACACAGGCCCCACTATCTTCAGGAAGGGAGGCAGAAACCATGATTTGGGGGCCACTGTCGCTAGAGAGGGAGCAAAGGGCCTGCTGCCCTGTGTCACCCCGTAAGTGCTGAGGGAGAAAAGAGCACTGCAGCCGTGCAGATGGCTTGTCACCTTCGGGCCTCCCTGTGTTTCTAGTTCCTTCTCTGCCTCTAGGATGTGAGGCAAATCACGTCCACTTGGTCTTCAACAAAAGGCTGCTTCCTTGTCTGAAAGACAACTCCTGGCTGGTGATGTCAAGCTGTTTTGTCTGTCCCCAAGGACACTGGGGATTCAATTTCAGTTGTAAAGAAAATAGTCTAGGGAAAAAAGGCTATTTGCTTCATTTGGAAAATTAAAAAAGAAAAAAAAAAAAAACATAAATATTGTGTGCAAAGTAAAAGTGCCCCGGAGTAGGCAGGCCTGAGGCTCAGCTCCTCTGCCCACCGTGCAACAGGGTAGCTCTCCTGCTTCTCCCCTGCCTGTACCCCTGCCTCATGCCCTCTTCCTGGGGACCCTCTCTTTAATTGCAGAAGGGCAAGCTGGCTAGAAGTGCTTTCCTGGCTCGCATTCTTGTGGCACCTGTGCCCATCTGTACTTCTTCCCCACTTCTAGCCCTGCCATCTCCTGTTCCTGCTTTTCTTATTGTTGTTTTCTCCACAGTAAACACACATGAGAGAGAGAGGCAGAGAGCAGAGAATTCGTCCCATTGTGCTATCCCAAGCCAGACCATCAGCTACGAGTTTACCAGGGGCAAAGAACTGAACACCAGGGCTAGCTTTTTAAAAAGTCTTTTTAAGGTTTATTTTGTTGTATGTGCACAAGTTTTGCTTGCCTCTGTGTGTGTGTGTGTGTGTGTGTGTGTGTGTGTGTGTGTGTGTGTGGTGTATGGTGTTAGCATACTGCCCCCAGTCTGCCTATCGACCTATGATGTCATACCTGCCTGCCATTAGATGGGCCAGCTGCCCAGGATATAAAAAGGACAAACTCACTTGCTTTCCCTCTCTTGCCCCGTTTTCTCTCTCGCTCCCTCCCCCACCCCTTTTGATTTTTCAATACAGGGTTTCTCTGTGTAGTCCTGGCTGTCCTGGGCTCACTTTGTAGACCAGGCTGGCCTCGAGCTCACAGAGATCCGCCTGCCTCTGCCTCCCGAGTGCTGGGATTAAAGGTGTGCGCCACCGTGCCTGGCTCCTCTCTTGCTGTCTCTGTCTCTCAGTCTCTTTCTCTCTGAGGTGCCCCTCCCCCTTCCCTGCTGTTCCACACTCCTATAATAAACCTCTCCATATCATATCTCTGGTGCCTGCACCTGGTACCTGTGGAGGTCAGAGGGGGCCATCTTCAGACTTCACCCCATTTTAAGGCCCCGTGCTCCCAGGTTCAAGCTGTCAGCTAGAGCTACAAACACCCCATGATTTCAGACAGACGGGGTCCCTGGTCTGCTGGACCACTGCTGTGTTCTCCTGTACTTCCCAGAAGCAGCTCTGTAGGATCTGTTCCTCCAGTGCCTTCAGGGCCATTCCCATGTCCTGGCCCCAAAGGCCAAGTGAACCTAGCACACAGTTGGGGGACAGCCTTGGGGAGGGACGCAGAACTGGTTTTGTTCCCATCTCAGGCAGGAAGTGGTGTGGATTCTGAGGCAAAATGATGGACGAATAAAAACAAAGGCAAATATTAAAAAAAAAAAAAAGCCCCATTATCACAGTTAATAAGCTCCCCACAGGCCCCTGAGATAGAAGGAGTCTTCAGTTTAGACTTAGGGTAATGTAGATTTTCAAGGTCTTATGATTTGATTTTTAGATGTGGAGATACAGCTAACACAAGCCACATATGCCCCTTGAATTTTCTAGTAGTTACATGTGTGTGTCTCAGTATACTGGGCCGTGCTGCTGTAGGCGGATGCCATCTACATGATGTTCCGGATTGTACAGCAATTCCTGTGACCTCTGACCTGAGAACACAGCAGTGGCCCAGCAGACCAGGGACCCCATCTGTCTGAGATCGCGGGTGTTTGTAGCTCTAGCTGGCAGCTTGAATCTGGGAGAGCGGGCCTAAAAAAGGAGGCGGACTAAAGTCTTGTGCAATAGCCAGCTTTATTCAGAGCCTCCGAGGGTTAAGAAGAGTCAGGTGAGCATGGTGCTCAGTCACAAGGACGCGCCACAGGTGGCAAAAACATGCTTTTCCACAGAAGCAGAGGAATGACAGCAGCTGAAGTAAACTCTCTGGAAGGTATTGGGGGTGCAATATATTCTAATGCTAAATACTGGCCCCCAAGATCTGGTTGCCACCCAGACGAGTGCATTCTCACGGACACAGTGTGTTGTATACACTTTGCTCACCGATAGCTGGCAGCGGCGGAGCTTAGGTTCCTGGGCTCGGGCGAGGTGTGTTAGCATACAGGCGTTCCCACTGGACTGCCTTTTAGGGGCCCAGCAACCTCTGACATCATCACCTACCACCCCTAGGTGTGCCAGGTATGTGCTGGATAAAAAGGACCCAATAGCCTCTCTAGCTCTCTCTCCGTTTCTCTCCCTCTGTCTGTCTCTCTTCACATCTGTTTCTGTCATGGGTGTCCTCCTCTTTTCTCCCCCCCTTTCCCACAATAAATCTCCTTCCAACCAGATCTGTTGTGTGACGTCTTAATCATTATTATAACAAGATGGGACCCACAGAACAGAAGATGGAGAGGAGGAAGTTGCCAGGGGGCAGTATGGACCATGAGCACATGGCCGTGAAGGCTGGCCTGATGGGAGCAGAAGCAGCTCAGGCAGAAACAATTACAGCAAGTAACTTGGGGTCTGTAACTGGGAAATAGCAAGTTAGCGTAGAGGGTTGGTACCTGCCCAGCTATGGTGCTTTAAATCTTTTATAATTCTAAAAGGCCTTTGTCTTCGATTGTTTGGGAACTAGCTGAGGTAGAAAAGCCCTCTAGAGTCTAGTATTCAATTCCACAACAGGAAAGGGCCTTTGGGACTTCAGCTGCTGCAGCGTGTGCATGCGCACACACGTGTGTGTGTGTGTGTGTGTGTGTGTGTGTGTGTGCATGTACACGCATGAGTGTGTGCCTATGTGCGTGCATGTGTGTGTGTGCGTCTGTGTGCACCCACATGTATATATGTGTGTGCGCGCAATACTCCGAAGGAGGAATCTCACTTTTCGGGAGAGCCTGGAATGAGAGACGGAGACCAGCTCAATGCAAAAGCAAGAGGTTTATTGACCAAGCACGCTGGGGTCCACCTGCACTCTGGGGAGAGACAACCCTGAACAGAAGAATCTTAGGGTTTTTATATTCTTAGGCTGTGCAGATTTTGTAACAGCAGGCTAAAAGCAACTCATTGGTGGGTTCAGATTGGGTGGAGGCCGGATCTCAAGGGAAAGCTGTGGGTCACAGGAATGTTGACCTTCAGGCAGGCTGGGTGGAGGCTGAGTCTGGAGGGGAGGTTTTGTTTTGTTTTTAATCTCAGAGGAATGTTGGGAGCTATTGTATCTAATCACTCCAGTGGAGTCTCTGGAAACTGCTGGCAGGTCTAGTTCATGGCAGTGCATGGTCTTTTCCAGAATGGAGGAAGAAATGAAGTCACCTGGAGACAAGTTCTCATACAGAACATGGTATTAAATGCAGAATATAAATTACATATAAGATATGGCATTAATTTTGCCTTTACATGTGCATGCATGTGTGTGTGTGTGTGTGTGTGTGTGTGTGTGTGTGTGTGTGTGCGCATGCCAGCAATCATCATTGGATGTTGCTCCACACCTTTCTCTTACACAGGTCTCTTACTGACCCAGTGCTCATTGGTTTGGCAAGGCTGGTGGCCACTGAGCTGCAGAGCCCCACCTGTCTGCCTCTCTCACCGCCAGCTCTGGGCATCTTCCGTATGGCTTCTTGGGATTGGAACTCAGGTTCTGCTGCTTGCATGGCAGACACTTTACCGACCATGCCGTTTTCCCAGCTCCAGCCCTTTCTCTCTCTGCCTCTCGGCCACCATGGCCTAAGTGACTTGCCTCTGCCTCTACCTCACCATCTGACTGTGCACTGAAACCTCTGAAACATGACCCCAAATAAACCTTTCTTCCTTTTAAACTCATTTTTCTCAGCCATTTTGTTGCAGCAAGGGACAGCTGAGTAGCACATGAGAGATCAGGAGTCTGTTTTGAGATCTGTTGAGATAGAGACATCACTGAACAGCTAAAGGCAACATCAGGCAGGCAGTTGCCTCCGGTGCCGTCAGACCTGCCTTTCCCCTGAAGCCACACTCGGCCTCCACCAGGCCTCAGAGATCTGCCCTCAGGAGTCCAGCTGCTCTGGATTCTGAGTTGAAGCCGAGCCTGCACCTGCCTCAGCCTTCCTCTGAACCCCTCCCCAGCCCGCACCCGGAAGCCCAGCTGCCCCAGAAGGAAGCCTGCTTTTCTCCACACAAGAGAAACATGGCTGATCCCAGCCCTGGAATTCCCCACTCTGCTTGTGTGGGTGAAGGGAAGTGTGAAGCGGGGAGCTGGGGAGAGGCAGTGCTGCTGTCCAGCTCGGGGGGTGGGGGGTGGGCTCTGCTTATACCTGGTTCCCTGTGATGTCTCTGAAACCCCTGCCCTGACTCTAGCAAGCTCTCTGGAGAAATTCAAGTAGTGTCAGTGAAGAGAGAAGGTGATGCCCGAAGCACTACAAAGGACTTGGGTCACTCAGCTGGGGGTCCCCACCCCACCTTCCCATCACAGACACCCCTCTTCTCTGGCCTCCACTTGGGAACTTCCAGCCCCATAGCACGTGGCTGTGATGGAGAGAGCCCCGGGTGCCACAGGATCCCCAGGCGTGTGGCCAGCAGTATGTCTACTGTTGACAGCAAACACAGCTGTCCTTGCGCCTGCTTCTTTCCTTCCCTGATTCCTTCCCCATCTTTGTTTTTTATCATATTTTCTTTATCAAAGGGAATAGGGAATAGACTCGGGTTCTGAACTTTTTATATAGCTGCAAGCAAAAGAAAGTCATAAATCTAGACATCCTTCAAATATATTATGGGGGGCACAGGTGGGCACAGCGAAGCAAGGGACCTGCCATGAGTACTAGCTTTGAGGTTGGTGGCCATTCGTGTTCTGCTCATGCCAAAAAGCCTTACCTGGTCAGTGCCACAGGTGGGCAATGAATGGCCGATGGGACTAAAAGTAGCACAAAGGAATTTGGCTTTGGATCAGCATCATTCCAACTCTTCACAACCCCAAACACTAAACATTTGGGTTGCAGGAGTTTTTCCGTATAGACGTGGCTTTTTTTCCCTGGGGAACATGACACTACGTGAACGTATATATCTGTATATGAATCAGTCTACACCCTGCAGGGACACCAGAAAAGCTGTCACCCCTGAGAGGAAGGTGGCAAACTCTCTTTCGGAGGAGTCCTCTGCTGCCCACAGGTTTCTCGTGAAGACAGCAGTGCATTGGGCCAGTAATGGAGTTCGCCGTGTGGAAATTCCCTCTTCCTCCCGAAGACAGCGTTGGAAGCTGAGCAAGTCCCCTCCTCACCCGTCTTCCTGCCTGCTCTCTTCTCTAAAGCCTCGACCCACGCTGCTGTCCACGCTGGAGCCTGAAAGCCAGCCCCGCACCGTCCAGCAAGCCCCTTCATCTGGTCGGCTCCCGGGTTTCTGTTGCTTGTTTTCCTGTCCGCATCCCTTCCCCAGCCCCCTTCCAGCTTTCCTTGAGGGAAACAGTCCTTCCTGTTGCCTGTCCTAGAGCTTCCTGTCAGGGAGGGATGGGTCTAGCCCAGGCCAGGCCTGTCAAGGTCACCGCGGCAGGCACAGACTCTGGAGAACAGAGCTGGTATGGAGGGGAGCAGTAAAGGTCTGCAGCATCCTGAAAAGCAGCTTTGGGGACCCGGGGTCCAAAAAGCCCCTCACCCCTTTCCTGACTGCTTTCCATTAGATACAGCATACAGGAGGCAACTATTTTAGCTGAACTTCTGCCCTGACCACCACAGACTGAAACAAAATGGAGTTACTCACACCAAATGCCTTGCATCTAAATAACCTGAGAAACCAGGCATCCGCGGAGGGCCAGAGAGCCCTGCGTCTCCTGTTGCGGTCCTCCTAGCCACTGAAGCCGGAAGTCACCCAGTGAGATAAGGCTTAGCCTTCCACTTTTTGTGGTCTCCTAAACCTGTCCCTGGGCCTGTGGCTTTCCAGATGGCAGCATATTCCCAGAGACCAGCTTTCCATGGGGACAGGAGCCAGCACCTCCAGGCTTGGGGATCCTTGGACATGGCACGTGAGCAGAGAGGGCTTAGTGATGATGTCCCTTGCCCTCCATAAGTTAAGTGCAGAACAGAAGGTGCACCTCTCCTTTCTTAGGGGTTCAGTGTTAGAGAAGACCTGATGGCCTGTGCGAAGAACCAAACAAGCGAACAAGACATGGTACCAGCAAGGGTGTGTGTGTGTGTGTGTGTGTGTGTGTGTGTGTGTGTCTGTGAGTATGCTGTGTATATGTGTCTGTGTGTTTATGTGTATGTGTCTCCTGGTAGCTCAGAGAAGAGGCACAGGCCAGCCTCGGCAGTGGGAGGCATGGCAGCCAGGACAGTTAGGGATGGCATTCCTGCTGAGGTGATGCTGAGGTGATGCTGTGAGGAGTAGGTTGGAGGGCAAGGAGAGAGCAGGCCGGGCAGCCCAGACCCTAGGTCTCTGCTGCTGAAGCTGGGAGCCTGGGAGGATTCCTGTCAGTCCTGCCTCCTTCTCCAGCTCCTCTTCATCTCACTGCAACCTTCACAGCTGCCCAGCTGTTCTCCTTACTGGGTGAGGCCAGGGAAGATGTGCCTGGCTGCCCTGGGCCACCAGCAACCCCTGTGGCTGGAACCTCGCAGTTAAGGCAGCTAAGGTCAAGGGCAGCACTTGGTTATGGTTTGCCAGTTTTTTTTTAAAAGCCACTTTGCAGACAGCCCGTGACAGCCCCTGAGTCCCCATCATCAAGGTTAAGCCTGCCTTATGGCTCTACTGCCTGAACGGTGACCTGGGGCCCCTCGGCCTGGGCCTTGAGCTTGCTGTCAGCCCTGCTCCACCCTGTGACCCACCACCTGCACTTCAACAAATCTGCATACCTGTGCTTGAGCAAGCTGCCAGTGACTCACACCGGTGAGGGAGACCACATGGCCACAGCGTGTTAGTGGAAGGGTGCATGAGATGCTTTCTAGGACCTGAACTCTGGTTAGATCAGTCAGGGAGCATCTAAGCAGGCCAAGTTGCTGCAGGAAACAAGACAGTCTCAGGAAGGCGTTATTTTAGCAAGTCTCAGGCCACTAGGGATAACCAGATGGAGGCTAAAGGTGGGGAAAAAAAATCACAACTGTCATTCGTTAGTCAGAAGTGGGTGGCCTGCGTTCTTTGGGGCTTTAGTCTGTGCTTAGGGAAAGTTAGGAAAGCATCTGCTTCGATGGCCTCTGGTTGCAGCGTAGCCTGGTGTGACGAGGGTGCATAGGTGAACAACACAACAGCCAGGCAGGCCTCTCAGAAGTTGAAAAGGATCAGACCTGTTCGCAGATGCTAGGCCTGCTTTAACTGTATGCTTAGTTTGTGTCTGCCTTGTCAAGGTTGCCTTCTGCTCCCATGCGGCTCAGCTCCAGCCCTTACACTTTTGTTCCAGAATAGAAAGAGGGTAGAGTGGTAAAGGGCACGTTTCCCAGAGTCCTCTGGAAAAACTTCTGGAGCCCCTCCCCCCTGGGTATACCTCCCTGAGTGTCCCTGGTTTTGTTTTTAAGTTTATTTCTTGTTGTTTTCTGTGTATGCTTGCCTGCATATGTGCATGCACCACGCGCATGTCTAGTGCCTAGGAAGACCAGAAAAGAGCATCAGGTCCCCTGGAACTGGATTCCAGATGGGCTGTGAGCCACATGTGGGCGCTGGGAACAAAACCCAGGTCCTCTGTGGGAGCAGCCAATGCTCTTAACCATTGAGCCACCTCTCCAGCTCCTGTGCCTGGTTTAGAGAACTGGGCAACCGTGTTACAGCTTGTCTGTTCTCTGTCTCTACCCTCCAGCCCTGTAAGGCAGGAGAGGTCAAAGCGTCAGGCCCTAAGAGGGGACAAGATGTTATCTTTTCTTTCTTATCAGCTCTTAGCATTCCTGGGGCACTGAGGCAGAGCCAGCTCAGGAGGTGCAGGAAATTTCCCCTTGGTAGAATTGCCTCCTGTGTGTTCCCGACCCTGACTGGGAGAGCAGGAGATGTTTACACACGCAGGTCAGGTCAGATCGGTGTGCCTCAGGTGGGACAGCTGTCTGAATGCTGAAGAGCACGCCTCTCAAGAGGGCCAGCCACCTCTTCTGAAGGCGTAGGGAGGCTGGGGGGCTTTGAATCTCTACTGAGCCCCACAGGTTGATATCCTGAGTGCTTGTCCCCAGCAGGTAGCGCTGTGTGTGGGCTGTGGAGTCTTTAGGGTGTGAGCTTGGTCGGCAGAGGCAGGCCTTTGGAAAAAGCCATATCTGCTTCTGAATCTGACCTAACCAAGCTGTTGTCCCTCTGATGGGGCCACAGGAGGAAGTTATAGCCATAGACACTTACTCCTTACTCCATACTTTTCCTGTTGTGAGGGAGGAACTGACATCCCTCTGCAACTGAGAACCAAGGTAAATCTTTGTCGTCTTACCCTGTTTCTGTCAGGCGTTTTGTCACGGCAAGGACACAACTAGCACAGAGGCCAGATGGAAAGGAGACTTCTTAGAACCCAGTGGTCAAAGCTGGGGAGGAAGAAACATGGCCACTCCTTCCTACAGCCAACACAGTGACCGGTACCACGCTGTGTGTCATAAGGCCCAACATGCCATGGCTCACACACAGTGTATCTATCACACATGGCCCCACAGCTCAGTCACAACCTGTTTCCCTTCAGTGTTCCTGTTGCTATCTTTGAGACCCCAGAGGGACATTGGCGGTGCCTCTGTGGTAGTGAGCCACTTGCCCGGCACATCACCTTCCTAAATACCATTTACTGAACACTTGCAAGATCCTAGGTCCTGGGTTTCGACAAAAATGCTGTCATTAGCCAAACTCTGCCCAGGATCCCTGGACTGTTTTTTAATTAGCTTTTGGGTCAAGTCTGTCCAGGTTTAACATGCATCTCACAAGTCATTTTAACCGGGAATTGCCACCCTCAATAGCATGTCCCAGCTCCTTAGGCCTGACTGTCCCCTCATCATGATTCAGTGTGAACTGTTAGAGTACATCTCAGTCCTCCTTGCCCCAAAGATTTCTTCTTAGTAACTTCCTATCATGGCCTTAGGCCTGGTTACCCTGAAACATGGCATCATAGCAATAGGACAAACAAGAGAAGCTAGGAGCCTTTTCTCTTCCCAGCCTTTGCCCCACACAGGCCATGAAAGAATTCTCAGACTTCCGTATACACAGGTCATCAGAGCGTGTGTCTCCTGTGTCACAGCAAAGGAATGAAGACCCAGACACCCAAGGGAGAACCCTGACACACAGGCCTGCCTTCACCCCTGTTTGTCACCACTGGACCTTTCTCTTTTGTCCTTCACTTACACCTCTGCATAAGGCACAAACAGACAAGGCTGGGGGCGGGGGTGTGATGTGGTGGTGGTGGTGGCTCAGCCAAGTGTGATCCCAGCACCCACGTAAGGAGACAGCATGGTGGCCTGCACTTGCGATCCCAGCACCCACGTAAGGAGATAGCACGGTGGCCTGCACTTGCGATCCCAGCACCCACGTAAGGAGACAGCAGGTTGGCCTGCATTTGCGATCCCAGCACCCACGTAAGGAGACAGCAGGTTGGCCCGCACTTGCGATCCCAGCAGTGAGGAAATGGAGACCAGCTAGGCCCTGAGGTTCACTGGCCAACTCAGCCTTACTGGAGAGCCTCACATCACAGCAAGAGATTGTGTCTCAAAAACACAAGATGGCAGATCCAGAACAATGCCCACCTCCTGAGGGTGACGCCCTAGGCTGTCACACCAGTACATTCGCCTTCTAACCCAGACCCACACACACAAGCATAAGTCTTAGTCTGGAACTTTGTGATTTCCCCTATTTCTTAGCCCCTGCATTCCTCATGGTTCTTGTGTCATGTTAAATTTTAATCAAATAGATGTGAGTGCTCATCTCTGGCTAGCCTATCTTTTGGTGTGGAAACTGAGTTCTAGGCCTGGGGAGGCTAAGAGGACGTAACCTCCTTTCTTTCCCCCTCTACACTTTGTCCCTGAGCTAGTTTGGCCTGAGTGAGGTTTGGAGTTGCCTCCGGTTTTTCTCAGCTGCAGTGTCAAGTCCTAGCCCTGTGCCAGGGCTCTGGAAGTGTAAGGTTGGACTTCCGGAGCCTCAGAGCTACCTGCACAGTTCAGGGTGCTGTGCAGAGGAAAGGAACGTGCCACCCCAGATCCAGACTTTAGCTTCCCTACCTCTGTCCAGCTGTTAGCCTCCAATCTGGGGGCCACGTGGCCCCAGAGGGGAGCAGATGATTTATAGGCAGGCCCTGCGCTGCTCCCGTCCACACACTGTTTTCAAGGCTCACCCACACCCTGTTCAGCCCACCACCTCTGTGTGGCCTCAGCCAAATTGTTGGCCTTCCTTGTGACTCATGTGACCTTCCTTGTGCCGACACCTGCCTCAGAGGCTCCTAGTGGGAGCAGGGTGCCCAGCCAGTGGCTGGCTAGAAGTGGAACTCTGTGAATGTGTACAGGACAAGCCTCCCCGTGGGCTGAGGCTAGGCATGCGGTGGGTGACGCTCCTGTGTCTATGCCCTCCTCGAGGCTCATCTCAGCCCTGCAGGACCTCAGAAGTACAGAGGCTCAAGTTCCCTCAGAGCGTCCACTTCAGATGCTGTCACCTCTATGTTCTGGTCAACTTAGAAAAAGTAACCCATACAAAGTTGCACAGCTGAACTCCAAGGAGACTTGGAGGACGTGAAGGCAGAAGTGGGGAGGTGGACAGAGCCAGCTGGGGAGCCCTGACTTGTCCTAGGCCACAGCCAACCTTTGGCCACTTACCTGCGACCAGCAAAGGCCACGATCCAGAATTCGAGAGCCTGATACTGAAGGAGGAAGCCTTGCTCCGGCTGGGGACAGGAAAGCCACCACCCACTGCTCAGGAGAGTCGGGTGTGGGGAAGGAAAACTAAAGAACAAAATGTGTAGTGGGTGCAGGGATGAAGGCCTGTGATCCCAGCACTGGGGAAGTTGAGGCAGGGGAATGCCTTCAGGCCAGGCTGGGTTACATGGTGATACCTGTCTCAGAGAAACAAACTGACAACAACACAAATGCTATAAAGAAATGTAGTAGTAATAATAATAATAGTGAGGAGGAGGAAGGAGAAGAAGAAGAAGAAGAAGAAGAAGAAGAAGAAGAAGAAGAAGAAGAAGAAGAAGAAGAAGAAGAAGAAGAAGAAGAAGCTGTTAACAAAATTGCCTCTTGCAGTAATTTGTGTCAATTTCCCCTAACTCAGAGGACTTCGTGAGAAATGGGCTCTTAAACTCATTACAGAGAATGAGTCTTTTGAACTGCTGAGGGCTTTCTAGAAGTCACATGGCAATTTCACTTTCACCTATTAAAAGCGAAGCTTGCATTTAGCATTTTCAAAAGCTTCCTGGTACAGAGTCAGCCAGCAGGCAGCCCGTGGGTTGGTTCCCAGGCCTGGATGAGGCATCACTGCCCTGTGGAAGGAGAGCCAACAAACTACAGGCTTGGGCTCAGACCTGAAGCCATCCAAAAGGAAAAAAATAAGCTCAGAGAGACCAGAAGCAATAGCTGGTGTCTGTTGATGCCTCTGCTCTCTTCTGGCTTGGGCGCTGCAGGATGCAGTCAGAGCCCAGAGTAAGTGGACCCAGCCAGGAGGGAGTGACCTGCCCACACACTGCATCCCTGCCTCCTGGGGCTCGGCTAGGTGGAGAGCAAATCCACTGCCAGAAGGAGCCAAAACCAGGAGTCACCATAATAAAGCATCTGTTAAGCCCTCAGACACACACACACACACACACACACACACACACACACACACACACACACACACACACACACACACACACACACACACACAAAAGCTACCCTGTCAGGGATGGAAGTCCCCATGGCTGCACTCCTCAGCTTCTGGATGCCATGAAAGTGGGGTCAGAGTTTTTATTTTCTGGGTGCAGAGAAGGCCCACTGTACAAGGGCTGGCACAGCATGCTGTGTGTGTGTGTGTGTGTGTGTGTGTGTGTGTGTCTGTCTGTGTCTGTCTGTCTGTCTGTCTCTCTGCCACTCTGTCTCTCTGCGTGTCTGTCTGTCTGTCTGTCTGTCTCTGTGTGTGTGTGTGTGTGTGTGTGTGTGTGTGTGTGTGTGTGTGTGTGTCTTAGGGACTGTGGGTGCTTATACTGCAGAAATACTTCTGCAGACAACAGGAAGTTTCAGAGCCCAGCCGTCCTTTCAGTGTGACTCGGCAGCACTTTCTTCTCACAGGGCGGAGGACAAGGGAGTAGCACAGAAGCTCCTAAAGACACCTTCTCTGGTCCAGGCCTCCCTGCTGCCCAGCCCAGCCCTGTTTGCACTCTCTCAGCTCTGCCTGCTTAGTTGCCTGAAGTGTTTCTAGAAATGTTTGACCCCCAGAGCCACTGCACATCCCACACATGAGCAGAACAGACATAGTCATCATCGTATGTAACCCTGTTATGGGTATGGGGCCCCTGCAGGAGGCTGCCAGGACCCCCACTCTAGTTCCACACCAAGACTATGTTCTAGAAAGATACTCTTAGACTTAGCACAGGGACGTCTGGATTCAAATCCTCTCTCTAGCCCAGAGAGCCATGGGCCATGTGATGCCTCCTCACAGCCTGGCCTCCCTGATAATGTCTCCCTTGCAGCTTGCCGGCCAATGTGACAAGTGAACCAAAGGAATATTAGGCAGCAAACAAAAGTACTGTCATTGGTGCTTGAGGCCAACACCAGCTTGGTCCTGTCTGGGACACCTTAGACACCCTATCAATTCCTCCAAGTCTTCATTTCCCTTCTGGAAAGTGGAGAGAGCCTAAGTCCTGTCAGGAGGGTCCTGTGCCACAGTGGCTCATCATCAAGCGTTAGTGTCTGGCTCCCGGCAAAGTCCAGGAACTGAACCAACCATCCCTCCTGTTCCCGACCTCCCATAACAGCAAGATCCACCCCCTGGACCCCGTTCATCCGACACCATGTGACTTGTAACTGTGATAAATCAGCAGATGGTTTTGGCCCACAGTACTGCTGAGGACACCATCTGGATGCGTGAACATCTGCCTAAAGCAGCGGACCAGATGTCCTCTGTTGTGTGCCTGTGTGGGATGACTGCAACATCATGGGCTTTGGAGCAGGATCTGGCTTGTGTGCTAGCTGTCACTCATTTGTACTCTGTCCCCCTCTCTTCTGTCCCCCTCACTTTCATCATCTGTCCAATGGCCAGGGGGGCAGCAGCTCCGCCACACTGGCTGCTTGCAGATGAAATGAGATGCTGAAAACAGTGATTCTTTCCACAGAGCTTGCAGAAACAGGCAAGGGAAGGGGTGTCCGATGAACCCCAGCCCAGGGCCCTTGGGAAAGGCCCTTCACATACTTGACTGGTTCTCTCAAGGGAACAAACCTGAAGCTGATGTCCCTCCGGCCTCCATTTGCTCCCTACTCCCCAGGTGGCTTCCTCTCTGGAAGCTCCCATGTTGCTGGTCTTTGAGAAAGTCGGCCTGCCTCTCTCAGATACCAACTCCTCCCTGTATCCCTGTGTCTGGGCTAGTGTGGTGCTCACTGGCCAACCCCTCAACGATGAGGCTCGGGTGCTGTGGGGTCACATGAGGTCTCAGGCCAGATGTGGAAACCTGGGTTCTGACCAAGCTTGGAGTCTTGAGTTCTGCTATGCCCAGCAGACCTCAGGCAAGCCCTCCGTGCACTCTCTCTCTGTCTCTGTCTGTCTGTCTTTGGTTATTAATCATAACTATGGGACCAAGGTGTCCCCAGAGATGATGCTGAACACCTAGGAACCAGTTGTAGTGGTTACCTACTACGTGGATGCCATCAGATCCCAACATGCTCCTCTAAATCAGCTTTTCTCAACCTGTGGGTCTCGACCCCTTTGGGAGGCAACGGATTCTTTCACAGGGGTCACCTAAGACCATTGGAAAAATACAGATTAGAATACATTATGGTATGTATCACATGATTCACAACAGTAACAAAATTACAATTATGAAGTAGCAACAAAATAATTTTATGGCTGGGGTCACCACAGCATGAGGAACTATATTAAAGGGCCACGGCATTAGGAAGGTTGAGCCCCACTGCTCTAAACACTAGCTTAGTTAGCTTCTGCTGCAGTAGCACCAGGCACTGGTAAACACCAAAACCCTTGGCTGGGTAGGGGCCCCAGCTCATGCATTCGCTGGCCCAGAGCCTGTAGAGGAAACACTCAGAAAAGGCTATGGCTAACTGAGGCTGCCTCCAAGGGCACCTGTTCTGCTCGTTGGAAAGTCACAGCTGTGCTGAGGATGGGGTGGGGCCTTGGTGTCTGCTGTCCCATGGATCTATATGGTCCTATGTCACTTGATCATGGGAACTGTTTTAGCCATGAACATTCTCTGTAGATCATCGACACTCAACATAAGAAAGACATCAGTATCTCAGAGCCCAGTCACCAAGTATACATTCGCGGTCAAGGCAAGCCAACAGCATACACGGGCCCCTCCCCGTCTGGAAGAACTGCCCTGAAGATATTTATCATGCTCTGAGTTTAGGCAAGCTTGTATCTGTCCTCGTTCTTTGGGCACCCTGCTTAGGAAGACTTTGAGGCGCCCTCTGATACTGAACCTCCTCTACAGCAGTGGGTTAGCCCCGACAACCCTCAAGCCCACTCCCCACATCCCAGCATTCAAGGCTGAAACTGTCAAGGACACCAGGCCCAGCTGTCCAGGCCTCCAGGGAGAGCCTGCTGGGGGAGCAGTCTGCTGAGACAGGACAGATGGTCACTCAGGGAGTCCTTGGATTCCTGCTGGACTGTGGCAGCCTGCTGACTCCCACTGTGAAGATTAAAAGCCACCATCTCTTCGCTGAGGCTGTGGCAGTGCCCACAGTGCCAGGCAGCACAGCAGGGACACCTTCTCTGTCATCCTCATAGGAGTCCCTGCTGGAAAAGGCCCTTAGAAGTTAGCTGCCCAGGAAGGGAGGGAGAGGGCTACCTTAAAGTCCTGGTTGGGGTGAGGGGTGGGGTGGAGGTGACCTTAAGTCATTTCTGTCCTGGTTAAAGCCACTAGAATGCAAATACAAATGACATTTGTTATTATCTATTTGATCAGTGAGTGTATTTCCTTATTTCTTTTAGAGCTGTGCTCTTTGTGAATACAGCCTAGTGGAATGCCCCCAGGGCAGAGTGGGTGGTTGGGGGTGGAGTGTCACTTAGGTTTCTATTTCTGTCCCTTGGTGTGTTAAGACTGCCACAGTATGTTGAGCACTGTGATCATGAAGTCCCCTGTTCCCTGCTCTGCCAGGGATGTCTATGCCGGTCCTCCCTTCCAATGACCTCTTGTCAGGAGTCAGGGATCATAACTGTAAGAAACTTGTCCTGCTGGGACTTGGTGTGCCAGGGTGGGTTGGTGTTCATGGGGGCCTTCCCTTTCTCTGGGAAGTGGGGGATGGGCGTGAGGGTGGGACTGGGAGAAGAGGAGGGAGGGGGCTGCTCTCAGGCTGTAACACGATGCAACAAACAAATAAATGGAAAAAAAAAGAAACTCGCTAACACTTACGAAACATTCCAAGGGTGCCTGCATAGAACTCAACACCCTGAAACTAACGCTGCGTTCCTCCCTCTGGGAGGGGCCTCTGCTGAGGTCCTGGGTCTCCAACCTGCTGCCTCCAGAGCCTGTAAGGATCCCTTGCTCCCTCAGATGCGCGGGGTTAGTGTCCTCTCAGGTCACTCATTTTCTGCTTGGGGCAAGCAAAGGCTGGGGGATGAGGACCCCCTCCACACACCCTGAAATCGGGGAGCCAAATTGGCCAAGCGCAGCATATAGGCCCACCCGCTTGCTCCACCTCGCTTCTGGGTGCCAGTCACTCCTGGTGCCAGTTTACACTCCCTGGTGCAATTACCAGGATATCTTAAGGTCTATGAGTCCGTGGAGCACATTGGTTACAATTGATGGTGATACTTCACCCGGAACCCAGGTGCGTGGGCCACCGCAAGCGTCATTCTGGCAATGCATATTGTCTCGCTCCGTGGATGTAAACGAAATGGAACAAACAAGCCTTATCAGACGCCCCAGCGCTGGTGGCTTTCGGTTCTTTCACCTCCCTGGTGTTGCTTGTCTCTGAAGTGTGTTTCCTCTTAGTCCTACAGCTCAGATTTGGAAGCCAACACAATCTTTTTATCAACTGAGTAAGTCAGGGGCAAGCTTGCCTCTGTGGCACCTAAGGCAGTGTTTACTCACTGACTGCTTCCTTGTTTCTTGGGTTTTCAGCTTTAGTTTGACAACATTTTTCCACAGATCTTAATCTGTGGGTGTGAACCATGAGGTCACAGGGCACTGTTAACAGACTGATGATTTCACACTTATTTTAAAGGGCTTGTGGCTGGAGAGGGGGCTCCGTGGTTAAAAGCACTTATTTCTTTTTGTCTTGCGGCTCACAATCTCCTGTAAGTCTGGCTACAGGAGATCTGACATCCTTTTCTATACATTCTTGTGCATACATGTATACACATAATGCAAATAATAAAAATAAATATTAAAAAAAAATAATAAAGTATTTTCTTCCCCGGGCCAGGGTCTTAGGAAAGACAACCGGGTATGAGCTAATCTCAGGGGTGAGTTGGGGAATGTGGTGGTTTGAATAAGAAAGGCCCCCACAGACTCATGTATTCAGATGCTTAATCACCAGGGAGTGGAACTGTTTGAAAGGATTAGAAGGACTAGGAGGTGTGGCTTTGTGGGAGGAAGTGTGTCACAGGGGGATGGGCCTTGAGGTTTCGAAAGCCCATACCAAGCCCAATGTCTCTCTTGGACAGTGGTTCGAGATGTAGCTCTCAGCTATTTCTCCAGTGCCATGTGTGCTGCCATGCTCCCTGCCACGGCGATGATGGACTAGCCCTCCCAGACTGTAAGCCAGCCCCAGTGAAATGTTTTCTTTTGTAAAAGTTGCCTTGGTTATGGAGTCTCTTCACAGCCACAGAGCAGGACTGAGCCAGGCATCCTCCACTTTTGCTTGTTACTGTTGTTTTCTCTTGGTTTTATGTGGGTTCTGTGATTGAAATAAAAGGGTTTTACCAGCTGAGCATCTCCCAGCCCATTCTTTTTTTTTTTTTTTTCAGACAGTCTCATGTACCACAGTCTAGCCTCAAACTGGCTACATAGCTGAGGATGACCTTGAATTTCTAATCCTGCCTCAATGCTGGAGTTCCGGCCATGTGACACCATGCTGACTTATACAGTCCTAGGGGTTGGTCCCAGCAGCTTTATTTGGGGACACAGCCCCAAGGCCTTTCTCATGAGTGGTAAGGTGAGCCTGTTACATTGCTCTCTGCCCACACACCCAATGGCATTATGTGACATTGCTCCTTACATCACAGGGCTCTCTGTCCTCACACCCAATGGCGTTATCTTCTCAGATCTGTCACACAGCTGTCCCAAGCAGCACCCATGCCTTGTGCTCCTGGCCACAGACTGGTGTGCCCCACCCTGTCCTTCCAATCTCAGGAAGCTCATCTTGAAAACCTGCTATGATTGGCTGCCTGTTAGTTAGCCTCTGCCACCTTCCACCAAAGAAACACTCCATTTCCAGAGAACATTTTGGCTTTTGTTGGTATTTTTGTTAGTTTGCGCGCTCTCTCTCTCTCTTTCTCTCTGTGTGTGTCTGTCTGTCTGCCTGCCTGCCTGCCTACCTGCCTGTCTATCTCTGTTTCTCTTTCCTTCCTAAAGATTGGGCCTTGCTTTTTAGCACTAGTAGCCCAGGAACTCACAGCAATCCTCCAGCCTCAGTCTCCCAAATGCATTACAGATGTGCCCCACCACACCTAGATCCAGAGATCCTTTTTGTTTTGTTTTGTTCTTGTTGCTTTGAGGCTACATTTCACTATGTAGCTCTGGCTGCCCTGGAATTTGCTATGTAGACTAGGCTAGCTCCTGCAAAGGCTGGTAACAAGGCATGTGCCACTACACCCAACCAGAGCTCATTTTGAATGATACGGCACACTCCCACACTCCAAGGCTGTCCTCCTCACCATTCCTCTCAGATGTGGCTCAAGGAAAGGCCAGCTCACCTCATCAGGACCTTCATGCCCCGTAGTAAGGGGCAACTCTTCCCCTCCCTGCTTTGTTCAGGGCCCCTGGCTCAGGCATCCCAAGTCTTGAGCGAACTCTATTCTCTTCCTTACCTGTCCTCCCAGGACACCTAGACTTGTGAACCCCAGGTTTGCCAGACTTCCACCTAGAATTGTAGGATGGTCCAGCATGGGTTAGGAGATGCTGAGCCATAGTGACAAATTGACCCCAGAGTTCACCAAAACTCAAAGTCATGTCAGGCTCTAGGATGAAAGGTCAGGTCCACAGGTGGCTCTGCTTAGGTGACCCAGGCTCCTTCATGCTCCATCGTCTCCTGGGCCCTGAGCTAGTGGAAGGGGCACATGAGCTTGAAGGAGGTCTGCTGCTGTCTCCACGGCTTCTCATGCCCCACTGTGTAAAAGCGAGTTTGTGGCCTTCTCTCACAGCAGGACGGGCTGAGGAAAGCCGTCTAGCTCTTGCTCAGGGGCAAGAGCTCTTCCGGAGGAACCAGGTTCAATTCCCAGCACCTACATGGTGGCTCACAACCATCTGCAGCTTCAGTTCCAGAGGATCTGATGCCTTCTTTTAGCCTCTCCAGGCATATAAGTGGTGCACAGGCACACACTCAAGCAAAACACTCATACACATAAAATAAAATTTAAACAATTATAAAGTTTTAAAAAGTGGATAACTAAAACCTTGCCATAGACCCCTGCCTCCCATGTCACCCGCCACTGCCTTCCTACTGTTCCACTCATGTCTCCTGCCAGGAATCTATAACTAACATAATTAAGAGAAAACCTCCTACTGTTTGTGGGGGGCTGGTAGTAGAGCTATATACCAACAGTCATTTCTGCTCTAAGAAACACACCATATCCCAGCACTGGTCCATGTTAGCATTCCCGGAGTGTTTGTTTGTTTTGAAATTTATTGGATGTGCTGTTGTGCATTGCATCCAGCCCTCACTGATGGTTACCAGCTCCGGGAGAAATAAAACAAGCATTAGCATCTTCCTTCAGCCCTGATCCATTTCAAAGCGTCCAGCCAGGCTCAGCCTTGCAGTGCTAATCTTTGGGCAGACTGTCTGGATCCCATCCAGACACATTAGCCTTAATGACGCTGTAGCCAGGAAACAGACCCAGGCTCCAGATCATAGCCCTTGACCCGACCGTCCACTCGTACCTCTCCAGATGAGGCTGGTCCCACCCGGCTGTCAAGGAACAAAAGAAGACAGGAGGGTCGCAGTGACCAGGGGACATTTCTTTAGGGCCAAATGGAATAGTGGGAACTTTGGGCCCAGAGATGAGGAAAGAAAAGAAGGTGGCAGCATCTTTAGGAACTGTTTGACGTTAGTCACCTGTCTTGTAATGAGTGCTCAGCACACTCACTTTCTGTCACTCTGGCTTTCTTTTTCCCCCTTCTCAACTGTTTTACGTGTCCCCCAATCTCTCTCTCTCTCATCCTCTTTCCTTCCTTTTCTCTCTTTTTTTTTTTTTTTGGTCCCAGGAAGACGAACCCAACCCTGTCTGTGACCTCTTGTGGTTACTTTTGATCCAGATCCCCTGAAAAGAAGTCTCCCATCTCAGACTTCGCCCTCAAGCTCCGGGAGGGCAAATATGGCAAGAAGACACTGCCCCCCGCCCCAGATTGTCCACCAGGACACCAGACACCGTTTGTCCAAAATGGAACGGAACTTGATGGTCACTCTGACTTTCCATGTTTCTAAAAAGGTGCTGTGGCTGGGCCACGCCTTGGCCATGCCTTGGCCACGCCTTGCTGTCTGCTTGTCCCATTGACTAGAGCCATTAATTCAAATATGGGAGACAGCTTTGGTTCTTACCAATTGACAGCCTCTGGCATATGGTCACTAATGGCTCTTTGTTCACTCACTTGGGCCCTTGGGGCCATTCTTTCACTGTTTCTACTGTTGTGTCCCAGCAAGGCCGCCACCATCACTGACCTCACACAGCACAGGCCACCACCATCACTGACCTCACACAGCACAGGCCACCACCATCACTGACCTCACACAGCACAGGCCACCACCATCACTGACCTCACACGCCAGCTTGATTATACATCTCTGTCCTCTCTGGTTTCCTTTCATCACACCCCAGGACAATGGCTTCTTGAGAAATGATTCCAAGAAAACGATGACAGGTTTCTGGCTGAGGTATGTCAAAGCCAGCCTCACAGTAAGGATTGCTAAAGAAAGGGAGGGACCTAGGAGGGGCTGGGCCTGGAGCTATGGGGACAGCTAGCCCTCTCAAGGCTTGGGTGGTGGAGACGATCTGGCAACTCTATGAACCACTGTGGTCACAGTGGCCGGCACATGGTACCAGGAGCTCCAGGACAGCAGTGGTGCTCATCAGCTGGAGGCAGGGTGGGATACAGGCAGCTATTTCCCCTGAAGCTTTTTTAAAAAAAAAATATCTTCTTGCGAAGGAGTCTCCTCAGTCTAACAACAAAACCCTTTGTCAACCACCTTCCCGGCCAGGCTTCCCAGTGTGGACTGGCACTGTAGTCACGCTTGGACTCTTCTTGTACATCTCTTGGTTTCTGGGGTGATCCTGACCCCTGCTGCTAGGGGTGGTAGCACACCCCCCTTTTGACATCCATGAGAGTTGGAAACTCTGTCCTAAAGGTCTCAGCCTGCCTGAATTTCCCTTATACAATTCCTTAGATTTCAGGACGCTGGAGATTTCCTTTTCACCTTTCTTTCCATTTCTCCACATTGCTTGTCCCTCTTTACCAAGATATGCAGGGAAGCTAAAAAAATCTATCACCATATGCCCATCTAGATTCTACACGTTAACAGCTTATATATTTATTTTCTCTCACATTTCTCCATTTGTCCATCTACGCTTCTGTCTGTCCATCCATCCACCTGTTCATCCATCTAAGCATCCCTCCATTTTTTTTTTTTTTTTGATGTCTTTCTAAGTAAGTTGCAGGCTATAGTATCCTTTACCTCTAAATGTTTTTGCCTGTGTATAGCAAAGGTCAGTATTTGCAGATTATTATGTTTGAAAATGTTACAAGAACCCACACCGGAAATTGTAAATATACCAATCACCGTGTTTCTATGTGTTTTGAGCAGGCCTCACCACACTGCCCTGTTGGTCTGGAACAACTTGGTGTGTAGATGAGGCTGGTCTCGAACTCTCAGAAATGCACTGCTTGGGCCTGTGCCTCCCAAGTGCTGGAACTAAAGGCCTGTGCCACGCACCAGGCGTTAATGTGTTTTGCTAAATGCATGTACCTGGTTAGCAGAGTCATCTTTGACTAGTGCCACCTCTTCTAGAACCTCCCATAAGTAAAAGTGCAGCATGCACTCTTCTGTGTAAGGCTTTTGTACCTTAAAACCCTACCCTCTTGTTGTTTTAGTTAATTCCTCTGCCGTGAGGACTTTGTGTGCATATGCTGTGGTTTGTTTACTAATTCCTGACATTTGGGCAGCTTTCTTTTCTTTCTTTTTCTTTTTCTTTTTTTTTTTTTTTTTTTTGGTTTTTTTTGAGACAGGGTTTCTCTGTGTAACCTTGGCCATCCTGGACTCACTTTGTAGACCAGGCTGGCCTCGAACTCACAGAGATCTGCCTGCCTCTGCCTCCCAAGTGTTGGGATTAAAGGCGTGCGCCACCACGCCCGGCTCAAAAATGAATTTTAAAACTCTCCTCCTCTATAAAACAATGACACACTCCTTTTTTTTTTTTTTTTTAACTCTCCTACTTAAAATCCACCACTGGCTTTCTATTCTGCTTCGATAACACTGAAATCTGCTTTTGTAAGCCTATTCAGATAATTCTTGACTTCTCAAATGCAACATTTTGGTTAATTTGTATTTAATGTAATTGTTGATTTGATTTTGTGACTTTTATGTGTTTAGCTTTCCAGCCTGGAACTCCTTCATTCTCTCTTCTTCTTCCTGCTTTCTTTGAGGTTAAATGACTCTGAAGCAATTGCTCAGTTGATCAGCTAGCTTTTTGCTAAATACACCCCAAACTGTGTATAGAAAGCAGACACCTGGGTTCCCTGGCCTTGTGCTCTTTCTGCCTCTTTCCACATCTTTCTGTTCCACAGGCAACCTGTGTGACAAGGCTTTGCATCTCTTTCCTGTTTGGAGGGAAAAGCCAGCATTCGCAGGTACTTTTCCAGCACGATTCTTGTTTTGAGCAGTGGCTTCTGGGTGTTTGTCTACTGTGAGACTGGTTATATCATGTGCGTAGCTTTCTTGTATAGCTCACCAAGTTCCAGTCTAATGCGGCCTCAGGTGCGGGCACTCTTACACAAGTCAGAGACAGTGGTGGATCCTGAGAGAAATGGAGTTGATTCCAGGTCACTGGAACTTCAGCGGCATTTCAGAGTGTGAAATTCAGGTTGGTGACAGGTTCCTTCACTTCCTCTTTGCCACTGCACTGCAGGGCCTTCCCTCCCTAGCCCCTACCTCTCTCCAGCTAGAAATCTGTGCTATCTGGCTGGATCTTTCCTCAGTCACCATTTGATGAAATCTCAACTGTGTCGTCAGAAGAACGAACTCCTTCCCTTCTTCCCTCCCTCCCTCCCTCCCTCCCTCCCCCCTTCTCTCCCCCTCTCTCTTTGTTTTTGAGACAGGGTCTCTCTATGTAGCCCTGGATGCCTCAAATTCACAGAGATCCACCTGCCTCTGCCTCCTGAGTGCTGGGATTAAAGGCATGAGCCACTACACTTGGCTTTCAGAAAAGTCTTTTTTAAAGATCTATTTATTATGTATACAGTTGTGAGCCGCCATGTGGGTGCTGGGAATTGAACTCAGGAACTTTGGAAGAGCAGCCAGTGCTCTTAACCTCTGAGCCATCTCTCCAGGTCCCCAAGGACAGTCTTTGTTTTGTTTTGTTTTTCAAGACAGGGTTTCTCTGGATAGCCTTGGCTGTCTTGGACTCGCTTCGTAGACCTGACTGGCCTCGAACTCACAGTGATCTGCCTGCCTCTGCCTCCTGAGTGCTGGGATTAAAGGCGTGCACCACCATGCCTGGTCCCCCAAGAACAGTTTTAATTGAGCATCTTGGTTCATAGCTGAGGACTCTGATGGTACCCATATGGGCTCTTCAGTCTGAGTCCTGTGTTGGTCTGACTGTCTGTTGCTATGAGCCGATATCTGGGACTACAGTTTAAAGGAAGGGATGCTCACATCAGCTCAGGACGCAGAGGTTTTGGTCTATCATGGTGGGGAGGGTGTTGTGGGGCAGAACAGTGCAGAGCATGGGGCCAGGAAGCAGAAAAAACGCCATCTGTAGCTGATTCCTGTTTTACTTTGCATTGGACTTTGGGGGTAGCACCACCTGCAGTGAGATCAGCTCTCCCAGTCCCCTCACACTCTCAAGTTGGCCTGTGGGAGTAGCGGCTCTCAGATCTGCTCCCTCCACTATCTGACCCAGCGGCTGTATGGTAGCAAGTCTTCAGCCATGCTGTTCACGACCCCCCCCCAGCCCCTCCCTCACCATAAGTCCCAGCCCCACTGGGTTAGTTTCCTGTGCTTACCGGAACAGATTTTCACAAACTTGAGGGGCTAAAAGAAGATAAATATATTTCTGTCAAAGTTCTGGAGACCAGGAGTCTTGAAGTTGGTTTCAGTGGGCCAAAAGCAAGGTGCTGCCTGGGATGGCCCCTTCTGAGGTCTTTGAGGAGAAAATCTCCTAGTTTCTCGTGGTGGCCATACTACCTGGCTTGGGTTTCCTTGCTCCTTCTTCACAGCCCGTCACTGCAATCTCCGCCTTCAAGGCTGGATTGTCTTCTCTGCTGCTTTAAGCAAGTCTTTCTCTGCTTCCCTTATGGTGTGTGTGTGTGTGTGTATGTCCCAGCCCCACTGTATGTGTGTGTGTGTCTGTGCGTGCATATGTGAGCACGTGTGTATATGTTTAAGCACGTTTGTGAACAGGTGTGTGGGTATGTGTGTGAATGTAAGCGTGTGTGCTTGTGTGAACGTAAGTATGAGTGTGTGAGCATGTGTGAGTATTCTGAATATGTGTGTGAACACATATATGTGAATGTGTGTGAACATATATGTGAGTGTGTGGGTAAGTATGAGAAATGTGTGCACATGTATGTGTGTGTTATTGAATTTTGCATCACAGTAACAAAAGTACCTGACAGAGGGGCTAGAGCCACAATTAAGAACACTGGCTGTTCTTCCAGAGGACCTAGGTTTGTGCTGGCTCACAACCATCTGTGTGGGACTGGATGCCTTTGTCTGGCTTCTGGGCAAATCAGGTACAACTGTATAGTGGACAGACAGACACGGGGCTAAACACCCATACACATTAATAATAATAACAACAACAACAACTCCTCCACCTGACAGAAAGAACAGAGGGTGGAAGGGTGTATTTTGCCTCATGGTTCCAGCCCCTCATGGTGAAAGACAAAGCAGAGTCCCTGGCAGTGTGTGTGTGTGTGTGTGGGGAGTGTGGGCTCCCACATCATAGGCACTGGTGAGTAGAGCAGTCAGGACTAAGGTCTAGGTTACAACCTTCAGTGTCCCACACCTAACAACCATCTATCATCTGAGCCTGTCTCCTGAAAGTTCCAGAACCTTTCAAGGCAGCATCATGGGGGGTGGGGGTGGGGGCAGCGGAGGGAACCAGTGTTCCAAGCACAAACTTGTGGAGACAGTTCGGGTCTAAACCGCAGCGCTGCAGTTACACGGAAGACAAGTTGGATAATCCAGGATAACCTCTCATCCCATTTAATCCCATCATCAAAATCCCATTTCCATCCCGGAGCTACGCGGGCCTGAGAGCCTCTGGAGGCCGTTGTTCTGCACGACTGCACCCCCAATCTCTCTCTCTCTCTCTCTCTCTCTCTCTCTCTCTCTCTCCCTCCCAAACAGGGTTTCCCTGGGTAGCCCTGGCTGTCCTGGAACTCGCTCTATAGACCAGGTTGGCCTCAGACTCAGAGATCAGCCGCTGAGTGCTGGGATTACAGGTTTGTGCCACCACCGTCCAGTGCCATCTCCTCTTTAGTATTTATTTAGACGTCATTCTTCCTGTCTGAAAGGCCTCCCTAACCCCCACAGTAGGTTCTGGCCCTTTCTTCTCCCCCTGCCCCCAGTCATCTACGCAAACTCTGTTGTACCAGGGCTGTAATTAATTCCCCCTTTCTCTCCCCTCTTTGAACCAGAATCAGCAACTGAGGACTAGAAACCTCCCCCCACTTCCCCCCAACCTGCTCAAATTTGTACAGATTTGCAGGGATGAAAGGGGGCATCTTCTGGTCAACAATTCAACATTTTAAAAAAATGGCCTAAGCCGGGCGTGGTGGCGCACGTCTTTAATCCCAGCACTCGGGAGGCAGAGGCAGGCGGATCGCTGTGAGTTCGAGGCCAGCCTGGTCTACAAAGTGAGTCCAGGATGGCCAAGGCTACACAGAAAAACCCTGTCTCGAAAAACAAAACAAAACAAAACAAAACAAAACAAAACAAAAAAAAAGACCTAGTGAAATGGTAACAGGGGTCTGTTAGTCAAGACGTGTGGCTGTGGCTAAGTGTGCTCGGCAACCCTGGCCACATTTCGTCGCAGTGGTGTACCCCTCATGGTTGGCCACTAATGCTTTACACATGATGAACAGGCAACTGGTAACAGCCTCAGCGTCCCTCTGGCCACTTTCACCGCTCACTGTAACTTTCCTGTTGCTCTACTCAGGGACCTGGCCCTTGTGGGCAAGACTTTGAAATCCTCCCTTCCCATATCTCTGTGGTGGTCTGTGGCTGGCCCTCTAGACACTGATTAACTTCCCAGGGAAACATAATCATTAGGCAAATTCCATACCCTATCCAGGAAGATATAAACAAAAGCAAACATTAACCCAAGCCCGTGGCTTTACAACCCCCAGTGCCCTTGGGTTCCTTGGCAGAGACTACTCGCCTTTGCTTAGGGCAGCTGCTCGGTTGAAGGGAATGAAACGCACAGTAAAAAGCTTTCAGTCTGTGCCAGCAGATAGGGATCGTGACCCCCGGAATGCAGACTTGTGCACCATCAAGGCCTGTGAATCGGCGAGAGACGCAAGCACTCCTACCTCCCAAGGCTGTATGCAGAGTGCGCATGTTCATCTCTGACAAGGCTAACCTAGTTTATACTATTTACATTATAACTTAGAGGCAGCTCCCACGTGCCTGCAGATTGGGGTGCAGAGGAAAAGAGGCCTGAGAGCTGGCTATGGAGGGCAGTCTGTGCTGGACATTTGCTGCCCACAAGTGCAGGGTTACCTGGGCTGTCCCCTCACTGTGTGGTATGGTTGAGGTGGAGTGGGTGCCGGAAGTGTCCGTGTTCCTGTTGGATGGTTTCGGGTGGAAACAAGGAAGAGAGTTGTGAGGCTGCAAACGCCAAGGCAGGTCGGCTGCCCTGTGCCTGCATCAAGCCCTCAGCTCTCTGCCCCTTAAATGCCAGCGCTGAGTGGTGGATGATCTGGGAGTCACAGTCGAAGCAGTGGTCCTCTCTCTCTGGTCCAGCAACTGTCCTTTCCCCAGCGACACCTTATGCCTTACGAAGTCCTCTTCCACCCTCTCACTCCCCTACTCTGCACCTCCAAACTTCCTCCCCATCAACTTCCATCCCTGGAGTCCTGGCTTCCACCACCAGCTTGGTCCGGAGAGGAAGAGCATCCGGAACTGATTTTGGCATGTCATGTGACTCCTGTTGGCCTCAAAGCTTAGACTTCCAGGGGCTGGAGCCATGGCTCAGTGCTTCAGAGCACCTGCTGCTCTTACAGAGGACTCAAGCTCAGTTTCCAGCACCCACCTCAGGCAGCTCACAGCTGCCTATAGCTTCAGCTACAAGGGACTCTGATGACGTCTACTGGTCCCCTCAGGCACCTGAGCCTACTTGCGCACATCCTCAACACAGACACAAACACATACACATAATTAAAAATAAAAGTTTAAATAAATAAATACATAAAACTTAGTGTTCTCTCTCTCTCTCTCTCTCTCTCTCTCTCTCTCTCTCTCTCTCTCTCTCTCTCTCTCATCAACCCTGATTTGACAGTTTAGGGCCGGGAATAAGAACATAGATTTTGAGTTGGATAAAATGGACTAGTGCTGCCTGTGCCATTTATAAACTGTATGCAATTGCTCAAGCTATCATCTTACTTCTTCATCTGTAGAAGGAAATCACAGTGATGTCTACCTTGCAATTTTGATAGTGGAAATGAGTTCACGTGTGTAAGACGCTCCACAACTCCTTGTATGCACACCAAGCGATGGATAAACATTAGCTGTTGTTATTATTAACAGTAATATGGCTGTAGGGGAGGGTTGGGGCTACAGCTCAGTGGGTAGTGTGATTGCCCAGTGTGATTAAGGCTCAGGGTTTGATCCCTAGCTCCCTGTGAACCTGGTATGATGGTGTTCCTCTGAAGCCACAGCACTCAGGGTGTGGAGGCAGGAGGATGGTGTATTCTAATCCACTCTGACCTACCTGTCGTGCCTCACAGGCCAGCTAGGACAACTTAGCGAGAATTTGTCTTGAAAAACAAAACAAAACAAAACGAAAAGCTTGTAGGGGAGATGAGAAGAGTACGCAGGAAGTGTGGTTGGAGAGAGCTGGAGAGCCGAGTAGCCAGTGTGCTGTCTTCATCATAGATGGAGAATTTTCTCAAGTATATTTTCCCAGACCAGGGAGGTCTGGTCCTGTATTGATGGGATTCTAGAATCCTACCCAGAAGCCTCCTGGGCCTCTAAGCAAATGGGAAGAGTCATATCTTGTGCCTGATTTGGTCTTGTTGCACATTGGGCCTGAGAAAAGCATTTCAGTAGAAACGATCACTAGTGAGTTTCTCACCGATCACCAGGCTTTGCCAGGGTACCACCCGAAAAAGAAAGAAAGCAATCAGGCATGGCTTTGACTTGGCCAGCCCATAGCCAGGTGAGGTCTAACGTTACTCCCTGGAGGTCTCAGGCCAGAGCCTTTAAAGAGGGGACTGTTTAGATAGGAACAGTTCAGGGCTGAAGTAAATGCAGACAGATCCACGGGAGTTCGGCGGGTGTCATGTTTGTTTTACATTTTATCCAGACACACAGTGCTAGCATCAAAAAGTGCTGATGAAATTCTCAGTGGAGCTTCAGCACTGGGTTAGATACAGGCAAACTGAACCGGAACCAAATCGAAAGCCTCGCCCCCAAAAGGCAGGGATTGATCGAGTCAGTCCCACATTTCAAAACTCTGCACAAGAGACCAAGAGCAATGGAACCAGATGAGCAAGAAATATTTGCCCAGTGTTCTCGACTGCTTTCTGACTGCAGGGAAGATGCTAAGTTGTAGACATGGCGAAACAGTCATGACTGTTACTAAGACCTGGTTTCCTAGAATTCAGGCTAGGGAAAAGACACCCTAGCGATCTCTGCTTGCCCTTACGGAAGGTGAACGCTCCTCTCCCCGAGAAATGACCTTGGCTGTGCTGGGCTGCCCTTTGCTCACCGTTCAGTAAAAGGAAGGACAATATCCTCTATTTGGGATGGCTTCCTGTTCTGGCAAAGACCACACATAACTCTGGTGTTGTCTACAACCTCACATTTTTATTTTTAGGTTTGACTTTGGGTATCGGGACACAGTGCAAGAGCTTTGCCACCTGACCGCCTCAGGCAGCTCCGCTGCTTGGATCTGTGCTCTGTGGCTTGTTCTAAAGAATAAGATCTCCCTGTGAGCATCAGAGGACTGTGGAGGCAGCAGACTTTCAGAAGGAGCCTTCACCAGCAGACTCACTCTCAGTAAAGTCTAGCCTGACCCTGGGCCTTAGAATAGGGTCTGAAAACTCACTTATGTACAGCTCGGTAGCAACTCTATGGAGGAGAGACCATTATCTTAAAAAGAACTTTTCAGTCCCATCGTTAGTTTGATGGGTAATGGGGAAAAGAGTTGGGAAAGAGGCGGAAATCAATCCACCTTGCCCACTCATAGCCCTGTATTTCCCACCAATGTTTAAACTGTTCAGGGAAACATTCTTTTTGTTTGTTTGTTTTATTTTTGGTTTTTTGTTTTGTTTGTTTTTTCAAGACAGGGTTTCTCTGTGTTGCCCTGGCTGTCCTGGACTCACTCTCTTAGTAGACAAGTCTGGCCTTGAACTCATAGTGATCCACCTGCCTCTGCCTCCCTGAGTGCCAGGATTAAAGGTGTGTGCCACCACTCCTGGCTCCAGGAAGCAATCTTAATCACGCTGAATTAGTTGACATTAAATAAGTAATTAATATTCTGAAATCGCTGAATTACCTGTAGAAGAATTTTAATCCAGCAACATAGCTACTCTGGCTGCTGCACTACAGATACACCTTTAATGCCAGGAGACAGAGGCAAGCAAGTCCCACCATGGGGTAGAAATTCTGTCTTTGTAGAGCTTCAGTACTATAAATTATCTACCTGTGTTGGGCAGGATGGCACACACTTTAATCCCAAGTGGCAGAGACAGGTAGATTTTTGTGAGTTCAAGGCCAGCCTGGTGTACAAAGCAAGTGCAGGAGAGCCAAGGCTACACAGATAGAAACCCTGTCTCGAAAAAGCAAACACAAACAAGCAAAGGAGTAAACACATTGCTTAAGGCAGCCTCTGCTGCTGTGGATGCTGTAAGCAGATATTTGTAAGCTAAGCAGAAACTCCCCAAGCTTTCCTCTTTCAGGTGTAAATGATACTTAAAAAGCTGCAAAGCAACCCAACAGCCTTTCTGGAGAATATTTGGCCCATCCACTTCAGGGAGTACATCCCCTTTTCGCTGATCCACTCCCTTAAGGAATCATGGTTAGATTCACGGCATGAAAAGCCAACACTAAAAAGCAGCACAGGAAGCCAGGGCCTATTATGTGGAAAAGAAGCTTGAAGCCATAGCACTCCTGAGGGCCTGCCTGCCTGAGACTCCAGTGCTGGGCTAGCAGTCTGCCCTCAGGATACCTGTGAGTAGTCACCGAGAGACTGAGCCCCCTCAGTGACCTCAGCCACAGAAGTTGGTGCTGACAGGCAAGCCGGAAGCAGTCTTTAGAAGGAAGTTGGCTGGCTCACGGAATAGATGGAGCCAGAGAACCTCTCATAGAAAACAGAAGTGCCCCAGGATGCAGCAGCCGCCGTGACTGTTCCCACCAGGGAAAGACAAAGCCCCTCCATCAATGCCCTTACCGCCTAACCTCTGCCATCTGTCTTCACAACGAATGGCTTCTTAGAGTCTCCCCTCAGCCTGAAGCCTGGGAACTTGAGAGGAGATGCCCTACTCACTATCCTAAGCATAAATGGCTAAGGAGTATGCAAATTAAACTTTTCTCTTTCTCATGCAAATGGTGTAAAGGGCAAAATTAACGCCGTATCCTCTATGTAATGTATATTCTGCAGTTAATGATGTTCTGTATGAGAACTTGTGCTCTAGGTGACCCTTCTCCCTGCATTCTGGGAATGACACCTGCCAGTGAGAAATTATAAAATTATAAAATGTAAGACCTGAGGCTTCTCCCAGTTCTCGTTACTGCTAGCCTCAGGAGTTCCACCCTAGTTCCCAGAATAGCTGCATGCGAGCTCCCAACTATCAAAGGTCCCATACGGTTTCCAGTAACCGCTCTAGAGACCCACACCCAAGCCCCCACAAAGAGCTTCCCAATGCCAGATGTCCTAATGTCCGTATGGTCTAACTTGATAAGCAACCCCACCTGCTTTGTGGTTTTAGCCTTTAAAAACTAGCCTGTAACAGCTACTCGGGGTCCTTCACCTCCCGAGTGCTGAGGGACCCTGACACATCAACAATTGGGACTTCTGATGTGTCAGTAATAAAGTTTACCTATACCTCCAGCCTGTGTGACTTGAGTGGTCTCTCGCGGCGACCCCCTTCCTGAATTGGACTCCAGGGTCCAACACCAGCAGTCCCCAGAAACTGCACCGGAGCGATTAGATACAATTAACTCCCAATGATCCTCTAAGATAAAACAACTTCCCCTCCAGACTCAGTCTCCATCCAACCTGCCTAAGGGTGGACATTCCTGTGACCCACCCTCCCACTCCCCCAACCCCTCCACCCTGCTTCCCTTTATAAGCCCACCACCTTCGAAGAAGCTCGGAGTCACTCTCCTATCCTACTGCCTCAGGAAGGATTATGATCTCAAGCTCTGAGCCTGTAATACAGGACCCTGTGTTTGTTGCATCGGTATCGAGTCCTGGTGGTCTTTTTTTTTTTTTTTTTTGGGAGGGGTCTCCCGATCTGGGTGATCTCAGTATAACATTTGTACTAATAAAGCTGCACACCAATCCAGCAAGAGTGAGCTCAAACATTGCTGGGCAGCCGGGAGACATGGCAGTTGTCTCTCACTCAACTCCCACGGAAATCCCCAAGGCCAATTTGCACTACTGTTAAACACCAACTGCAGCAATGCATTCCTGCCCAATAATTCTGCTCTCCCAATGGCAAGCTAAAGTGGTCCTTTCTCTACCTGAGGCCATGGGGCAAATCATACTTTGACTACTGAGACTTCGGAGGCAATGCAAAAATAAAAAAATACATTTAAAAAAATTAGCTTTTATGGGGCTGGAGAGATGGCTCAGTGGTTAAAAGCATCATCTGCTCTTCCCAAAGGACCTGGGTTCAGTTCCTCAGCCACCACATGGCAGCTCACAGCTGTCTGTAACACCAGTTCCAATGGCAACACCCTCACACTAAAATAAAAAATAAATTATTTTTTTAAAATTAGCTTTTAATGGGGCAACTGGCAAGCCACTCACTGTGTGATGTAAAACCTTTGGGGAGCAATTACTTGGTGATTAAGGAATTACCAAGTACCCAATGAGTGTGCACGCTTTTTAACTAGCTTACCCCTTAGTCCTGTGCAGAAGGGAGGAGCTATCCCAGGGTGTTGGCTTTGTTTTTTAACAATTAAACTTTATTATACAACCCAACTATCTTACACAAGAGGGAAAAAAGGATAAAGGGAAACGAGTGAACCTTCCAGTATCCGTTCCACGGGATGGGCCCTTAGGTGTCTCTGGCCTGTGAGTTGGTCTGGCCTGTTCGCTGATCCTTTTCCCGATCCAGGTGCACTCCAGCTCGGTCTGAACCTGTTGTCCCTCTCATCCTCTCTGCTTGTCTGTCTCTCCCGTGCAAGGGCTGGTCTCCTCCTCCCATCGAGGGTCAATTAGAAACACAATGGTCCAGGTGGAGTCCCCAGGTCCGCTTCCTGAATTTTAGGCCAGGATGGCTCCACCCAGTCTATCTCGAGGTTAATCTCAGGGAGTATCCGTAGTGTGTCCAAGGGCAAAGCCCGTCAAGACTGCTTTCACCTGTGACAAAGCTTACAATCCTTCCCACACCAGGGCACCTCTCACGGGACACAGGCTCAGACAGGCTCAGGATGCATTTGTGCAGCGTAAAGCACATGTACTCTTTGAGATGTGAGCACTGAGCTCTGTGTGAGGTATGAGCGCTATGCTCTGTGGGCCAGGCAGCCCTGAGCTCTGTGTGAGGTGTGAGCGCTGAGCTCTGTGTGAGGTGTGAGCGCTGAGCTCTGTGTGAGGTGTGAGCGCTGAGCTCTGTGGGCCAGGCAGCCCTGAGCTCTGTGTGAGGTGTGAGCGCTGAGCTCTGTGTGAGGTGTGAGCGCTGAGCTCTGTGTGAGGTGTGAGCGCTGAGCTCTGTGGGCCAAGCAGCCCTGAGCTCTGTGTGAGGTGTGAGCGCTGAGCTCTGTGGGCCAGGCAGCCCTGAGCTCTGTGTGAGGTGTGAGCACTGAGCTCTGTGTGAGGTGTGAGCGCTGAGCTCTGTGTGAGGTGTGAGCCCTGAGCTCTGTGTGAGGTGTGAGCGCTGAGCTCTGTGTGAGGTGTGAGCGCTGAGCTCTGTGTGAGGTGTGAGCGCTGAGCTCTGTGGGCCAGGCAGCCCTGAGCTCTGTGTGAGGTGTGAGCGCTGAGCTCTGTGGGCCAGGCAGCCCTGAGCTCTGTGTGAGGTGTGAGCCCTGAGCTCTGTGTGAGGTGTGAGCGCTGAGCTTTGTGTGAGGTGTGAGCCCTGAGCTCTGTGTGAGGTGTGAGCGCTGAGCTCTGTGTGAGGTGTGAGCGCTGAGCTCTGTGGGCCAAGCAGCCCTGAGCTCTGTGTGAGGTGTGAGCGCTGAGCTCTGTGGGCCAGGCAGCCCTGAGCTCTGTGTGAGGTGTGAGCACTGAGCTCTGTGTGAGGTGTGAGCGCTGAGCTCTGTGTGAGGTGTGAGCGCTGAGCTCTGTGTGAGGTGTGAGCGCTGAGCTCTGTGTGAGGTGTGAGCGCTAAGCTCTGTGTGAGGTGTGAGCGCTGAGCTCTGTGGGCCAGGCAGCCCTGAGCTCTGTGTGAGGTGTGAGCACTGAGCTCTGTGGGCCAGGCAGCCCTGAGCTCTGTGTGAGGTGTGAGCCCTGAGCTCTGTGTGAGGTGTGAGCGCTGAGCTTTGTGTGAGGTGTGAGCCCTGAGCTCTGTGTGAGGTGTGAGCGCTGAGCTCTGTGTGAGGTGTGAGCGCTGAGCTCTGTGTGAGGTGTGAGCGCTGAGCTCTGTGTGAGGTGTGAGCGCTGAGCTCTGTGGGCCAGGCAGCCCTGAGCTCTGTGTGAGGTGTGAGCGCTGAGCTCTGTGGGCCAGGCAGCCCTGAGCTCTGTGTGAGGTGTGAGCGCTGAGCTCTGTGGGCCAGGCAGCCCTGAGCTGGGTTGTGATGCTCTTTGTTAGGGCCCAGAGTCCACAGTTCCTTTCCAAGTATTTTTCCCTGTTAGCTGCTGTCTGGACAAGGACTACTGTCAAATGTGAAGGAACATCACTCTTATCTCTTTACTTCAGAATCCTGGCAGAATTAGGAAGTCCTTGCAGATGCCTCCCTGGGGCCCATGGCTGAGGCTTTTGAGGAGTTTGAAATGCCACCTATAGTCTCTCAGGAATGGGAAACAGACCAGTACCAAAATCTAGTTCTGTGCTGGACCAGGCCACATTCTTCTATTCAGTTCTTCAGGCTCCCACTAGGGCACCGTTTGTTGAAGGAGGCTTGCATTTTATAGAAACAGAAAACTTAAGGCAAAGGATTGGGTTTCCTGCTGTGAAATGTCACTCCCCCCCTCCCCCTCCCCTTCCCCTCCCCCACAGACTGCTGAGGAGTTCAGAGTTTCCTAGGAAGCCATTTGCAGGTGGCAGCACAGTTGCTGTTATCTCACTCAGACGCACACCTGTCACCTTCTGCCCACAGCTGTGATAGGGGCTGCCCTTCCTCCCTCTCATGAACCATGTGGAGCATGCCTCTTCACTCCTGATGCCCAGAGAGATGCCAGGTAACACCCAGCTGGTCACGCGTGCGCGTGTTAGAGGGCACTACAGGATCAATGGAGTTCATGGCCAGTGGGGTACCCAACCACACATGCATCCACACAGCGCCTATGCCTAAGGCTCAGGGAGCATCGTGGAAGAAAGGGTGGAAAGGCTGCATGAGCCAGGGCGCCAGGCAGACTGTGTCTTCTATCACGATAGAGAAGCTGCAGCCATGAAGTCTCAGCAAATGCTGCCTAAACAGGGCCTGTGTGCAGGGACAGCACCAGGTGACATGTCAATGTGAGTGGGAAAAATCTGACAAGGCTCTAGCCCAGATGAGGAGTTACCGGCAATTAATGGCTGCACAGGGGGAGGGGCAGAATGAATGAAGTTATTCAACCCCAAATAGCTATCCCTAGACACACATACGTACCAGTAACACTAGATGGACTGAGTGTGAGTGTGTGTTGTGTGTATGTGTGTATATGTTTATATGTGTATGTTTGTGTGTGTATGGTTATATGTGTGTGTTTGTGTGTGTGAAACAATAATTAAGAAGAAGAGGCCATGGATTTACATGGGAGCTGGAGGAAATGGGAGAAAATGGAAGAGGGACAGGATGGGACGTAAATGCAGAATATACCACTGATGATGGGATTCTCAAAAATATAACAGTGAGTGAGAAAAGAACATAGGAGGGAGCGCTGTGGTGTTTACATCCCTTGCACCCAAGCCTGTGTCGCTGCAAACAGACCAGTCAGGACTGGGACGGATCTGGATTCTATCAGAACCTGAAATGGGGCCAACAGTCACAGACTTGACACCATTCACTGAGAGATCCAGATGACAGCACTGGTGTGTACTGTTCTATCAGGAGGGGGCTGATCCAGACTGTGGGCACAGGGACATCTGTCCCATGCTGTCTGTGCTCACCCCCATCCATTCAGCGAGCAGCAGGGCTGTGGCTGCATCTTGGAATAGACTAGCCTGGTCTATTGCTCTTCTGGGTCTGTCACCTCCACCTCTAGGGCTCTCCAATCCTGTCACAAGGGAATAAATGCTGTTCGGTGATTATTGTTTTTAAAAATAAGCTTCTGAACCTGAGTATAGAGTGAATATTTACATGTGCAAAATATATATGACTCAATATATATAGCCTGCACCATCCTGTTTCATAGTAAGGTCGTGGCACAAGAAGCTGGTCCACTTACAGAAAAGCAATAGGAAATGACTTGCATTCTTTGTCTTTCTTTCTTCTGTTGAGACAGGCCTCGCTGAGTAGCACTGGCTCGCTTGGAACTTTCTATGTAAACCAGCTGGCCTCAAACTCATCAAGATCCACCTGCCTCTGCCTTCCAAGTGCAGAGATTAAAAGCATGTGCCGCCACATCTGGCTCGCTCTTCCCTTTCTTTCTTTCTTTCTTTCTTTCTTTCTTTCTTTCTTTCTTTCTGTCCTTTCTTCCTTCCCTTCTCTTTTCCTTTCTTCTTAAACTTTGTGAGTTTGTGCACACGTATGCGCGTGTACAGTGTGTTTGTGCGTGTTCCTTGTGTGAAAGTGGATGCTCCTCATGCCATGGTGTGTGTGTGGGGGTCAGAGGACAACCTCAGATGTCCTCACCTTCTGCCTTGTTTAAGACAGAATCTCTTGTGTTTTCCACTGAACATGCCAAGCTCGCTGGCCTCATCCTCCTGCCTCCACCCCACCCCCAATCCCCTGTAAGAGAACTTGGATTGCAGATTTATGGCAGGACCAAGTCCAGCTTAAGGAGGCTTCTGGGGGTTTGAACACAGCAGATGCTTTACTAAACCATCTCTTCAGCAGCCGGGGTTTGTACTTTAGACCAGCCACCAATCAGTACCCACAGGGGATCGCTTTCAGGGTGTCCCATCCTCCACGGACTCCAGATCTAAGAGACCTCGCACGACACGGCACACTGCCCGTGACTTAGTGTGCTTCATCACCCCTAGATTCCTTATGAGACATCGGAGAATGTTATGCCAACAGTTGCCACAGCGGGTTGCTTCGGGAATAAGGCAAAAAGCCTGCACAGGAAGAGCTGAGGCTGCAGGCGTGGATCCTGCGCGTCCAGAGGGCTGGCTACCCACTGCCCAGCGGGCACTGCCGCGCAGGATCCCTCTTCTCCTCCACTCCTTGTCACCCCATAAGTGCTCTAAATCCATGGGGAGTCCCCTCACCCTTCTATCCTGGGGTTTTCAGCAGTAGCAGAGCACCTGAGTGTTAGGATGCCGAGGTGCTTAGCGCTGGTGCGTTTGCACAGCGGCTCAGCAGCAGGACCAGCGTCATGGAGGTTTGGATCTGCCCACAGGAGCCTCTGAAGCCGACTTACACGGCTCAGAATCAGTCGTAGTATCTCAGGTCAGGAATAGAAACTACATCGTGGAGGGTGGAGGAAGCAGGAGGCTGTCTTCCTCTGAGAATCACGTGACAGCCTAGCCATGGCTGTTCTTGGGTTGAATGGGCTGCATTAAAAGGGGGTCCTCCGTGGACTTAGACCGGTGCTTCTCTTACAGAGTAGAAGCTGCAGGCCACGCCCGGTCCCCAGGCATCTGTGGCCAACTGAGTCTCCAAGTACACCGAGTGGGGTCTGCTCTGGAATTCTTTTCAATGTCACTGAAATCTCATCTTAAGTTGAACCTTGCCAGAGACCTGGTCTTTGAGAGCAAGGGCATCCTTCCTGGGGCTTTCGCTAAAATCAACTATGTGTGGTCATGTGACTTGCTAAGTTTTACCCCCCCCCCCCCAAATAAGTGCCTGTTAACTGGCTGGACACTCGGGAGTTCAGGCAAGGAGTATGGAATCTCTGTGTCTAAATCTGCAGACTTCAGACGCTTACAGAAAGAATTTGAATAAATGTGGTGGTTAGGCCAAAAAAGAGGGTGGGCAGGAAAGAGAGTGGGCAAATTCTGAGAAAAAAAAAAAAGCCATGAGTCTATTTCAGAGTCATATTTCAAATTTCAAGTTTTTATGTTCTTTTTTCCTCCCAAATTGACATTAATTATGTATTGTGTATCCCTTGGATACTTGTTAATATCATTAGCTTTGGAACGGCATTTCCTGCTTCCTCTCCATAGGCAACTGTTTGTTTAGTCAGCTGGCTTTCGTTTCTGAGGGTTGGTTCAGTGGTTGTGCCCAAGGTCTGTGCTCTGACAGATCCCAGATGAGACTCAAATAAATAAAAGGCTTGATCTCTGTTTTCAGGAGTGTATGCCTGTGAGCCAACCTGGCCTCCTTTTAGGAAAACATTATTTGAGTTGCATCGTTTCTGAGGAGCCACTCTCTTTCTGTGTGAGTCTGGGTATGGAAAGTGGCCCGTGATTCCCCTTTGGAACGGTCCTGGAAGGGAGATTGAAAGTGTTCCCATGCTCACAGTTACCCTAGAATGGAGGATTTCATTGTTTCCTTATAAGCAGTGTTGGCTTAACATTGACGAGTAAGCACACTGAGCCACAGATGGCAAGTCCTTTAAAGACATAAAATCCCAGCCATTGTCTTCTTTTTTATTATTATTAATTTATTCATGTTACATTTCAATTGTTAGCCTATCCCTTGTATCCTCCCATTCCTCCCTCCCTCCTGCTTCCCCCCTACTCCCCTCCCCTATGTCTGTGACTGAGGGGGACCTCCTCCCCCTGTATATGCTCATAGAGTATCGAGTCTCTTCTTGGTGACCTGTTATCCTTCCTCTGAGTGCCACCAGGTCTCCCCATCAAGGGGACGTGGCCAGAAATGGGGCCCCAGCGTTTGTATGAAAGTCAGACCTCACTCACCACTCAACAGTGGAGAATGTCCTGTCCATCAGCTAGGTCTGGGTAGGGGTTTGAAGTTTACTGCATGTATTATCCTTGGCTGGTGCCATAGTTTGAGCAGGAAGGACCCCAGGACCCAATCCGCTCGTCATAATGTTCTTCTTGTAGGTTTCCAGGACCCTCTGGATCCTTCTATTTCCCCATTTTTCCATGCTTCTCTCACCTAAAGTCCCAATAGGATGTCCTCCCCTCTGACCCATTTCCTGGTAAGTAAAGTCTTTCATGGGACATACTCCTTGGGCTAGTGTCTTAATATAAGTGAGTATATACCATTTGTCTCTTTTTGCTTCTGGGTGAACTCACTCATTATGATAATTTCTAGTTCAATCCATTTGTCCACAAATTTCGGGAATTCCTTGTTTTTAATACCTGAATAGTATTCCATAAAGATCACTAACTTTGAGGTAGGCTACGTGTTGCCAGGAGTTAACCTGTTTTATTGTCAATGAATCTTTAAAATAGTAGAAACACCCTTAAATGCCATATTTTATAGCTCTCTGAGGTTTTTGAAGACCTTATCTAACATTTTACCTTATCTATCTATAGAATCATATCTATCTGCTAAATCTAGGATGTATATTATTGTGATATAAATAGACTAGTAATTAACATGAACATGATTTCATCAACTAACAATTAACTTGTATAACTTACTTATCCTAAACAGCCTGCACTATACCTTTTAAAGTATTGGAAGTAAAATTTATATTAGACTTGAGCTGTATAGGTATAATCCTAAAAAATAATCTTCAATTTGAATTCTATACAAATGCATCAAAATTAAACTTAGTTTTCATCAAACACTATGAATGAGACATTAATATAATCCCAATTTTTATGGTTCCTCTTTCTCTATATAGATTATTTTATATGTGAATAATAATATAAATGTATATATAAAAATAAATTTAAAAAATTTTAAATCAAAAAAAAAAAAAAAAAGAAAGAAAGAAAGAAAAAGAAAAAGAAAAAGAAAGTGCTCCCATGGCCCCCAGCTGAGGAGACAGTCGGCATGAAACTTTGAGATTCTGATTTCCAACTTCTCGTCCCTGACACGCCCACCTTTGAGTGGCTCTCCTCCCGCTCAGTAGACAGGCCCACCCCCCACCGCACCCCCTCCCCCGGCGCCATATCAGACTCACACAGGCCAGCAGAAGACAGTTGAGAGGTGTTTCCATTTGGCTTCAGTGTTGGGGCCTTCACTGTTTTAACAGCCCCACTTAGAAGCGGCCCCGAAGCCATGCCTGCCGCTCACAGTCTTGTTCCCTATTCCATTTCCCTCTCCTTCGACACCTCCATCTTCCTGTGTTTCTCAGGTTAACATCCTAGCTCCTTTGCTCCACTCCCTGATGCCTCCTTCCCAGCCCAGCCCCACAAGACCCTCTCCAACTGACCTGTCTCCCTGTCTGCGTGACCGAAGGCAGCCAGAGTACTCCAAACCGAGGCAGAGACTGCTCTCTTGGGAGCCCAGAGCCCAAGTGTGTGTTCTAGTCCAGGTGTGGCCCATGTGGACAGGAGTGATGTCAGCTATGCCAGCCGCTCAGTGGAACACAGCCAAGGCCGGGGGGAGGGATACAGGATGGAGGGGCAAGCGGAACATACCAGCGTTAGTGTCAGAGGATGCTGTGGAGCAAAGTTGGCTGTGATGCCATGAAGAGGGCACCCTGGACAGGAAGTCAGAAGTCCTGCTCCAGGACTTCTGCTGCACCAGAAGAGGGCCTTGTGTTGTTAGGACATAGCATCACATGGTAGAAACCCGCAAAAGAGCAGTGAGGAGCACTATTCATAAAAGAGGCCTTGCCATGTGATGGCAGTTTTCACAGTAGGTCATTCGGTCCCAGGAGACCCAGCTCCTTCCCAAGAGACTTAATCTAGGCTCTCAAGAAAGGCATGGCATACATACATGGGGACAAATCTCTCATGACCCAGTTATCTCCCAAAGGCCCCACCTCCTGACACTGCGTTACCGAGGAACAAAACATGGGTTTTGTTGGGGCCAACCCATCCCCCCACCTTGCCACTGTAGCAGCCGACACTCACAGAGCTCCAGATATTGGCTGGGTTTGCTGTGAGCACACTGCAGCGCTAGCTCACTCCGTCCTCACACAGTTTGCTAACTTGCTTGCCAGAGACCTCAAAGCTGGCAGTAGCTCAGCTGGAATTTGAACCCTGCAGTCTGGCTGCACCATCTCATAGGGTGAAATGAGGCAATCCTTGTAGAGGTCCTAGCCCAGAGCTCTAAAATAGAAATATTGAAGAAGAGACTTGGTGTGTTAGGGAGACAGAAAAAGGGTCAACGAGGCAAGTTCTCAGGGTGGTGCATGTGCAAAGCTGGGCAGAGAGACAAGAAGAAATGGCCACAGACAAACCGAGTGGGTATCCACGGTTTAGACAGGACCAAATCTCTGCTTCATGGTCCTTCCTCCACAAAGCTGTCCTCGATCCTGTGTAGCCGAGTTAGACGGTCCCCTTCTAGACCATGGCCCACCCTGTGCGAGCAGGATATGTCATACTCGTCACACGGTATTGTCACTGAATTTGTTTATCTGCCTACTCCCACCTCATGCCAAAGGTGATGCCAGGCTGTTTATATTTCTGTCCCCAGGGCCTGACACCCAACCCAAATCACAGTATTAGGCCATAGTAGCTGTAGTTATGTAAATGAAAAAATAAACAGCAGGCTCAACACGTAGCTGGCCAGTGACACTCCTGCCTGGCATCGAAGCGTTTCTCTTCTCACAACAGTAAGTCCCGTTGGGAAGGCCGGCCCGTTTGCACTCCAGACGCAGGCCTGCAGGGGTCTGCGAGGAAGACCAACAACTACATCACGTCGCTGAGGGAAGTCTTGCCTCCGGCTCGGGCTCCTGGGCCCACCTAGACCGTGGCAGTCTCCAAGGTAGCCCACCAAGCTGCTGGGAAAGAGGCAAGGAAACCGCACCTGTGAAGAAGACCCTCCTCCTGCCAAGACCCCCAGACATTTTGAGCCGCAGAAAGTTCCCTAACAACAGACTTTTCAAGTAACAGCTTTTCTTCCCAAGTGTATCCAAGACAGGATGCTGAGGTCACCTAACCCCAACTCCAACAGTACCATCTCTATGACCTTCCCCCCCCCCCCCAGCCCCCGCCATCTCCCCCAGTTCCTGATCACACAGGGAGGGCCCAGGCAACCATTGGGGGGAATTCCAAGCCCTCAGGACAACCTGCCATCTGAACTTGGCTCCCCCAAGAGTTGCTTAAGAACGCTGGTACTCAGACCGAGGGTGCTTCTAGTTTCTATCCCTAACACTGTCACCCTGGCCAACCCCCAGGACTCAGACCTGGGCCTGGTTGTGTAGCAGGCAGGCCAAGGTATAAGAGGTTTTGGCCACAAATGTAAGATCAATTTGTGAGATGCCTGGCAAGGCCAAGGTCATTTTGTTGTTGTTCTCTAAGTTGCAGTTCCATCAGGCCACGCCGCTTTTGTGAAGGAAAGACAGGAGAGGCACAGTCACCCAGCAGGGGTCTGGGCACAATGTCTCCCTGGGACAACAACACTGGGCTTGAGACTTGAGCCTCTCACCTGCATTCTGCATACCTTCCCTGCGTGCAAGCTAAAGCAAGAGACTCCATCAAAGCAGCCACGGTGCCAGATGCAGACAACCCTGATGACAGGAATAAAGGGCCTCGCCCAGAACATTCCAGGCACCCCTCTGATCTGCTCCCCACACATGAGACTGTTTGTGTGGGATAGCGGGGGAAATGTAGTCAGAGGTTGGCCCAGCTGTCGGTGCAAGCTGAGTGTGCTGAGCATGTGGTTCATTTTCACAACGCTCCTACTGTCAGGCCAGCCCCATGGCTCCCTTGAGTGGGCAGCTGCCTCCTCAGCATGACCCAAGGGCCAAGGTACGTGATGGGACTCGGAAGGTTTGCGGAGCCCAGCCTACTTCCCAGACTACTCCTAGCCCTCAGCAAGTTATTGAACTGAGCAGAGGGAGGCCGTGCAGTGCCTAGTGTACGTTTCAGGGCTGCATGCATTTCTCAGTTTTGGACCACTCTGTCCACCGTGCTGCTGAGGCTGGGACACAGGTAACCACCCACTTCCTTGCTAGCTGGCTCCTGCTAAATGCTGACACCATAGGAGGTGGGAGGGTGATTGGAACAAATGCCCAGGATGCCAAATTCCTGGGAGCACCGGTCTGGGACTTGCAAATGCCTGAAAGATTAGGACTAAGTGCCATCCCTCCCCCTCTTCACTTTACCACGAGAACCGCACGTTCCACTCATGCAGAGAACCAGTGAGGGTGGGAGATGCTGGACAGGGAACTCACGGGGAGGCGCGCAGAGAACAGCAGTTCCAGAGTTGTGCTTGGTTCTCTGGCCACAGATGCTACGGATTCTTTTCTCCTTCTAAATGAGCGCTCTTTTTCTTTGTTTGTTTGTTTTTTCGAGATAGGGTTTCTCTGTGTACCCTTGGCCATCCTGGACTCACTTTGTAGACCAGGCTGGCCTTGAACTCACAGCGATCTGCCTGCCTCTGCCTCCCGAGTGCTGGGATTAAAGGCGTGCGCCATCACACCCGGCCTCAGCCCATCTCTTAAATGATTCTAGGGTTGTCTTCTCGGTAGGGTGTGGTCACTGTAACGAATGGCCTCTGCCTTCCAGTGGAGACATGCCATTGTCTTCCCCTGTAAACGTTAATCCAGCTGGGCGGTCAACCGCCTAGCCAGTGTGCCACCCCCAGGAAGATGGGTCCATCTTAAGCCATGCTAAAGAGATGGGAGGAATAAGTATTCCTTTACTAAGATAATAGACTTCTCTTTCTCAGAATCCCCTCTGCCTCTGCTCCAGCAGTCTCTACAAGCTGCCTGCGAGGTTCTGTCAGGTCTGCCCACATTTCTGTTTTCGTTTTTTGTTTTCCCCTTTTTTTCCGTGCCTTTCTTTCAGATGCCAGCCGGAGCTCAAATATGTTTTATTCTGGTACCTTTAGTTTCTCTAGGGCTCCCCTCCATACCATGTCCCTTCTTGTCTGCCATGTGGCTGACCTCCATGACAGTTAACTCAAACTCATGATTTTTTTTTTCCTTCTCTTTTTCATTTTATCCTTCCAGATAGCTGCCAAGATTTAGAGCATGCCTGTCCTGAGAGTTTGCTTTTAAACTAACACAGTTGTCCTTAAGCCCTATTAGAGTCCATTTTTTTCCTCCTCAATTCTTTTTGTCAGGAGACTAAGAGCCCCATGAAGGGACCCTATTTCCTTGGTAAAAGAACCAACCTCTGAAATATCCCCTGATAGCTGCTTCGGTGATGTAAGCCTTTGTGTTCCCTCCAAAGACACCAGATACTTGGATCTGACTCAGAAGGAAAAGTCAGGGGTTTGCTTTGGCTGCAGAAATGTCAGAGGGAGAGGGAGGGTAGAGCGGGCAGTCCTTGATCCCTGTCTCCAGGTGATCCTGGACAGAATGAAGACAGGATGAAAAACGGCTTCGATCTGTGGTTTCCGGAGCAGGCGTGGATGTGCACCTAGCCTGGCCGGGGACAGCTGAAGGGAAGGAAAGTTACACAAAGGGTCACTGGGTGGCCAGAAAGAATGGCCTTGGAGACTGCAGTGAAAGTGCAAATTGCTGAGAAGAAAAAGTCCCTAGGAGTGCTCTACCAGCCAGCAGTGCATGTGCCAACTGTCATCTCCCACACCCACTGCAGGGACATCAGGATCCCATCTGCTATAAGGAAAACAAAGTCTATAGTGTTTAATGATTTTGTTCCTGTAACACTAAATGAACAAACAGCTTTAGCTCTGCTTGGAGGGAAACACAAATATTCTAGCTGTGCTGTTTAAACACAAACTCACCGATGCACCCCTGCCCCCCTCACCTCAGACCCAGTGCTCTAACCAGTACTGACAGAACAGGTTCTAAATCATTAGCTCACCACCCACTGCATGATCTTCACGTCTGTATTCCATCTAAGGCCTAATCCTGCTAGCCAGATCCCACAGATGGCAGCTTAGGGACCGAGAACAGAACATGCAGATTGGAATTATTATTATTTTTTCCTCATGCAAGAAACTGGTAGAAACAGAGCAAACACTGTAGCTTCCAGGAACTATTCTTTTTTTTTTTTTTTTTTTTTTAAAGGACTGCCAAAATGGAATACCACACACTAAGTGGCATAAACACTAGAAGTTTATGTTCTTTATCCTAGAGTCTGGAAGCCCAAGGTCAGGTTGTCAGCACCTCAAAGACCCTCTCCTCACTCACCCTGAGGATGGAGACACTACTCCTGGTGTCTTCATGACATCATAACCTCTCTCTACCCTAATCTCCTTGATGTGACTTCAAGTCTGTCCACGTCCAAAGAGACCCGGGCTTTGGGAAGTCCTGTGACCCTTCCCTTGCTGCAGATGATGTTCAGGCACTCAGTGCATGGACAGGGAAGAGCGAAGAGAAGATCTGAGGAAAGAAACGGTGCCCTAGCTGCTCAGGCTCCAGAGGGAGAATGTGAGGTGTGCCGTTTCTTGGAGACGCCGATTTTTACAATTATCGAGCAATCTTCAGACGAGGCTAAAGGAAATGAAAAGCAATGAATAATTAAACTTTGTTACTGATGCTCTTGGCACCGCGTTAAAGAGCCAACAGTGACTATCTGTTTTGGAGAAACCCCAGCTCTCAGGAACACAGTTTTTACTATGAAATTTGCGTTCACACAAAGAGAGAAATATAAGCTAGACCGAGTAGGTAAGGAACATCTACTTTGACGTTTCTCTGCCTTAAATACACAGCCACATAATTATTTTAATTGATAGACCGGACATATCACTAGGGCATGTGGCCTATTTTCTTCATTTTCTGTACATATTTCCTGTTTATTCAAAACAGTGTATGAATGACCCCCTCTCTCTGCACACCCCTCCTGTGCTGGCAACACACCCAGGTCCCGCACGAGGTAGACACGCGTTCTGCCGCTGCAGCTGCAGTGCATATGGAGCCTCAGAGCTTTGGGGGCAGTGTCTGGTTTGTAGCCGAGGCTGGCACGAGAGTGTAGGCTTTCCTGCCTCTGCACCTCGAGGGAGGGGTTGTGGGTATGCAGCACTGAGGTGACCCTGTCAGCTCTTTCTCTCTTCCCTTGCTATCCCACTTACCTCAGCCAAATAACCTCAATGGAAAACAAAATAAGCACCCGTGGTTTGAAATGATTCCTCAGCTGGACAATTCTAAAGTCCCAGATAGCCGTGAGCTCCCGAGTTCCTCCAGGACGGCAGACTTGCTGTTTGAGTCAAGTAGTTAATAGCAGCCGTAATTCTGCAGTTAGCAGCAGTGAAAATGGCACTGTTACCATAAGAAGATGCATTTGAACGTCCCCTATAAGCAGTCTCATCAAAGTTACTGTAACCTGCCAGCTGCGATGTTTAGTTTGCACCTTTAAAGAAGCAATATGCTAAGGACAGTCATCTAGTTTCTCTGTACTATGGTTAAAAACCCAAACTGTCATAAACTGATGTTAGCCTGGTAACCTTTAAATTAACCACAAAGAGTTGACTGGTATACAGAAAATACACATCACTTTTAACACAAACCTTCAGTCTGATCTCAGTATAAAGCCACTTAATGCCACTCCCTGAACCCGTAATGCTTACAGTTAATAAAACCATTTGATAAAAGAATCCAATGACCAAAATCAGGAATGACTACATTGAAACTTAACGAAGTCCTACAAGGAAAGATAGTTTCTCTATAATAAAACCGATACTGTTTTGTTTTGTTTTGTTTTTAGCACAAATAATGCAAAGCAGAGCCAATGTCAATGGCAAATTTCCCACAAAGATACACAGGTCCATAACCATAGCCACAAAATACCATCCTACACAGTTTCTACTGTCAGATGAGGCACCCTGCAGCCGAGACCAGCCTTCACAGTGCCCTGCAGTGCACTGCGTACCCCCTCAGCACCCTCTGGCACACAGACACTCTTCCTCAATCACATTCCCAGCCCCAGACTTCCCCCACTCTCAGTTGCTCCTTTTATGTGCTGTGATTCCCACATACCCACTATACCGTCCTCACATTTGGAATTGTCCTATCTCCTTGTGGACACTACGAGCTTTTGGAAAGCCAGTGGCAGATATTTTGTTAGCTTTTCTATCTATACAATTTAGTGGTATAATAATTTCATACTTACTTGCCTAATAAATGAGTAATAATAAATTCAAATATCAAGTGGGTATAGTGTGGTGGTGACCAACCCTTCCAGTTTGCGGTTGAAGACTATATCTCTATGTTTATATGTGATTTATTTCCTTGGTAACATAACAAGATATATTTCCAAAGTGCACTAAATGTATCATTGTACACATTCAGCTACTTTACAGAATAGAACCTTGTAATGGTTAATAGTGATTGTCAACTTGACAAAAATAACTGAAGAGGCAAAGCCTCTGTACACGACTGTGAGAGATCATGGAGATGAAGTTAATTGAGGTGGGACGATCACTCTAAATGTGCACGGCAGTGTCATTTCCTGGGCTGGGGTCAGTTCCTGGGTTGGGGTCAGTTCCCGGGCTAGGGTCAGTTCCTGGGCTGGGGTCAGCAGCCGAGCACTAGCTACTTCGGCAGCAGCCCTGGCTTCAGTTCCCAGCACCCACACGGCGGCTCAGAAACTCTGCCACTCCGATTTCAGGGGATCTGATGCCCTCTCCTGACCTCCATGGCACACACATGATGCACATATATCGTGTAGGCACTCATACACATAGAATAAAATAAATAAATATATTTTTTAAATTTTGGTTTTGTTTTGCTGGTTTTTTTTTTTTTTTTTTTTTTTTTTTTTTTTTTTTTTTTTGATACAAGGTCTCTCTGTATTAGCCTTGGCTGTCCTGGACTTGCTATGTAGACCAGGCTGGCCTCGAACTCACAGCGATCCGCCTGCCTCTGCCTCCCGAGTGCTGGGATTACAGGCTTGCGCCATTGCACCTGGCTTAAAAACATTATTTTTAAAGAAGCCTGAATACAGGTGTTGCTCTTCCTATGCTTGCTGTTGGTGGCCATGGTTGATCAGCCACCTGGACTCCTGCTGCTGTGACTTTCCTGCCATGATGGCCTGTGACCCAGAGTGGGGACACGCTCCCCGTTAAGCTGGCTTTGTCAGGATATTATCATAGCAACAGGAAAGGAAACAAATACAAGTGCGGATTAAAGCCAGACACAGCAAGTCCGGTAGTTTTAATAACCTAGGGTGCTCTACTCGAGGATCTAAAGAAAGCAAGTCAGCAAAGGTTTCTGTGATTTTTAAAATTTATTTATTTATTATTATGTATACAGTGTTCTGTGTGCATGTCCACCTGCATGCCAGAAGAGGGCATCAGATCACATTCTAGATGGTTGTGAGCCACCACGTGATTGCTGGGAACTGAACTCAGGACCTTCACTAGAGCAGGCAGCACTCTTAACCTCTGAGCCATCTCTCCAGCCCCCGTTTCTGTGATTTTTAAAGATGATTCAGGGATGCACTTGCTGAACTGTTTATATTGTATCTTACATTGTGACTCAGAGTGCAGGAGCAAAGTTGACAACATAAGAAAGATTGTCATCTGGAAATTCCTCAAGATGGGTACTTTGCCGGGTGGCATAGAGCAGTGCCCGACAAGCTTGCTGGTGGAGCCGCGGCTGCCGGGAAGGCTGTGCTCCAGCGCAGGCGGATGGCCCTGCAGTCGAAGCTGACGAGGCCTGTCAACACGCTATGAGTCAGCTCAGAAATCGTCCAGTCTGTCCTTGGTGGGCACACAGTGCTCCCTGGCTAGAGAATGTTCTACGTGGAGTAGAAGGAGATGTGCTTAAAAGATAGGAGACCGCAGGCCATGCGACCCGGGCCTGATGTCAGAAGACACGATTGTCATTCTGTGCTCGAGCGGTGATGACTTTTCTTCTGCACCCATGTGAGGAGTAAGCTGGTTTTGTAAAATTCTCCAAAAAACCTAGGAAGCTTGCATATGTGCACATACCTCCACATGGACACACATACACAAAATAAAAAATAGCTTTTAAAAAAAGTACCTTGTTGGCTCTGTTTCTTAACAATTAAACTTTATTATACAACCCAACTATCTTACACAAGAGGGAAAAAAGGTTAAAGGGAAAAAAGTGTGAACCTTCCGGTATCCGTTCCACGGGACGGGTCCCTAGGTGTCTCTGGCCTGTTCGCTGATTCTCCTTCTGATCCACGTGCACTCAAGCCGGGTCTGAACCTGTTGCTCCTCTCTCCTCTCCGCCTGCCTGTCTGTCACCTGCAAGAGGCAGTCTCCCTCTCCCATTGAGGGTCGATTAGAAACACAATAGTCCAGGTAGAGTCCCCAGGTCCAGGATGGCTCCACCCAGTCTATCTCAAGGTTAATCTCAGGGAGTATCCTTGGTGTGTCCAAGGGCAAAGCACGCCAAGACTGCTTTCACCTGTGACAATGCCTACACTCCTTCCCACAGTACCTAGACAATGATGTCAGCAAAATAGTGGGGTAGCTAGTTCCAGAATGCATGTGTGCGCGCGCGCGTGCGCATGCACACACACACACACACACACACACACACACACACACACACACACACACACACACACGATTTCAGAATTCTGGAAAACAGATTACGGCAACCACTGAACACTGAATCAAGACACATTGACTTGAAAATGGAAAAGCCTTGTGACCCTTTTAACTTGTGTCTGTCCTACCCCTCCCAGTGTGGCAAGTCTTGAAGCTGAAGCAGCCGTGTTCCTAGGGCAGGACTCTGGTCCTTGGTTCAGAGGTAGTGAAGCAGACCACACCCCCACATCATCACATGTGCCTGCTCTAATGTGTTTGAGGTTACTGAAAAGGCTGATGAAGATGACTGCTTTCGTTTTCCTAAGACCTTGAGCCAAAGAAGCAGAGGGCATTGCTCAGAAACACATAGGGCAAACAGACAGCCCACCGAAGCTCACTAAAGGCGGAAAGATTCTGACACAGACACTCAGCAGACTGCCCAGACTGGAGCACACTCCGTGACGTTATACCTGGGTATACCATGCTCTAAGCAGAGTCCACGCTCAGAACACGCCCTAGTTTTTCCTGTGGGAATAAGTGTTATAGTTTGGATATGAAATGTCCACAATATGCCAAGGCTCATGTGTTGAAGACATAAAACTAACATCCGTGGTGCTTTGAGAGGTGACTGGTTAATGAGGACACCAATGAGTTCTTATCGAATGGGCCATGAGCTGGCAGGGCCTGGCTGGAGGAGAAGGGGAGAGAGCCGTTGGTAGCCGATTGGGCCATCAACTGCTCAGTTCCCCGGACACTATGAAGAAGGTATCTTAGCTCTGCTCTGTGCATCCTCCGTGATGGTTTAGCCTCATCCCAGACTCTCAGCTGTGGAGCTAGCCAACCACAGCTGGAAACCTCCGACCATGTAATCCAAAGTACGTCTTCCCTCCTATACGTGGCTTTTCTTGAGTATTCTGTCGCCTGGGTGAGAAATGGCTAGCGGCAGATCAGCAGAAGCTGAGGGGTTTCTTTGCTGAGCCACCAGCAAGTCCTGCAAGAATTGCTAAGGGCATCCTTCCATCCAAACAGGAAAACACAAGGCAATAGCATGAGACTTTATGAAGACATACAGATGAAGAAAAAGGCTGTCTTCCACTCTACGGCATCTAAGTAATCAATTCAAAGTGGATCTGAGAGGTAACCTTAAGAATTAGCACCATACATCTGTTAGGAGAAAACACAGAGGAGATTTTTATGGCTGGGGTCTGACAGTAGTTCTACGGTCAGGACCCCCAAACACAAGCAACATCAACAGAAACAGATAACGGAATCCTTGAAAGTAAGCACATATATGCAGCAAAGGGCATGCTTGATGAAGCGAAAGGTGCCTTAGATAATGAGAAAAATATCTCCAAGTCTTTTCTGATGAGAAATTAATGTCTTGTGCACTCACGTGAGCGCAAGTGACTCCTGTCACTTAATAATAAGAGCAAAAATTCCAGCAGAAAAAGGACAGAAGGGTAGTAGGGGATGTGGGCGGAGCCAGGCATGGAGGGCCATGCTTGTAATTCCAGGACCAGTGATGTTGAAGCACTTCTGCTTCATTCACGAGTTCAAAGGTAGCCTTAGCTACAGCGTGAGTTCAAGACCAGTCTGAGTCACGTGAGACCCTGATACTCAAACAACATAAACCAAATAAATGAAGAGGGGGTGAATTAAGTATTTCTTTAAATAAAGTACACGCAGGGCTGGAGAGGTGGCTGCTCTTCCCCAGGACCTCACACCTGTGTATACTTCCAGCTTCGGGGAGGTGGAGCCTCTTTTGGGTGGTGCCAGCACCTACACATGCAGATACATGAAAATAGACACACAGCTTAAATCAAAATCTTAAGAAGAAAACATACAAAAGCCAATACATACATGACCTTCTCAGTACCACTAATAAGTGAAAAATCAAACTCCAATGAGATACCACGCCACATGCATTGGGATAGCTAAAATAATAATAATTTTTGAAAAGCAAGTGACATGAATTAACAAGAATGTGGTGAAATCAAAAGCCCTACATACTGGCTGGCAGGAATGTAAGTATATACCACATTTATTTACAGATACTTGCTATGCCCTTCCCATTCATAGCCACTGGTTTTCATCTTTGGCCTATTGTGAATATTGAACATTAGTTTTCACATATCTGAGCCTTTATTTCAGCTCTTTGGGGGCATATTCCTTGGAGTAGAGTAATGTGTTGTGTATTGGCACATATGGTACTTCTGGGTTCCCTTTAAGGAAACATCAAAGTGTTTTCCCAATTTTTCAATGACTTCTGTGAAGAGTTGAGAGTGTAGCTCAGCGGTAGAGCACTAGCGTACCATGTGTGAAGCCCTGGGTTCAATTCCAAAACTGAAGGAAAAATCAGTATACACAGATAGCTGAGGCAGGCGGCTGGTTGACTTGGCCTGATGATGTCCTGCCTGGTCAACACTTACCTTATTTAATAAAGTTATTTGTTGTCAAGGGCTTTGTTGAGGCCACAAGGAAAACCCAAAGAGGGAAATGAGTCACTTATCCACCCACGGGGCAAGTCTCCACCTCAAGAGACATCGCCCTAGCCTTGTTCAGTCCTCAGATCACACAGCGCTCTCTGACGTCGTTGACAAGTTTCTCCTAAATAGATTAAACTTTCCTAAGGGACACCCAGGTGTGCGAGGGTCTGACCTCAGGTACCCGTGGCTGCTGTGTTACTCCTTCCCTTTCCACCTTCAGTAAAAGTTGCCTTATAGGTAGCTGCACCCAGGTATCACCAACTGTCCCCATATCTCTGCAGGGGACACCTTCTGAGAAGAAAGGGGGGTCCCTTTTGTCCCCTTCAAACACCCCTGGTTCCAAGCTAGGATGAGCTCAAGTCTTTAGGCGAGAACAGACGTTAGGGAATGCCCTGTCAGTTGTAGTGTCCCTCCTTGTGACCCAGGAAGGAACCCCCAGGGGCTGGAACAGTCTGTGCAACAGACACAGCTTGTGCTCACAAACACGCCCTTTTTCTGATCTACTGCCCTTGATTAAACTTGGGGGTGTCAATCTTTTCCTTTAGGACAAACCTCCTAGGAAAGCCCCAGACATCATGCAGGAAAAGCCAATGTGAGGTAGCCCCTCAGGATCCCAGGCTTGCTTGGGTGTGCGTACATGCATGTGTGCCTGTGTGCATGCTAGGGTATCTTAGTCATGATTAACCTTTAAGATAGATGTCAGCTTGTTGCATGTGGGGGATAGGAGTCAAGGCGCTGGTTATGTAAATCTCCTTTTTAAATTAAAAACCAGCTTGACAATCTTCATATCTAATTATTGCCTTTTTGGAAAAAATTTCAGTGTCCCCCAAATTATATGTAATTAAAGCTTACTTTTAGCCTGGTTACTTATTATTTTATAACATTGTTGACACTAGGCTCTGCTCCACTACAAGTTGTTGGGGACGGGCTATGTGGCCAATGTTCAGCCATCTTGTCAGAACCTAGGTTCCTATTTCTCCAGAAGTCTGCCATTCACCAGAAACTAGCTGACAGGTGTTAGACACCTGCTGTGGTTTATTGTGGGGGCTGGTCATTCTAGACCCCCGAGCTACTCCTTTTCCGGTGGGACTACTGATAAGATCAGATTAAGGGCCAGCTACCTGCGAGCAGCAGTTCCGGGAGCTTTTTCCTGACTAACCAGATCCTTCATGACTTTCCTGGAATTTCTCTCCTGCAATTAGCAGCTGTAAAGGTAGATACCTACCTGCTGGAGCATTCCAGAGTTAGGTATCCATGGCAAGCCTTGCTTACGCAAATACCCATGCCTCTGTGCCTATATAAACTCTGTAAAAATTCTCAATAAACGGGGTTTGATCAGAATGCAGACTTGCCCCCTTCTTCGTGTCTAGTGTTCTGTCTCTATACAGGAAAATTCTCCTCCTGAGCGTTAGTCGAACCCCGGCGGGCCGGGCCAACAAGTTACTCCATATTGCACAGACCAGTGGATTTTCTGGCTGTGCACAGGCCTAGGAGACTCCTTTTACAACCAGTTTTTTGTTTTTTGGTTTTTCGAGACAGGGTTTCTCTGTGTAGCCTTGGCTATCCTGGACTCGCTTTGTAGACCAGGCTGGCCTCAAACTCACCTGCCTCTGCCTCCCGAGTGCTGGGATTAAAGGTGTGCGCCACCACACCCAGCGTTTACAACCAGTTTAGTTTGTTTGTTTTAAACTCCATTTTGAGGGAAAAGGATGAAATGCCTGCAGCCTCTGGGTGGACCGGAAGCGGTGCCATCTGCCAGGCACTCACCCAGCACTGGCTGATAAATTACTGATTCCTGGGGACAGAAAGGGAAACATCCTGTAGGTTTACTCGAAAGAACTGAGATTGTGAGGGGCACATGGGTGTGTTAAGATTCTACCAGGGAAAGTAGGCCCCCAAACTTACCAGTCACAACAGAGAGAGAAAAGGTGTAACTCTGACCCCTGAGCTCCATCAAGAAACGAGTATCCGATACTTCCATACCGCAGCTCCACACCGACCCATCCCCTGCTGCCTGACCACGTGTGTGGTTCAGGGCTGCGGACTTCCTGACTGGTCTTGGAGCTTTGGCTCTGCCCAGCCCCCAGCGGCTGATGTGGCCTCCTCAGTCACCTGTCTGTCTACCTGTTCCTCCGTTTGGATTTGGAGCCCACCAGGTGTTTCCTGCTCTTGACCTAAGTTGACCTTTCATCTACAGCTTTGCTCTCAGCTCCCTGGATTTCCTGTACATGGTGGTATGTTGGACGTTCCGGTAGAAACTAAGATCGGCGTAAAGGAGCTTGCATTCGCCGTGCATTCACCACCGTAGACAGGTTAGGACAAACTGTTGTCACTGAAACCATCAAACAGTGTGAATGGATTGTTATTTGACAGTTTCTAGCACTGGGGAAAGACAGCTGTGCCTGTGTGTTTCTGGCCTACCGTGCTCACGTCAATAGTTGGCACAGTAAGTGGATCAAGGAAGGCCTGGCTGTTTCTGCTTTCCAAGAGAGGCTGGGGACGTTGTCCAAGGTCATACTAGGGGATGGGTTTGCTCTTGGGGACTAAGACTCCAGCTCAGAGGTTGGTGCACCGCCACCTGCCAGGGAGATGCAGAAGTTCCGTAACATTTTTGTCCTGGGCCTTGCTGAACCGAGGATTCTCATACGGAGGAACTACTGGCAGCTGCACTAATGTGGGGCTTGGGCAAGGTGGTTTCCTAACTGGACTGTAAGACTTGAGGAGAACCCAAGACTCATCTGAGATAGTGTACAAGAAACGCCTGTTGGGAGGGCATTTTCAGAATCCCTGGCAGGCTGCGAGATGGAAGGTCCTTCCAGGTTAACATTCTATCCCTGTCCTTTCTCTCAGTGTTGAATAGCAGCTAACCCTGGACCACCAATATCAAGTCCACATAGAAGCGTGAACGTCCCAGATGCCTGGAGAATGCGAGGGGATGGCCCCACAAGGCCACAGAGCATACAGGAGACTCCAACGAAGGCAGTGGTTTGCTTTTCCAAGTTTTTGCAGGGGCCCTTAGCATTTGTGTGAACAGTCTACTAAACAGGCGCTCAGTTTCATATGCTCATGAGACGTGCTGGCTTTGGCATATCTCTAACTTGTCTTTCCTCTAAAATTCTTAAAGCCACATGCAAACATAGAAAAGATGTTTTTACATTTGAAACCTATCCTCAAAAGTTGGCTTACTTTTCCTGGCTCACGATCAGCAGTAGAGAGAAATCCAGCCCTTGAAGCTGCGGGTTGAGCATGCGCGCGCGCAAACACACACACACACACACACACACACACACACACACACACACACACAGAGCCTACTCCTTCCGCCTCACTGATGAGAGCTTCACAGACTAAGGGGATTTGCTCAGCCCACAGCCTGCAGCACCAGCAGTCTCCCCAGCCTCCTCAATGTCAACGGTCCCCATTATCCGATCAATCATCCTCAGGGCGCAGAAAAGCCAAGGCATTGGGAGCAATCCCTGAACCCTCTCAGCGAGTTGCTGGTTCCAAAAGACAGCAGGGTAATATTTTCAGAACAAATGCCCTGGAATCAGACAGGCCAGCGTGCAGGGGCTGTGTGCAGGTTCCTTCGAACATTCACTTATGACCAGTGTGTTTTTCCAGCCCTTGTTTTTGTCACACGTAAAGTGGGGGCAGTGACTCTACTAATTCTTTACACGTATTTTGAGGATCAAATAACGCGGGACACATGGAATGTGTTATACCTAGAAAGGGCCTTGTGCAAGGCAGTTATTATTATAATTAACAATATCACTGTCATTAGTGCCCAGACTGGACACCTCTCAGAGGCTTGGCGGCTGTAGCCCCCTGCTGTGAGCTGTCCCATATTTGTACATCCCACATCCCCCTTGTTCACGCTCCACAGGAAATCCCCACATCACTCCTTCCCTGCCTCTGTGACTTGGCATCAATGCTTCCATGTACCCGGGAACCTCTTCCTCCCCCCACACCTTTGCCTGCCTATTTTCTTTTCTCTTAGGTCTCAGCTTAGACGTCACATCCTAGGGACAGCCTTGCAGAGCCTACTCCCTCCCAGACCAAATTAGATTTCCCCAGTATTGTTAAGCACCTCCGTGTAACGCTGTCCACAGTTACAATGACACTATTAGGGACTTTAATATTGTGGTGGTCTGAGTGAGCATGGTCCCTATCAACTCATACGTTTGATTTTGAATACTTGGTCCCTAGTTGGTTGGGACTGTTGGGAAGGATTAGGAAGTCTGGCCTTGCTGGAGAAAGCATGTCACTGGGGCAGGCTGTGAGGTTTCAAAAGCCTTGGCCACTCTCAATGTGCCCTCTCTGCCTCCCTCCATTTGTGGATGGAGATGTGAGCTCTCAGCTGTCACCATGCCTTTGCTACTGTCACGGACCCTGACCCTCCAAAATAGGAAGCCCAATGAAATGCTCTCGTTTATAAGTTGCCATGGTTATGGTGTTTTGTCACAGCAATAGAAGAAACTCCAACTAAGACAATTATTATGATGTGTCAACTGTAAGTGCTTTGAGGATAAGAATTATTATTATTTTTAAAGATTTATTTATTTATTATTATGTATACAGAGCATTGCCTGCATGTACACCTGCAGGCCAGAGAAGGATATCAGATCACATTATAGATGGTTGTGAGCCACCATGTGGTTGCTGGGAATTGAACTCATGACCTCTGGAAGAGCAGTCAGTGCTCTTAACTGCTGAGCCATCTTTCTAGCCCCATGGGGTAAGAATTATTTTGACCGTGGTGACCTCACTGCTTAGGAAACGGCTTAGCAGGTAAAACTCAGTGAAAGAGGAGAGAGGGAGAGAGAAGAGGAGGGAAGAAAGGGAAGGGAAACAGGAAGAGAGGGGAGTGGAAGGGGAAGAAGAAAAGGGAAGAAAGGAATGTGAGGGCCAGCTACAGGAAACCAGCCCACAGTCAGGCGACACGAACTCTGAGAAGTGGTTTCCCTAACAACTTGCCTGCATAACTTGAGGCCTGTTCCTCGGATCTCTGTGGAGCCAGCACCACACCTGGCTCGCTCTTCCTAAGTTTGTCTTGGGTGACCTGCTGCTGCTTCCAAACCGACCAGGCATGGCTCGAGGTCTTACTCTCAGCTAAGTCCTAAGCCTTGTTGATTTTAGGTTCACAGGCCCCGGCTGTTCAGGTCTTCCTGCTGCTGGGCAATGGGACGGGGGGCGGGGAAGTGGAGGTGGGGGAAGCAGAAGTGGGGCGGGGGTGGGGGAGTGGGGGCGCAGCTAGTAGACCCTATGCCTCTGCTCAAGAGGGGTTCAAGGCTACCATCAATATTTCTGAGGTGACCTAGGAACCCACGTTTCGGTGCGGCACCCTGACAACACTTCTCACCAACGTCCCACTGAATGCTTTTGAATCTCACTTGAAAAACACTAATTTTTCAGGAAGTTTCTTACTTGTTTGAGGTCTAACCTACCCAAACACATGCAGCTTTGACTCACCCTGCGCTACGCTAATGACCAGGTGTAGCTAGCTAAATAAATAACAGTCTTGGGAACTCAGCCCAACACCGAGGCTGAGGTTGCCTCCCGCCCCATCCTCCTCCTGTCTCCAGGTCTCCAGCACCACAGGGAAGTAGGGCACGTGAAAGCCCGGCCAGAACGCTCCAGGATTATACGTGGACCAAGGATGTGGCCGTTTACAGTAGCCGAGGTTCAGTGTGTGGTGGGGAAGCCGTGTGCTTTCTAGGAAGGGTAGCCTCTTATCCCAGCAGCGCAGTCAGGCGTGCGAGGCGGGGAGAGAACAGGCCCAGGAGCCAAGAGAAGATGAGGCTAAGTCTCATTAGAGTGGCTAGAGATGCCCCAGGGAACCCTACAAAACAGAAGCTGAAAGCGGAGGGTCCTGGCAGGACAGCCTGTGTGGCTGTAAGTTGAAAGAGGAGAGAGGAGGTGGGGGACAGCGATGATGGGGTGAAGAGGGAGAGGCGGAGCAGCCGGTGCCTGAGTGTCACTTGGTGCTGTGACAATATGTGTGACAATATATGTCTACCCTACCAACCTTGAAAAATCTCAGTAAAGTCTGCATTGTTGTGTTTTGGGATCAACTATGAACATTTTATTTTAAGTTTCCATGGGACAGTCAGTGGGTTCCAGATTCTCTAGGTAGGCAAACGGACTCCCAAAGAAGCCTAGCTTGAACAAACAATGCCTTATGTGTTAGTCTGTCTGTTTGGAAGGTGTCAGAAACATTTTTTCCCCAGAAAAGGTGTGTGTGTGTATTTGTATGTGTGTATTTCTATGTGTGTATGTGTGTGTATTTATACGTGTGTGTTTGTATGTGTGTATTTGTGTGTGTGTTTGTATATTTATATATGTCTATCTGTATGCATGTATTTGTTATTTGTATGATGTATGTGTGTGTGTGTGTATGTGTGTGTGTGTGTGTGTTGCCTGTGTGGTGCACGCACATGAGTAAATTCAGATGCCTGAGAGGCCAGAAGATGTTGGATCCTTTGGAGTCATAGGTAATTGTGAGCCAGATGCTGTGGGTGCTGGGAACCAAACTCTGGTCATTACGGGGTACCACAAGCACTCACAACCACCAAGCCATCTCACCAGTGATAGTCTTTATTGGCACAAAGACTGAATAAGAAAAACATTGTTTGTGAAAATAAAAAATTAGTCGCCATGACCACCCTCAAGTGAATACTACCTTCTCCTTTACGTTTACTGTAAAATAAACTAATCTTTAGTGTGAAGCTCAGCTTTAAGGCCTCTCTCCCTTTTAAAATAACTTGTTTTTATTTTATGTACAGTGGTGCTGTGTCTGCATGTACATCTGTGTGAGGCATCAGATCCCCCTGGAACTGGAATTACAGGCTGGGAATTGAACCTGGGTCCTCTGGAAAAGCAGTTAGTGCTCTCAACCACTAAGCTATCTGTCCAGCCCCAAGACCACTCTCTCTCTTCTCCTCCTCTTCTTCCTCCCACTCTGTCTCTGTCTGCCTGTCTATCTGTCTGTCTGTCTGTCTGTCTCTCTCCTCGGTATTCTTCGTTTGTGGAATGTACCTCCACAGACTCATAATTTCAATTCCTGGTCCACATTAGGCCTGCTCTTTTGGGAAAGTCTGGAACTGTTCAGATGTGGCAATTACATGTATGGAGGGAGTAGGCCCCTGGGGGTAGGACTTGGGGTATTTTGTCTCTGGTCTCTTCCTATCTGAATTTCTTTGTTTCTTGTCCACCAAGATACAAAAAGCTTCTACCACGTGCTCCCGCATGTATGCACAGGGCCAGGCCACCTTGGGCTGAACCTTTAGAAACAAAAACCTTCCTCCCTTAAGTTATTTCTGTCAGGCGTTTGGTCACAGGGATGAGAAATGTATTCTCACGTGTGTGCGCACACTCTTTTACCTGCAGATACCCACTTAACCATCACCAGGCCCCAGGACCTGGGGAGACATCTGAGAAAAAGGAGAGCCCTGGTTTTTGCTAACTCGCGCCACACCTGTGAACAGATGCTGTTGCTTCCCTGTGGCTCAGTGAAGTGGGGGGTGGGGTGGGGTGGATATGGATGGTCCAGCGGATCTGAAGAATGTTTTTACGTCTTTTCTCAGGAAGACAGAGAGGAGAGGTCAGAGGGAGTGGAGGGAGAGCCCTGGCCAGAGGCACACCCTGTGGACCGCATTCCACATTCCCCCTTATAATTTAATTCAAGAAACCAGAGCTCCCGGCCAAGAATAGCAGCTTGTGATTTGTAAGTGTCAAACACACCAGAAAGCAGCCAGGGTCCAGGGACGGATGCAGGGGAATGAGGCCTCTGCCTACAGCTCTGGAAGCCTCCTCTTCCACTTTAGAACATGTGGTTTTTCTCACCGCGAGACTAATGGCCCTGACCAGGAAAGGGAGTCCATAGGACTCCAAGTCTGAAAGTCAGCCACAGTCACTTTAAAAATAAACTCTGTGACTGTGACCCTGGGTGAGCGGGTGCATCTGCAGCCTTGGACAGAAGACGCTAGCACAACCAAGATTTGCATTCAGCAAAAAATAGTCATTTTGGTGTCTAGAAAGACAGGCAAGGTCAAGTCCTCACCCCGTTGCTGTGTTCTCCTCCAGGAGACCAAACAGACTTCTTGATCCTTGGGCTCTTTGTCCAACAAAAATTGTACTGATGGCTGCGTATGCAGCAGCTTCAGTTCGCAGCTCTGGATGACGTCAGTGAGTCTCATGGCCACGCTGACAAAGGGGTAGGGTAGATACAACGTGAGTGAGATTAGTGAGTTGGGTCAGTGGCTAAAGGAGTGTGCCACCAAATGTGGTGACCTGAGTTCACGCTCTTGAGTGTGTGTGGTGAAGGAGAGAGCTGACTTCTGAAGGCTGTCCTCCAGTTTCCACATGCACGCCACGGTGTGCGCATGTGCACGCGCATGCGCACACACTCAACAGGCATTTGTTTTTAAGACTCAACAGAAGACTTTGGTCTCACGGCTTGAAGGCTGGTCTGAAATCAGGGATCCACAGGCTTGTACCCTCCAAATGTTCTAGCGAAGAGCCTCCCTGCATTCTCAGGCACTCTTGCCTCCAGTCTTCGCCTCTGTCACTACGTAGCGCTCTCCCCTGTGTGTCTACATTTCAAAGTTCTCTCTTCTGAGGACACGAGTCACATTACTCAGGCCACCCTAATCCACTGGCCTCATTTTAGCTAAGTCATCAATAAAATCCTTATTTCCTAAGGTCTCTGGAGGATCCCAGGTGACCATGAATCTGTGGAATGGAAAACCATATACAGGAAATGGAGTTAGAAATAGGGCAGAGTGCTATGGCGGTGTCAACGCAGCGGTTTTCTGTGAGTTTTCACCTCTGTTCTCCTCACCAGTACTCCAGGTCAAGATACACTGAAATAGAAAGAAAGATTAAAAAAAAAAATGCTGTGGGAAGACGCTGGGCACACAGAGTGCTGAAGTTCCTCTAGTCATCTCTCAGAGACCAGAGAATCTGGAGCCTGAATTGAAGAAAATGTGAGAAGACACTGTGCCAACAGGAAGAGAGAGGAGAGGAGGAAGTGGGGGTGGGTGGGGGACCGGAGGGGGTGGGAGTAATAAGAGTGGGTGGGCTGTCCCGGAGGAAGCTCCTTGTACCCACACACTCCAGCATGCAGCTCCCCACTTCATCAATAGTTCCAGGTCCTAGTCAATGGCCTTGGCCACTGTGGAGACAGAACAATAGGAGGAATTGAATCAAACCAATTGGAATGTCCCTCTGAGGTCAAGGCATGGTGGGCGCACCACTGCCACGCCCTATCATGGTAGATGGTGACAAATCACAGTTCAGTGTCTGAAATAGCAAAGTGCGTGTGTGGCAGGGGGTGGGGACTTTCAATGGAGGGCCACAGAAGACCTGCCTGAAGAGGTGACTGATGAGATGTGGTCAGCGAGATGGGAAGATGTACCCACGTAGATGGGTAAGCTGTAAGACTCTTTAAGTTGAGGGAACAGGCCTGCTGGGTCCCTGGCAGGAATCTAGAAATATGATAGCACTTGAGGATGGAATCATGGCAGAGTGAAGGTGCAAGGTCAGTGTCTAGATGGAAAAGAGACGGGTCACCAGTTGCTCAGTGGGTACAAGTGGGCGGAGCAGTCATCTGGGGGACTTCTGAAGTGTGTGATTTCTTCCATACTGTTATATGGAAGTCCCAAGTAAGCCATGGAATGGTTGGGTCCACTAAGAGAAAAGTTGGGAGCTGTAAGCATGAGGGAATTCTCCCAGGGGAGCTATAGGGGTATGTGAATCACAGTCAGGGTATACCCATCACAGTCAGGGTATACCCATCACAGTCAGGGTACACCCATCACAGTCAGGGTACACCATCACAGTCAAGGTTCACCCATCACAGTCAAGGTACACCTATCACAGTCAGGGTACACCCATCACAGTCAGGGTACACCCATCACTCACAGTCAGGGTACACCCATCACAGTCAAGGTACACCCATCACAGTCAGGGTACACCCATCACAGTCAAGGTACACCCATCACAGTCAAGGTACACCTATCACAGTCAGGGTACACCCATCACAGTCAGGGTACACCCATCACTCACAGTCAGGGTACACCCATCACAGTCAGGGTACATCCATCACAGTCAGGGAACACCCATCATAGTCAGGGTACACCCGTCACTCACAGTCAGGGTACACCCATCACAGTCAGGGTATACCCATCACAGTAAGGGTACACCCATCACTCACAGTCAGGGTACACCCATCACAGTCAAGGTACACCTATCACAGTCAAGGTACACCCATCACAGTCAGGGTACATCCATCACAGTCAGGGAACACCCATCATAGTCAGGGTACACCCATCACTCACAGTCAGGGTACACCCATCACAGTCAGGGTATATCCATCACTCACAGTAAGGGTACACCCATCACTCACAGTCACGGTACACCCATCATTCACAGTCAGAGTGTACCCATCACAGTCAGGGTACACCTATCACAGCCAGGGTACACTCATCACAGCCAGGGTACACCCATCACAGTCAAGGTACACCCATCACAGTCAGGGTACACCCATCACAGTCAGGGTACACCCATCACAGTCAAGGTATACCCATCACTCACAGTCAGGGTACACCCATCACAATCAGGGTACACCCATCACTCACAGTAAGGGTACACCCATCACTCACAGTCACGGTACACCCATCATTCACAGTCAGAGTGTACCCATCACAGTCAGGGTACACCTATCACAGCCAGGGTACACCCATCACAGTCAGGGTACACCCATCACAGTCAAGGTATACCCATCACTCACAGTCAGGGTACACCCTTCAGGGTTGGTGTATATCCAGCATAATTGGGCTATACTCATCATAGTTGGGGTATACTCACCACAGTTGGGAAACACCTATCATAGTTGGGGCAGGCCCATCATTGTTGGAGTACATCCAGCACAGCTGGAGTACACAGATAACAGTTGAGATACAAACATCACAGTTAGGGCATACCCATCACTGTTGGAGTACAGCCAGTATAGCTGGGGTACACCCAGTACAGCTGGGGCACCACATCACACTTGGGGTATACCCAACACAGCTTGAGTATACATATAACAGTTGAGGTACAAACATCACAGTTGGGGCATACCCATCATAGTTGGGGCATACCCATTATATTTGGGGTATAGCTGAGGTACACCTATCACAGTTAGGGTACACACATAACAGTTGGGGGTACACATAATATTGGAGTATACCCAGCACAGTTGGGGTACATTCATCACAGCTGTCCATGAAGCAGGGAGGCTTTACATCTATTAAGAAAAATTTCCCTAAAAACTAATACAAATACACAAATGTTAATTTTTTAAAGCTGGGAACTCATCTCAGCAATTGCTGCACATAGCCGTGTCCTCCTTTCTTGTGCCCTGTGACCCCCTCACCCTGCAGCAACCCTCACTTGTGTGCTCTGTGACCCCCTCACCCTGCAGCAACCCTCACGCTTGTGCTCTGTGACCCCTCACCCTGCAGCAACCCTCACGCGTGTGCTCTGTGACCCCCTCACCCGGCAGCAACCCTCACTTGTGTGCTCTGTGACCCCCTCACCCTGCAGCAACCCTCACTTGTGTGCCCTGTGACCCCCTCACCCTGCAGCAACCCTCACGCTTGTGCTCTGTGACCCCTCACCCTGCAGCAACCCTCACGCTTGTGCTCTGTGACCCCTCACCCTGTAGCAACCCTCATGTGTGTGCCCTGTGACCCCCTCACCCTGCAGCAACCCTCACTTGTGTGCTCTGTGACCCCCTCACCCTGCAGCAACCCTCACGCTTGTGCCCTGTGACCCCCTCACCCTGCAGCAACCCTCACGCTTGTGCTCTGTGACCCCTCACCCTGCAGCAACCCTCACGCGTGTGCTCTGTGACCCCCTCACCCTGCAGCAACCCTCACGCTTGTGCCCTGTGACCCCTCACCCTGCAGCAACCCTCACGCTTGTGCTCTGTGACCCCTCACCCTGCAGCAACCCTCATGCGTGTGCTCTGTGACCCACTCACCCTGCAGCAACCTTCACGCTTGTGCCCTGTGACCCCCTCACCCTGCAGCAACCCTCACTTGTGTGCTCTGTGACCCCCTCACCCTGCAGCAACCCTCACGCTTGTGCCCTGTGACCCCCTCACCCTGCAGCAACCCTCACGCTTGTGCTCTGTGACCCCTCACCCTGCAGCAACCCTCACGCTTGTGCTCTGTGACCCCTCACCCTGCAGCAACCCTCACGGTTGTGCCATGTGACCCGGTCACCCTGCAGCAAACCTCACAGGTGTGCTCTGTGACGCCCTTACCCTGCAGCAACCCTCACAGTTGTGCTCTGTGACCCCCTCACCCTGCAACAACCCTCACAGTTGTGCTGTGTGACCGGTCACATTGTTGATTTGAGTGGTTGATGGAGTTACAGTTGTGAGTCAGCTGATATGAAGCTAAGGATGACCGCTCTGGGTAATCCAGGTGGACCAGTGTAGTCAGAGCAGAAGGGGGAAGCCGGAGCCAGCTGAGCTGACACCAGCCAAGGAGTGCAGGCAGCCTGCCGAAGCTGAGAAAGCCCCAGTGGATTTTCCTCCAGAGCCCAGGAGACAGACACAGCTGACACCTTACTTTTAGCTCAGCGAGCCGTGGGCTGGGCTTCCTGCATTCAAATATAATTATACATTTGCGTTTGTGGTAATTTGGCATAATAAGCAATACAAAAAACAACATGCTTACGTCAATTGGTCACTGTGACAATTTTAAGACCTATCTGAAGTAAACGGGTTGTTGCTGCTGTTGTTTGTAGGAGGGAACCGAGCCACACCCCTGGCAATTTGGGAGTCTGGGAGTGCAGAGGAAAATTGCAGCCTTTAGCCTCTCCTGTGAGGTCTAGTGATAATCTGTGGCCTCTAGCCCCATGGTCCCTTGGCCTATTCCCTGTGTCAGGCTGCCTTAGCAACCAAGGAGGCACTAGAAGCTGACACGGCAGCCACATTGCTTTATCTGAAGATGCTTTTTTTCTGCCAAGTGGGTACTCTTGTCATTGTGAGTGCTCCTCTGCACTTTCAAAATACAAAGGCGTATGATCTGGCATTGCAAACGTGCCAGCCACATTCTCAGGTGCAGAGCCGCCACCGCCAGGAGAACCTTGAAAGTGTTCAAAGTTCCCTCCTCTACCCTATCCCTGCCTTGCCTAGCAGGAGGAAGTCAGGGTGAGGCAGAAGTGTGCATCTCTGTCAGGACTCCCAGGGGATCCCAAGCATTTTCAAGTTTGTGAGCCTTTGTACTGCTGCACTGGGCTAGGTACCCTCTCGATGGGCTGGAAATATCCTGTCTGTTCTTGATGCCCTAGGGGGCAGCCACACAGGATGTAATTAAACAAATATCAATAGAGAGCTCACTATGTAACAGGCACTGGGCCCAAAGGTGGGGACAGTAGGGATAATTCAGGCTGAGGCCTGACCACACAGCAAACAGGCAAGACCAACACTCGCAGGCTGCGAACCACAGCTCCTGAAGTCAATGCTTTGCGGTCTTTCATTTGTATATCACGCCCGTGGAGGTTCACATGCAGATTCTGGGCAAGGAAGCTGCAGCAAGTCTGCATTTGTGATGAGCCTCTGTGTTAGAGGCTGTTGCCGGGAGGACCACACCTGCAGTAACAAGGCAACATGCCTCTTCGGATGCTCTGCATCCTTCTAGCCCAGGACAGGACGGGTGGAAGGACCATGCTTCTCACAGAAGAGAAAACCCCGAGATCTCAAGCAGGCCTGAGCACCCAAGTCCAGGACTTCCATGGACCTCTCCCACTTTATCTATGGAGAGGCACAGGCCAAAACCAAAGCCCAAAGCAGCTGTCTAATTACCTACGGCTTTAAAAGCACAGACACACACATAGACCTCTGCAGACACCCGACATGTAGGGGGAACTCTCTCTGGTCCCGCCTTTGATAGAGGAATAGGTGTCAGTCTGTGATAAGGAAGAGGCACCCTCACCTTGCTGGTGGGGAGCTAGAGAGGTGGGCAGGATGGGTGGGGGTTGGGTGGGGGTGAGGATGGCTCTGGGTGTTTGCAGCCAGCCCCTTTCAACTTTCTCTTTAACAATAATGGCCTCCCAATCTCTTACAGCCAAGGAAAAGTAGGAAGCTGGCTTTTCTTGGCTTAACTCCAGTCTGGGCAGCTGGAATCTGTTGGCCATATTCAAACAGTCGCTCTCCCCCGGGATAGGCCAGCTGGGTAGTCAACCACATCACTCAGGAATCTCTCTCCTTCCCTGCCTCCCATCTGACAAAGGCACCCTTCACCTCCTGTGCCCTGGTCTCTTTCTTGCTAAGGGTGTTATGATTCCCCAACAAGTATGAGGTGTTTGTTTGTTTGTGAAAGCTCCTCTTCACATAATTTCAAACATATTAAAGGCATCTACATCAATTTTATTTAGTGTTCTGCCAACACAAACAAGCAATTGTTGTTAGTAATCTAGCTGTTAAAAAAAAAAAAGGGACTTTTAAGCCGGGTGTGGTGGGGCATGCCTTTAATCCCAGCACTCGGAAGGCAGAGACAGATGAATCTCTGTGAGTTGGCGGCCAGCCTGGTCTACAAAGTGAGTCCAGGACAGCCAAGGCTAACACAGAGAGACCCTGTCTCAAAAAACCAAAACCAAAACCAACCAACCAAACAAAAAACAAACAAAAAAAAGTGACTTTTTATAATTCTGCTTTTGAAATAATTTGTTACAAATTCAGTTTATGAAGGCTGAGCTTTCTCCATAAGTAAGCTGGAAAGAAAAGCATGCCTTATTGTTTTTAAGCGTCACAATTTTAAAAAGTGAAGTCCCAATTTATTCATGAAATTAGCATGCCATTTTTTTTTTTTTTTTTTTTTTTTTTGTAGATATGCAGGCAAATTTTATGTAGATTCCTGGCAGGCCTAAGGAATGGCAGGCAAGGCCAGGGCAGTATAGAAGCTGCCTGGGGGACACTTCCCAGCAGTCTCCACACTTTGCTTCCTTCCTGCATTTTCTTACCTCCAGGGATCCAGTTTTAACCAAGAATTGGTTTCCATGGTGACAGGGAATGTCCAACTAGGGGAATCTTGGCAGCAACATCAGGTCTAGGAGCTTTGCTCAAAATGACTAAAATTTAAATACAGAAGGTGGAGTGAGTAATAGGGAAAGTGAGGGATTGAAGAAAGGAAAAGGAGCCAGGGAGAGAGGGGGAAGGGGAGAGAGGGAGAGAGGGAGAGGGAGGGAGGGATAGGGAGAGGGGGGGAGGAAGAGGGGTGGGGAGAGAAGGAGGGAGGGTCAGAGAAGGAGAGAGGGGGAGAGGGAGAGAGGGGGGGAGAGGGAGGGAGGGGGAGAAAGGGAGAAAGGGATGGGAAGAAGAAGAAGGAGAGGGAGAGGGAGGGGGAGGAGAAGAGGGAGGGGGAGAGGGAGGGGGAGAGGAAGAGGGAGGAGGAGAGGGAGAGGGAGTAGGTGGATGGCAAGACCAGGGCAGCTGTAGCTATGCACAACTATCAAATGGTCTTTTCCCTCTGACACTTCTGCTCCTTCTCAGATGCCCATTAATGTATTTGTTTGTCTATTTTATTTGGTTCTTATGCCTCTTCCTCCCTTCCAACCCTTAGTCCACCTTATTCCCTTCCAACTCACCAACACTAGGTAGGAAAGAAGATTAGAAAAGTGGATGTAGACTTCTGGCTACTTCCGGCTGTTCAGGGTGGTCACATTCCTTGGGACAAGTCCAATCTTCGTTGTCAGGGCGTCTCCAACTTCTCGTCAAACCACGATAATAGCAACCAGGATCAGGAGGAGCAGCAGCCTTCCTCTTCAGAGCACCCCCGCCCACAGGCTCTGGCACTTACACCCTCTCAGAGACCTGCCAGAATTAAACTGTCTGCAGCTCACAAAACCACATCCCTGCTAATGCACGAGGCAAATCATAATCACCTGCTGTGAAGCAGCCTCTTATCCCACACCTGGGACTGAAAAAAAAAAAACCATAATCATGTAACATAACTGTGTTTGTTTGTTTGTTTGTTTTGTTTTGTTACAAGGTTTCTCTGTGCAGCCTTGGCTCTCCTGGACTCACTTTGTAGACCAGGCTGGACTCGAACTCACAGAGAACTGCCTGCCTCTGCCTCCCAAGTGCTGGGATTAAAGGCGAGCACCACCATGCCAGCTACAACAAAACTGGGGTATTTAATTTTAATTAATGTGCATTGGTGTGGGGGTGTTAGATCTTAGAGTTACAGACAGTTGTGAGCTGCCATGTGGGTGCTGGGGATTGAACCCGCGTCCTTTGGAAGAGCAGGCAGTGCTCTTAATCACTGAGCCATCTCTCCAGCCCCCATAACTGGGTTTTTAAAGAAACCAAAATTCTCACTATAAGTGCCTCTGGGCAAATCATTTGACATCTATGTGCTTGCGTTTTGTTGGTCTTTTAGCCACTGCTGGAATAAGTTAGCTGCTAGAGTTGAGTGTTTAGCACAGGGCTTGGCACACATTGAATATTCAGATATAATTGTGTATGTGTGTGAGGGCCTCCGAGAATGTGGTGTACGTATGTGTGCATATGTGAGAGTGTGCACCTGTGCCCTAGTGCAAGGGCCAGAGGAGGGTGTCAGCTGCCCATCACTGTGTTCCTTCTTCCCTTCACACAAGGCCTCCCACTTGGTCTGAAGCTTGCTGATATCTAGGCTGGCTGGCCCGTGAGCTCCCAGGATCTGCCTGTCTCCACTCACTGGCCCCAATACAGGAGTTACAGGCACTTGTGGCCATGCCCCAGTTTTTTACTCTTCTTATTTGTCCCATAAACACATATGTATACACACACACACACACACACACACACACACATACATACATGCATACATGCATACATACATACGTACTTACTGAATTTTATAAAAATAATGGGTACTATTTTATTATAAAAAGCATATGTCCAAAGTCACCCTCAGTGTCTTTATCTCATACAGCATGAGATAAGGAGGAAGAAACCACCGTTTTTTGTTTTATGAGATGGTGTCTCACTATGTAGCCTAGGCTAGCCTCAGACTCACACCCACCTGCCTTGGGCTCCCAAATGCTGATAGAATAGAAGTTATAGGCATGGGCCAACACACGCAGCCTTGAATACATTTGCCAAATGGCCCAGGTGCAGTGAGGACCTCAGCATCCACGCTTTCATCTGCTCACATACAGAGCCAGTAGCAGACTCTTCAAGAATGTGTCCTTAAAGAGAAGAGGAGGGGAGAGAAAAGCGGTCTCAGTCACAATGTCACCTAGGAAACGACAGGGGCCACAATTCCCTGAGGGGAAGAGAGATGAGGAGAAGAGTCAGGCTTGGAGGCAGCAGGCACAACCATTGCTTTCACACCCCGCTCTACTGGCCAGACTTAGCACGTGCTACCCATGAGTGCGCAAACTTCAGAATGGGCCAGTTTGCTCCTAGGACCTTGCCTGCCCTCTCCAGTCCACTACCCCCCCCCCCCCGTCACAACACTGGGGTCACAGACATTGTGGCCATGCTCACACTTTTTACACTGGTGTGGGAATTCAAACTCCGGCCCTCATACTGGTACTGCAAGAGCTCTTCCCCACTGAGCCATCTCCCTCGCTCCACTGACATATGTACAACCAGAGGAAACACAGTGGGCCATCGTCACAAGAGTTGGAACGCACAGTCCAGTTTAAAAGGTGCTCTCCTGGGACCAAAGGGGAAGAGAGAAAAGTTTTGAAAGCCGAAGAAAGAGACAGAGGAGACAGACACCATCATCTGTTCCAGTGGAAGAAAGGCTGTGGGTTACACTGCGCTATCACACCCACCCACTTAGATGCTACAGATAGGCGGTGCAGGCTCCGGCTTGCCCTCCCGGGTCGCCCACAGGGCCCTGCTCAGACCTCCCTTCCTGCCCTACCTACTCCAGTCTGCTGGCAGGGAAGGGCTTCAGCGAGCTCCTCTGTGAATCCCAAGTGCATGTGGCGCAGTGTCCAGCAGGGGCAGCAGAGTCGTTGGCTGAACTTGGTGGAAGCAGAGCCCTGCTGAAGAGAAGACAATGAGAGATCTGGAATAGAAGAAGATCACGGAGGGGTGGGGGGGAGCCCGAGAGTACAGTAACTGGGTGACCTGGGGCAGGGAGCTTAAGGTCTCCCAGAAGCTTCTGTCTCCTTGTCTGTGAAATGGGGTACATGGTCACTCTGACCTCAAATGCTTGTTGTGAGTGTTTGGTGAGTCAAAATACTCAAGTGCACGCAGAGTGCCCCCATTCGCAGTCAGTCGGGCGGAAGTAGTGTGGCTATTTTTATGTAAGACACTAAGAACCCCACCACTGAATGGAGGTGAAGACAGAAGTGAAGGGTCCACTGCTCACGCCACAGGGGGAGGAGGGAGCCAGGTGAACACAGGTAACTTTTGCCATGTACTACGGCCAAGGGACTTCAGAGTAAGTAAACATCAGAGGATGACATTTAACTTTTACAGAACAAACAGAGCATCATGGTACTAGCCCTAGCCCTGTACAGGCTGGGGCAGGAAACGGGGGTGAGGGGGGGGGGGGGGGGAGTCAAAGCAAAGCGTTGACAGGGTTGACTTAAGAAGTCACACGGTGCCAGGTGGAAGCTGCTGTTTTAAAGGGAACTCTGATGTGTGTGTGTTGATGTTGGGGAGGCCAGGGGAAGAGTGTGGGTGGATGTGTTTGTGGGGAGAAGAAAGTAGAAATTTCCTGGGGTATCAAAGATCGGCTTGGTAGTATCTGACTCAGTCTACAAGCAAGAGGTGACTGTTTTGTTGCGTTAAAACTTCCATAATTCAAGAGGTAAATTGCAGTAAGCTCTGTGGTAAGATTTAGAGGAAACTGAGATACTTAAGTGAACAAGATCCTAAAACCCTGCAGGATAAGATCAAGGGGAGACAGCGTAACGAGTTTCAGATTCATTTCTCATGGAAACGGACACAGACCAGTTCTGATAACACAAGATTAGGGCCCAACTTGTGGGTAACCTAGACCCTGTGATTCCTTCCTTCTCATTAACCACTCCCAGATGTGGTTGAGAGATGGAAAACGAGACGTCAATTATGCAAACGTTATAACCGCAAGGGAAATCACTGTGGACCACCCTCTAGGTGATTAAAGACTTTGGCACGGAGAGCTCAGACTCTCCCCCTCAACCCCCTTTCTATTGGTAAGACCTGGGTTTTGGTCCTTCCCTCTGTGAGGTGATGGCCCTGTGGTCCCACCGAAATAATAAAGGAATAGAGACCAGACTGACCCTTTCTTTGTGAGGACGGTTGGCACATTGAAAGAACAGCCCATGCTTAAGGTGTACCCGCCCACCTTCCAGCCAATGCAGACAGCCCTGCAGATGATCAGTTCCTGGGGCCAGAGCTTTGCCTCTTATTACTGCACATGGTCCCTAGACTGTCTGCCAGCTACCTCTTAGGTCTGAGAGGTTTCTTAGAGGCCCAAGGGGAGTGGCCAGGAGCTTAGAGATGAGGAGGACACTTGAGAAGGGATGAGAGGGACCCCAGGGTTGCCCAGCTTTTACCTCATTTGTCCACTCTAGCCAAACTTCCACACTCCTCTGCATGGGATGACATCGACACCGTTTGTCATGGCCACCAACCCCAGGAATTCCACCTCACTCTTTGCTAGTTCCTACCCACTACCCAGAAGATATTCTGGATTTTGAAACATTTTTATAAACTAATTTATGCACTTGGGAACAGTGCAGGGTGGCCTTGAACTGTCTGTCCATCTAGCCAAGATTTGAACTCATGGTTTTCCTGCTGCTGCTGCCTTCCAGGTGCTGGGATCGAGGGACAGTCACACCACAGCAAGGGCCACTCTCATATTCTTCCTCCTGTCCACTTGCCTTTGTCAGGAAACTTCTTCCTGCCACTCCTCAAAAAACTGACTCCCCTAGGGCTCGCTACTCTTTTGAGAGAAAGGAGGGGTTTTTGTTTTCCTTTGTTTGTTGGGATCTTGCTGTTTCAGGGGCCATTGAGCTCTGATGGCTGATCCCCAGGTACAGCCACCATTGAATGAATGCTCAGCGTTGCGCAGTTGGTTGGGCAAGCCCTGTGCTTGTTTCCTGGAAGGGTCAAGCTGGGTTTGTATAAATGTTCTATCAGCTTCTAATATTGGTGAAACTATCTCTAAGGGCACAAATGAATGTATTCGTCACTCTTGATTCATTTCCCCAGTTGTCCGGCCGTGGGCCACGTGGACTTGGCCCACAGCAGAGTGTCAGCCTGTGCTCACTTTTTATCCCTTTGGCCTCAAGAGCCACAGGAACCACTGAGGGAGAAGTCCCCAGAAGAGGGCTTGTGAAGATGGTTGGGCCTTTTTAACATTTGGAGGTTTGAGAGGACCCCTAAGTAATGCCTCTGGAAGGCGTGGTGGCGCACGCCTTTAATCCCAGCACTCGGGAGGCAGAGGCAGACCAGTCTCAGTAAGCTTGAGGCCTGGTCTACAAAGTGAGATCCAGGACAGCCAAGACTACACAACGATACCCTGTTCTGAAAACAAACAAGTTGTTGGCATTTTGCTCAGGAAGTTGTCTTCTGTGCCAGTGAGTTCAAGGCTCTTCCCCACTTTCTCTTCTAACAGATTTCATGTGTCTGGTTTTATGCTGAGGTCCTTGATCCATTTGATCCACTTGAGTTTTGTGTGGAGTGATAGGATCTATTTGCGTTCTTCTACCTGCAGAAATCCACTTAGACCAGTACCACTTGATGCTTTCTTTTTTCCATTGTATAATTTTGGCTCCTTTGTTAAAATCAAGTGACCACAGGTGTGTGGATTTACTTTTGGATCTTCAATTTGATTCAATTGATCAACCTGTCTGTCTTAATGCCAATGCCATGCAGTTTTTATTACTATTGCTCTGTAGTACAGCTTGAAATGGGGCTCATGATATCTTCAGAATTTCTTTTATTGTATAGGCTTGTTTTAGATATCCTGGATTTGTTTTTCCATACGAAGCTGAGTATTGTTATTTCAAGGTCTGTAAAGAATTATGTTGGTATTTTGATGGGAATTGCATTGAATTTGTAGATTGCTTTTGTAAGATGTTCATTTTTACTACAATAATCCTCCCGATCCATGACCATGAGAGATCTTTCCATCTTCTGACATCTTCAACTTATTTCTTCAAAGATTAAGTTCTTGTCATACAGGTGGATATGATCATGTAGAAATTTCTCAAAGAATACATACATACTACACACACACACACACACACACACACACACACACACACACACACTGCCACCTCACCCTGAAGGGCTCAGGTGTGACGCGCACCTGAGTTGCTAAAGGACAGAATTGTTTTGCAACTTTGAACGCCTCTGAATACCAGTCGCCTCCCAGAGTATCCTATCAACTTTTAAATCTCAACCCATGTTGATAAAGGCAACAGCTTGTGGGCCAACAAAATGTTCTTCTGGAAATGCCACAGCCAACATTCACGATTGGTTTGCTTCCATGTGAACATATCTGGACCAGCTGTACCTGGCTCAGGGTCATAGCTGCAGTGCACACGCCATTTACCACCCACGGCCTTACAGGACGATGCAGGATATGAGCAGACTAAACATCAGACTTTTGCTTCCTTCTGTAATGATCCAACATGACTATGTCTGAAATACGCATCCTCTTAGAGAGAAGAGTGGGACAGAGGGAAACGGGCCACTGTCAGCTGAGGTAAAGGCGTAACTTTTTTAAAAGCTAATTTTGTTTTTAATCGTGTGTTCATGTCTGTGTGTAGGTATGTTATATGTGAGTGCAACTGCCTGGGGAGGCCTGAAGGGGTCATCAGACCCACCGGTGCCAGAGCCCTGGGCTGTTGTGAGCTGCCCTGTGTGGGTGCTCAGGTCCTCTGCAAGAGCAACAAGAACTGTTCCTTTTAAAGTGAAGTGAACACAACCCCCACACCTCTTCCTCACTAAGAAGAAAGTGAAGGGCTACTTTGTGCACTTATCCACCTTCCACTTTTACCGCCTGGGCTTCCTCAGTGTGGCCAGTTTTGCGGTCTTTGTAGCAATGGGTTTTCCCATCCTCCAGGGTTAGATCAGTGTGGCCGCCTCCTAGCATCCTCCCTGCTCTTCTTCTGAAATCAGACACACACACACACACACCCGCCCCATAGCACTCCCTGTGCCTCTTTTCTGCTTTCCAGCCTCCTGGAATGTGCTTCTTCACATATTACACACACACACACACACACACACACACACACACACACACACACCCGCTTGTTCACGGTTACTGTGTCCATCATTGCAATGCAGGCTCCACAAGAGCAGGGCTCTTTGTCCATACTACTTCCCCCTGTTCCCAAAGGCACAGAGTGTGTTTTTTGTTTGTTCACTGAGATGCGACAGCTCTCATGATACCGCCCTGGCTGGCTAGAATTCTCTCTGTAAACCACGAGGAGCCTATTGCCTCTGCTTCCCGAGTGCTGGGAGTCAAGGCATGAACACCACATCAGGCACAGTGGATCCTTAAAGCGCTTGCCGAATCGATGAACGGATGCATTTCTTCAGCAAAGTTGTCAAGAAGCTACTCAGTGGCAGAGTGAACTGTCATTTTCTCATCCTCGGCTGTCGCTGCGGCACTGGGATAAGTCTTTCCATGTCTAAGAGAGAAAACACTGTTTTAAAAGATGCTGCAAAGGCTACAGAGATGGCTCCACGCTTAGGAGCCTTGGCTGTTCTTTCACAGGACTTGGCTTCAGTTTCCAGTACCCATAACCGTCCCCTAGCTCCTTCCCATGGCCTTAATAACCCAGTCCTTTGCCCCCCAACAAGATGAGATGTAGAAGTTATACATGGCATGGATGCTTCAGTATTCATTGGCTAGCCCCTGGACAGGCTGCTGATAAAATTTTTAATGTTCACTTGGTCAAGTGGAGAAGCGAGGGGAAGACCTCTATGTGTGCGGGCTTAGATTGGAGTGAGGGCAGAGGTATGAAAGGGTTAAAGAAGGAGCCATGGCTGGGAGGGAGTGGCTAAGTGACAAGCAATGTCCAGGGCATCTTTGAACCACCCAGAGGGCACTGGTGACCTCCAAGCATATAGAACTGGGCATCAGGTTATTAAACACGAATGTTAAAGAAAAGCAAGCAGGGGCTGGGGAAACTGCAGGGACTAGGGTTATACAGCAGGCAGACAGAGAGCAAGCTTGACCTCCCCATCAAGGGTCTGTTAATTCGAACAGATTCAATTTCTTATCAAAGGACAGCTTGTACCAGCCCCTACAGGCTGAGAGGAAACATCATTGTTTCCTGTACTTAATCAGATGTTCAGCTGAGCAGGGGGTCCCCGTGGTGCAGCTGGCTCCCCCATGCCAGCTTCAACTCTGATAGGTTCCACGGACGCTAGCATCCGGAAAGGAACATGGGATCCCTACAGCGCCTGTTAGGCTCCCTGCTCCGCACCGCGGGCTTTGCTTTCGTCCTCGAAGCAGGAAAATTAATGGGAAACCATGAAGCAGAAGTGGAAGCAACCATTTTCAAGTGGTCCAAACAAATATCGACACAGTAGGGATGGGCTTGTGTCTCTGGCCTCCATTCCTGGCGTTTCGATGGGTTTTCTTGTCCTGGAGTTTGTTCCCTCCCTTTATCCTTCCACCTTGAACTTTGCTTTTTGTCTGTTGGCTCTTGCGCCTTGAACCCAGAGCTAAGGCTCACCTCTCATGTGCTGTTGACATTGCCGAATTCTGCCTGGGGCTTGCCAAGAGGAGACACATGGCTCCCACCTTGTTAGGGGAAAAATCAGACTGCATCTGTAAAGCCAGAACAGAAACATAGAAATTTGCAGTGATAACCAGTCCTCGAAGCAAAGACAGGTCAAAATGTCACAAAGTGGCTGGAGAGGTGGCTGAGGAGTTAAAAGCACTTACCGAGGACCTGCGTTTAGTTCCAGCACCCATTTCAGGTGGCTCAACCAGCTGTCACTGCAGTGTCAGGGAACCTGACACCCCCTCTGCCCTCCCCGAGCACCACGCATGTGCATGTTGTACATACAGACATGTGGGCGCTCGCATTACATAACAAATATGACTTTTTTCTTTTGGTAAGTTTGCAAGAAAAGAACAAATGGCCCCTCCACCTGCTTCTCCCTATAGAACAGAGATCATTTAGACAAAATGCTTTATTTGAGGCCAAGGATGTGAGGCTCAGGCTATTCAGAGCGAGGCATGCTGGGTGCTGCTCTGACCTTGCCTCTGTGTGCTTTCCTTACTCTGCGCCAGATGAACGTCTTTGCTAACTCTGGGCTCTGACTAGCATGTCTGGACCTCAGAGATCTGAATAGTCTGTTTACTCTGTCTGGAACATTCCAGATGTCATTGAGGCACCTTCTGTGTCTTCCTTGAGGACGTAGCTCAAATGCCACCATCTCTGTAATCTCCGTGATGACTTTGTTTAAAAAAAAAAAAAAGAAGAAGAAGAGAAAAGGAAGGAAGGGAAGAAAGAAAGAAAGAAAGAAAGAAAGAAAGAAAGAAAGAAAGAAAGAAAAGCACACAGTCCTGGTCACTCCTTTACACTGTTACCTGGCCTTAAGAGATCTTTCTAGCACATTCCCTAGCACACATAGGATATCTCTTTTCTGTCTGTCCCTGTTACTGCAATGTCTAGATAACAGGACCTGAGTGCTGGTTTAGTGCAGAGAGAGAGAGAGAGACAGAGAGAGAGAGAGAGAGAGAGATTGTGTTCGACTCCTGTGGGTGGTATTTAACCTGCTTTTTGCTTTTGGGTAGAACCTCTCCCTGGCATCTGAGTCTCACCAGTTAGCCTAGCTGGCCAGAGAATCCCAAGGGTTACTAGTGTGCAACCATATTTAATTTTTTGGTTTTTTTGTTTTGTTTTGTTTTGTTTTTTGTTTGTGGGAAAGATTAAACTTTGTCACAGGTGGAAGCAGTCTTGGCGGGCTTTACCCTTGGGGCACCCCATGAATACCTTGTGACAGACTGAGTGGAGCCATCCTGGGTCTGGAATTCAGGAAGCAGGCCTGGGAACCCCACCTGGACTACTGTTTTTCTAATTGACCCTCAACGGGAGAAGGAGACCGCCCATCCCATGTAGCTCAGACAGGTGGGGAGGGAGAACAAGTTCAGCCCGGGCTTGAGTGCATGTGGAGCAGTGAACAGGCTGGACCAGCATGCGGGCCAGAGAGACACCTAAGGACCCGTCCCATGGAACGGATACCGGAAGCTTCACTCTTTTGTCCCGTTAACCTTTTTTCCTTCTTGTATAAGCTAGTTGGGTTGTATAATAAAGTTTAATTATTAAGAAACAGAGCCAACATTTGTTTTTTTTTTTTTTTTTTAAGACAGAGCCTCTGCGTGCTGAATTCACAACCTCATGCTTTCAAGCATGGCTTAACTACCCCTACTCAGTCCTCAGATGAAAACCTGATATAAAACAGATGTCCCATAAATAGTGTGGAATGAACGATGCCCCAACTTTCCGCAACAAATGCTGCTTTATTATTAACGTTCCTCCCAGAAATCTTGGGAGCATTCTTAATATGTCACTGAAAGCCAGTCAAAGGTCCTAAAGCAGAAACTAACTTGTCATGGTTCAGTCACTAACTTGTCATGGTTCCAGCCAGGGGACTTTAATCTGGAAGACTTTAAGGCAAAGGGCTAATGTGCTTCAGAGTTTCCGGCCCCCACACCCAGAGCATCTTGCACTGGCAACTGCTGCTCAGACGTTCACTAAGGCGGCTTCTTCCCACAGAAGGCGTTTCTCTCCATATGCACTGTGGGCACATCCCACTTGCCCAGGCACTGCCCAAGTACTAGACTCAAATATATCCCGCTTGAGAATGCGCATTCACGCATCCCTCTCTGCTTCTTATTTGTGGATGCAGTGTGACCAGCCTTGTAAGGTCCTGCTGCGTCGATTCTCCTGCCTCACCCAGACACCGGCAATCACCGGTCATGCGAAGCCCATGCATCAGCGTCAGCTTGACACTACTAACCTGCAACAGCTTGGCTCAGATTTGAATGCTCTCACTCTGAGCTTTTGAGACCTCTCCTTCAAGATACGTTCCAGAGAAATCTGCTAGGGAGAGCTGAACACTAAACGGACAGCTACAGAGAAAACAAGGCCAGCAAAGTGCCTGTCTTCGCCCTTCAGAGACAAGGATCCAGGAACCAGAGGAAGAAAGAGCAGCATTTTCTGCTTCTATAAACAGAACAGAAATCACAGCTCACACTGTACTGAGGACAACCAAGACTTGAACAAAATTCTAGACCTGGATGACTAACTCATTATAAAACTGTGCGAAGGATGAGGCGATGAAGACACAAGCTCAGAGAACCTCAGGAGACACTGAGAATCTTGGGTCCAGTCTCGAGACTTCTTGAGTCTAGACACGGAGAGTCATCGGGTGAAAATTTTCTTTTCAAAAGCTGTTTGAATGCAGATCAGAGAGTATCAGCAAAGGAGCCAATCTGGCGGTGGCAAGAGCCTGGGGCAGCAGCTTAAGGCTGACATAGCTAACTGTTTTACCTGGAGGAGACCACATATCTCTATTAGCCTCAATTTCTAGCATTATCTGAGGTTAATTAGTATCCAAGAGATATTACTTTTTTTTTGCGTAAAATGCATTTAAATATTAATTACAATTATCTATTCATCTAAAAGAGATTATCTCAGTATTTAGATTATTCAGCATGGACAAGTATTTTTCAGGCATCAACTAGATTCTGGCAACCTGGCAATACCAGTAAGAGTTCTTACACTGTAGAAGTCAGGTAGTTAAATGCCCATTAACTTGAATTAAAATAGACCTAGAAATCTGGAGTTCTCACCGACATGAATTCACGTTAATGTGTTTTAGGTTCAACCTTCTGGAAATGCGTAGTAGAGATGCCTCACAGGATTGTGAATGTACCTCTGGACCTAAATTACATGGTTAAAACAGTAAATTTTATGTTATGAGCATTTTACTACACAAAAATTTTTCTTTTTCATTTTTCTTTCCAGTAACAAGCCTTAAAATATATGTTTTGTGTTTCACCAACCTGTACCTCTTTTAGTTAGAATTATTTGGTTAAACCAAATTGCATAAAGATGCTTATTCAAAAGGTTTCAGGTACCTGCAGAATTACCAGGAAAATTAGAGAGTTTGGCAAGGGACTTTTTCTGAGACATTCACAGCTGTGCTGCAGAGCTGCATGGTTGCCAGCGCCCGCCCTCGGTGCTCAGTGCTTGAGCTACAAAGGTGCGACCTAAGACAGGGCTATGCTTACTGCTCCTGCTACGCTCAGACCAGCACAGCCTGCACCAAGACCCGGACTGCACAAAACTAGGTTCTGGATGGAGTGCTGGCATTCTTACGTTGATTGGCTACTTTCAAAGTAGGCCAGTGTGAGTCTCCTTCTAGAAGTCTCTGTTGGGTGTATTAAATTGTTGAAGAACAAACTACATGCCTCTGTGTAGTTGCAAAGAAATCTGAATAAATGCCATCCTAATTCTACCTCAGGAAGCCAGAACTCCTAAAACAGGATTTCTCCTTAGCAAAGGTTTTCTATGGGTGTGACGAGTCTAGGAAGTGACAAGGGACCTCTACAATACAGTAGTCTTTTCTTCTTCCTTTTCTTTCTCCTCTTAGCTAGTTTCCTTTCTCTTCCACTTGCATCTTCTTTTAAAAAGAAAAAAATTTGGCCAGGTGAGGTAGCACATGCCTTTAATGCCAGCACTCGGGAGGCAGAGGCAGGAAGATCTCTGTGTGTTTGAGGCCAGCCTGGTCTAGAAAGTGAGTCCAGGACAGCCAAAGCTACACAGAGAAACCCTGTCTCAGAAAGAAAAAAAAAAAAAACCAAACAAATAAAAACAAAAAACAAAAAGAAAGAAAGAAAGAAAGAAAGAAAGAAAAAGATTTACTTTATTTTAATTGTTGATGTGTGTGTGTACATGTGCTGGAGTGCATACAAGAGCAGATATGTGCAGAAATCAGAAGTATTGCCATGATCCTGGGCCTGGCTTTTTATGAAGTTGTAAGTTCCCTGTTGTGGATCAAACCAAACTGTGGTCCTCTGCAAAAGCACTATGTGATTTTAACCACTGAGCCATCTCTCCAGTCCCATACACTGTTTCTTTAGACCCTAAAGTAATTTTGAGTGCTCCACAAATTTCCCTATGCCCAGATCCACAGTGAGGGTGTCCGGTTCACTTTGGCTGGAAGAGAATCAGAACACAGGGTGGCTACAGGTCAGCCTCCGGGCAAAGGTCACAGGATGGAACATAACGTGGTGGAGTGAGCTGTGTGATACCCACCTTGTAAAAATATTGCCAACCCAGCAGCTAGCCATGAAACACACTAAGTCCATGTGCCTCCGTTGACGCTGCATTGCACACGCCTCAGTCTATCCAATTAGTTGGGCCCTGTCCAATCGACAAATCACACTGTCCCATGTACATCTAGAAGAAGAAAATTAACTGGAAGGAAACAGATATGTATGTTATAAGGTGGGAAGAGATATAAAGAAAAACAAATGAAAAAGCAAGTCTAGTTTGCTAGGGCTGTCATCACAAGCCCTACAGACTGAGAGGCTGAACGACAGAAGCATGTTGACTCACGGCCCTAGAGGCTAGAAGTCCAAAATCAAGGTGCCAGTGTGATGATTTGAATGGAAACAGCCCCCCCATAGGCTCGTGGGGAGGGGCACAATTAGGAGGCACCGCCTTGTTGGAGGAAGTGCGTCACTGGGGGTGGGCTTTGAGGTTTTGAATGCTCAAGCCAGGCCTAGTGTCACTTTCTCCTCCTGCTGCCTCCTGATCTGGATGTAAAACTCTCAGCTCCTTCTCCAGCTCCCCGTCTGCCTGCATGCCACCAAGCTTGCCGCCATGATGATAATGAACTAAACCTCTGAAACTGTAAACCAGCACCAGTGAAATGTTTTCCTTTGTAAGAGTTGCTGTGGTCAGCCGGGCGTGGTGGCGCACGCCTTTAATCCCAGCACTCGGGAGGCAGAGGCAGGCGCATCGCTGTGAGTTCGAGGTCAGTCTGGTCTACAAAGTGAGTCCAGGATGGCCAAGGCTACACAGAGAAACCCTGTCTCGAAAAACCAAAAAAAAAAAAAAAGAGTTGCTGTGGTCATGGTGTCCCTGCGCAGCAACAGAGACCCTAAGACAGCCGGCGACGTTGATTCCTTCTGAGGCCTTTCTGCTTGGCCTGTGGGTTTCTGTTTTCAGATTCTTCACAGGTTCAGTCATCTCTATGTCTGTATCTGTCTTAGGGTTTACGTTGCTGTGAAAAAAGACCATGATCAAAAGAAACTTGAAGAAGAAAGGATTTATTTTAGCTGAGTGATGGCGCACATCTTTAACCCCAGCACTCAAGAGGCAGAGGCAGGCAGATCTCTGAGTTGAAGGCCAGCCTGGTCTAAAGACTGAGTTCCAGGACAACCAGGGTACACAGAGAAACTCTGTCTCAAAAACAACAACAGCAACAACAAAACCACTTAATAGTCCATCACTGAGCGAAGCCAGATGTTGGGGGCAGGGAATGGTCTAATGTACTTTGATGCTAATTACTGCTTGCTGTCTCTGTGACTCACCTTTTGATTAATAAAAAGCCATCCCACTTGGACAGAGCAGAGGAGACAGAGGTGTGGCTAAGGCTCCTGGGGGGAGAGGGGGGGAGGGAGGGAGGGAGGGACAGGAATCCTGGGAAGATGAAAGGAGAGGGTCCCCAGAGGAGAAAGAAGAAGGTCGCCATGGGTTAGATGGAAGAGAAACATGTGGCCGGCGTGGATGGAGATTCAGCCCAGATGAAGAACATTAGCAAGTATTTGGGATTGTGGATGGGAGGTAGCTTGATAGAAGTTATTAGGAGCAGAAGGCATGGGATTGGGGCAGTAGTTTAGGGAATTGATGTCTGCCCTGCCCCAGGTTAACTAAGGCTACTTTAAAATATAACAAGTGTCTGTGTCTTAGTTGATTGCTAGCCCGGCATATTGATAATATTGACTAATTTAAAAACAATAGCCAGAGCTGGACCTAAAGGCAGGACCCTGGAGACAGGAACTGAAGCTGAGGCCGTGGAGGACTGCTGCTCACTGGCTTGCGCCCCGTGACTTGCTCAGTTCGGTTCCTTATACGTTCCAGGACCCTTTGTCTGGGGTGACACCACACACAGTGGGCTGGCTCCTCCCCTAGCTGTCATCAATCAGAGGAATGCCCTACAGCCTGACCTACAGGCCAATCTGATAAAGGCAGTTTCTCAGCTCGGCCTTACCCTTCCAAGATGCCTACAGCTTGTCAAGATGACTAAAAAACTAACCAGCACAGTAACCTAATCTCCTCTTCACCAAGTCTGTTGGGTTATGGCCCAGCCATGTGATGTGTTGTGCCACAATGACCTCTTGAAAGGTGCCATCACCAAACACAGAGTGGCACTCTGAGGTTAGAGGAGGGATAAGGAGTTCGGAGAACGGAGAGACACTACAGTGAATAAGAAATCATGCAGGTGCTACATTTTTATTTATTTTTTGTTTGGACAATGGCTATTTTGACTGTGAAAAAAAATTTTTTTAAGATTTATTTATTTATTTATTTATTATGTATACAGTGCTGTCTTCATGTACAGCTGCCTGCCAAAAGAGGGCATCAGATCACATTATAGATGGTTGTGAGCCACCATGTGGTTGCTGGGAATCGAACTCAGGACCCATGGAAGAGCAGTCAGTGCACTTAACCTCTGAGCCATCCCTCCAGCCCTTTGACTGTGGAAATTTCTAAACTGGCTCAAGAATAGGAAACAAACAGAAAACCCTGAGCCACTGCCTAACATTAACAACCAGCCACAGCTTCTTTCATTTGTTGTTGCTGTTCTTGTTTGAGTGTGTATTAAAAATGTTGCAGAAGCAATATCAACATGAGTTTCAGCATAAATGCCCAAAACAAAGTTTTATGTAACAATAATTGCATCATCTCATTCATCAAAATTACCAGAAAAAGAAATCATTGGCATTAGGTACATTTTCTCAGTTACCAAAATTATTTTTTCTGTTATCAGTACAAATTAGGGTCCACCCAGCCATTCACTGCATTTGGCTGTCAAGTCTCTCACAGTGTCTCTCAGTCTTTTCTAGCCTGGAGCTGTCTTCACCTTTCTCTTCCTCACTGACTTGGCGCAAGGAAGCCAGTCAGTTTCTCTGCGCTTTGACTGGCTCCATTCCTGTAAAGCCCCCTTCCTCATCTTCTCTCTAGATCAGAAATGACACTTCCTGTTTGGATGTGTTTCAGGCCCAACTGTTTCCCAGCACACTTCCTGATGGTGCTGTTTACTTGTGTGCTAATCATCTCTGTGGTACAGGCCATCTGAGAACATAGCTCCAGTTTCTCTGGTGCTGACAGGCTGATCTCACCACTGCAAACCACCACCCGTTGATAGCCACTCCCTGGCCCTATGAAGAGCTGCAACACAATTGTTTTCTGATTCTGTAATTTCATCCAAAATTTTACTGCCCTCATAATGTTGATACAGAAAAACATGTCTTAATCCACCCGGCTTTGGTTATTCTGAACTCTGGTTCATGGTGAAAAGGATGGTAAATTCTGGGGTATTTTTTAACATGGCCTGATATCACTGTTTTACCTGAGTTACATTTAGAATACATTGGAGGAAATAGATTTGTTTGTTTGTTTGTATTTATGTTTGTTTGTTGAGACAGGTCTCTCTGCAGAGCCCTAGCTATCTTGGAACTCTCTATGTAGACCAGGTTGGCCTCAAACTCAGAGAGATCCACCTGCCTCTGCCTTTTGAGTGCTGGGATTAAGGGTGTGGCTGAGCCACCACTTAAAGTGTGTGTGTGTGTGTGTGTGTGTGTGTGTGTGTGTTTTTACAGGGACTTAGATTGTTAGGTTTAGTGTCAAGTCTTTACCCACTGGGCCATCTTTATAATCCAGAAGTCAATTTGTAATGATATTAGAAAAATTATCAGATAAACCTTTGGTATCCCCTTAATCTGTAGATTATCATCTTTGAAGGTGGAAGATGCAGAGTTGAAGAAAAGAGGGGAGCGAGAGGAGGGGAGAGAGAGGAGGGGAGGGAGAGGAAGGGAGGGAGAGGAGGGGAGGGAGAGGAAGGGAGGGAGAGGAGGGGAGGGAGAGGAGAAGGAAGGAGGAGAGAGGAGAGGAGGGGGAGGCAGGAAAGGGGAGAGAAGAGGAGAGAGAGGAAGGGGAGGGAGGGGGAGGGAGGGAGAAGAGATAGGAGTAGGCAGGAGGAGGGGGAGGCAAGGAAGGGAGGAGGGAGGAGGGGAGAGAGAATAGGAGAGGGAGGAGAGGGGAGAAACTGGCATCATCCTGCTTTAGACCACCTGGGAAGACACCCTGAGCCACAGAGGCAGAGTTCTTCTGAACAATTGCCTGCACGCAGCAGCTCCATCTTCTGAGTCAGAAATCAACACTGAATCTTAGCAACAGAGCTGATGGGTGGGCGGACTTCATTCCCCCGTGGCTTTTATGTCGATGCCAACCTGTCTTCCCTATTTAGGAATCATCTCGGCTCCAGCTTTCCTTCCAGATAATCCGTAAACATGCACGAGGGACTCAAGCCAAATATTTGTTGCTATTCAAATTATACCGTAGGCAGGTTGTCTTCCAGAAGGTGAGTCACCACTCACAGGCTGGCCAGGTGCCAGCTTCACCTGACTAGGCTGTTCTGCATCCCAGCCGGCCAAAACTCTGTGTGTGCCCACTCAGGCGGGGCTGCGGCTGTGGTGGATAGATCAAAAGCAAAAGAAAGAAAGGAAGGAAGGAAGGAAGGAAGGAAGAAAGAAAGAAAGGAAGAAAGAAAAGAAAGAAAGAAAGAAAGAAAGAAGGGAAGAAAAGAAGAAAGAAAGAAAAGAAGAAAAGAAGGAAGCAAAAGAAAGAAGCAATGTCCGGGAAATGAGGAAGATTGAAAACCACACTCCCCCAGTCCACGTTCAGGGAAGTTTCTTATCAGAAGAGCAGTAAAGACACAGCAATTTATGCCACTTAGAGGCAAACAGTCCTTCCATCTGGAGTGGCTGAGGAAGGAGAGGCGCCTGCACCGGGGAAGAGAGAGCAGGCTCCAGGGAGGCCGCCCACCGAGGCGGAGAAAAAGCTGCCAGGATTGGGCTGCTCAACAAAAGCAGCTGGGGGTGGAGAGAGGGAGCGGAAAGCTCATGAATTCGAGATTGCATTTTATGCTTTTGTGTCTTGTGAATGCTCTTTTCCCGGGGTCCAACCCTGGGCCCAGCTGCTGGAGGGGAGAAAGCACGCTCACCAGTTAACTGCCTGCTTGGGCAGTGGATAGGAAAGCTAGCAAGAGACATCTCATAGCAGCGCTCCATCCCGAGAATTGAGAATCTTTTCCTAAGGAAGAGATGTCACTGGGGAGGTGGGGGGTGTGTGTCAACTTTATTGAACCAATAGCCACAGGAGCCAAATGCTTCCCCCTGTCCCCATGGCGTTTCTGAGCCAATGAAGTCACTGCCACCCCTGTGTGCTTCAGGCACTCCAAGAACTTTTAAATTACCTGAATTTAGCAGAATACAGGGCCTGTGGTCCAGCTACAGTGCACTGCTACTGAGACACCCCCTCTTCTCACCCCTCAAACATTCCCCTCACCTCCACCCCTGCACACGCTCACACACCTTCCAACACTGCCAACCCCTGGGCATTCAGTTGTGCTAGCTAAGTGGGCTGGGCAGATCCAGGCTCCCCTTCTAGGTGGTGAGAAGAGAGAAAGAGGGGGAGGGGAGGGGGGGGAAAGAGAAGGGGCGGGAGGCGGGGCAGAACACAGCCACCTCACAACCACTTTCTCCCAGGACCTTGGCCAAGGAGTAACCTAGAAGCAACCCTTCCTGCCTGCAGGGGATGGTAAGCAATGAGTCACCAGCACTTCTTAATCCTGGATCCCTTTTAAGTTTGGTGGGGTTCTCCGCCCTCCAGCCAGGGAAAACACCAGGGTGCGAAGGTCTCAGGCCTCCATGCCAAAGTGAAGAGTGTCTTTTGCATTTTGGGAACCTTGTCAGTCAAGCATTCACACTGGCTTGGCCAGCATTAAAGAGGATGGTGCTAGCATCCCTTTCTGAGGGAATTCTGGGGATTGAAGACCAGCAAGCATGCTCGATTGGACCAGGCCTCTCTTCAGCGTTCTGGGCTCAGCCCATAGAGTCTTTACCCCCACACCCTGATGTTAAATTTGCCTAGATGCATCCCCCAAGGCCAGATTGGTAGGAACAAAACAAGATTATGTTCCAAGATGTGTTTGAAAGAAAACCTCTCAAGCACTTTTTCTTTAATCTTGCAGATTTTTCCAGAATGCCTGTGCTGACAGGAGTGTGAAGACTACCTGCTCCATCACTGGAAAGAAAGAAAGGCAGTAGCAGCCACTAGCCTGTGTTCTCACGTCATCCCTGAGGGAGCTTCACCTGGCACCCTCCTGTCTGCCCTCTGTTTCCAGGAGACCTTGAGCATGGCAGCCCTCATTTCTATGAGCCAAGATGTATCAAATTGACATCTGGGAGAAAATGACCCAGGGTTGGAGACACAGCTTGCCTGGCTTTCACAAGACCCTGAATTTGATTTTTCCACACATCTCCACTTGGAAAGCAAAACTTAGTGCTGCTGATACAGTGGCATGAAAAAAATATTCCCTCCCTTTCTTTCTTTCTTTCTTCTTTCCTGACAGGGTCCCACTATGTAGCTCTGGAACCTTCCTAATGCTTCGAGCCTTTCTCAGGATGAGCTTTGAAGCACCAAAACTATATTCTGGGTTGACCTACTTCAGTTAACAACAACAGTCAGCCAGCAGCCGAATTCTAGAAGCCAAAAAGCAAGGTTAGGGCATTTAGAGACTTTCCCAGAACTATGTGAGCTTTGATGGATTAGGATTTTGTTTGAGTTTTGGCAGGTGGTGCGGTCTGAGTACTGAGTTCTACGGCTTGAAGGGTGCATCCATCATGGAGTCAGTTGTGCTAAGGTCTGGGGGCCTCTTACGTAAGATCCAGAGGGAGCCTGTGCAATTGAAACTTGCTTAGAAATGTGGGGCTTCTGGAGGGAGGCAGGTGACAGGTTACAAGAGGATGGACAATGACAATGAGTCTCCAGGTGTTTATGGTCATCTCTGCCTGGGCCACAGGTCAGATGACCCCACCCCTCTTTTATTTCTTCCTGGGGCGGGGAAGACCCTAGGTCCTCAGATAAGAAACCTGGGTCTGGGCCTGCATCCTGCAATGCTTAGTGCTGCTGTGAGGGACTAGGGGTTAGGCAGATCTCCTATAAGGAGAGGGGCCACAGCTCAGTAATAAAGATGTCAGACTCTTGTCTTCTTCCCCACCCTGCTGACCTGACACAAAGGCCTGGCAGCTTGAAACAAAGGCTTGGAGTTTTCTCCCGCCAGTGGGAAACACCCCTTTCCCCAGCAGTGTCCAAGTTCAAGGCTAGTTCAGGGTGTGTTTATCTTAGCCCTCTGGCCCTATCAGCCTGGGTGCCTTTGTTCAAACTGACCAACCCTAAATCAGTCAGCCTGACCCGTGAGACTCCTGAGACCTTGAAGAGAAACCAGATTTCAGACTCCCAAGCACCCTGCTTTGCAAAGGGTCTTGCTTTCTGTGTGCTTGTATGTGTGTGTGTGTGTGTGTGTGTGTGTGTGTGTGTGTGTGTGTGTGTGTGAGAGAGAGAGAGAGAGAGAGAGAGAGAGAGAGAGAGAGAGAGAGTTAGTTTTCACTTCCAGTAAAAGCTTTTCTTGACCTGGTGGCACTCAGAGGAAGGACAGCAGGTTGCCAAGAAGAGACTTGATACCCTATAAGCATATACAGAGGGAGGTAATCCCCCTCAGGAAGAGTCATAGGGGAGGGGAATAATGGGAAAATGGAGGGGGGGAGGGAAGAATGGGAGGATACAAGGGATGGGATAACCATTGAGATGTAACAAGAATAAATTAATTTAAAAAAAAAAAACTTTTCTTTACCAGATAATCTCCTGCATCCGAGATTTTTCTTGCCACTGCTTGTCACTCTTGAGATTTTTTTCCTGCCTTTTAATTATTCAGCTGGCAGAGAAAACAAAACTGATCAGGGCTCCATTTCTTTTTTTATAAAAGGACTATTCTTTGGAGTCCTTGGTGTGTCAGGTCCACAGATCCATTTAACTAACTCAAATTATGTTAAAAGAATCAATTTGGGGTGGACTTTTTGATCTCCTGGTAGACACCCAAGGAAATGTCTGTGGCCTAAGCAAAAAAGAAGGAAAATCAAGACGAAGCAAAACAGAGCAATACAGCAGGTGTCAATCATTTCTTCTTTAGGGCAATGGCAGGTACCTCAAACATGGCCTAGACACACATAGAGCAAGCAGAGTAAACCTTAGTAGCCCTCAGTCTAGAGGCTTCCTGAAGTAGCTAGCCTTTGGGGGATTCCCTTTACACACACACACACACACACACACACACACACACACACACACACACACACAAACACACGACGACAATATATAGATAGATAATAGATAGATGATGGTATAAATGATAGATTTATAAGTATTTGTTTATATATAAATGATGAAGAGATAGATATGCATATATGTGCCATTTGTGTTCAGTCAAAATACATTTTATTAATTATTTAGAAACTTAATACAATGTATTTTGATCACATAAGTTTCATTTTGTTTGTTTGTTTTTTGTTTTTCCAAGACAGAGTCTTACGTAACCAAGGGTGGGCTAGAACTCCTGATTCTCCTGCGTCCCCTTCCTAAGTGCGGTTATTACAGGCATGCACCAGCACACCCAGCTGGGGATCCCTCCTACGACCATCCTGGCAGAGATGAAGTTACTCTAAAGAGGCCCTTGTGGCCTTCCCTTTACCTATGAGACTATTGAGACAATGACCTCCAAGAGTTTGGAATTTCCTCCTCACACTGAAAGAAGGAAAAAGCTGAATCCTGATCTCAGCCAAAGGGAGAGCCGAGCTTGCAGAAAGATTCATGCAACGGCGATGCCCTGTTAGACCACCTTGCAGGACAGACCGGAGCCCAGATACTGGTCATGGACAGCCCAACCGTGCTCTTCGCTCTCTTTTGCCCTCTTTGCTCTCTCGGTCTCTCTCTCTTCTCTCCCTTTCTCACTCTTGCCCCTTCTCATGGCCTGGTCAAGTCTACTAGCCATTTTCAGTTCACTACTCTCTCTCTTTCTCTGCTCTGGAATCTTTCCAGATGTCTCTGGCTACTTTGCCTCATATCTACAATAAAAACCTGCTCTTCAACTGTACCATGGAGCGGTGATGGCCTGATTTCATTCAAGGGGATCATAGAGTCCTATGGCTCTCAGACTTCAATGTGTCCAAGAATCACATTCTTTAGTTAAAAATGAGGTTCCTAGTTCTCCTAGATTCCCATTCAGTAGTTCTAGAAGGAACCCAAGAGAACACATTGATGTCAGCGATTTGATGCCAGCAATCTGAGGCACATACTTCAAGAAACAATTGACAGAGCTGAAAAGAATGCTCCAGCTATAAATAGCTGCACAGACCACCCACCTGACCCACTGTAGTTGAGAGAGACCTGGCTCTTTCTGCTGCTGTGAAAACACTTTCCACTCTCAGTATATGTGTATATGCTTTGAGTGTATGCTGGTTACCATGGGAACACAAGAGCCTGATGATAGCCTGCAACTGACCGTAGCTAGGTTTGGAGGCACACATTGACAGTTATCCTTATAAAAATCCAGCTTCGTGGCTTATTATGGGTTTTTATTGCTTCTACTTTTCCTATAAATGCTCTGAGAATTGCAAATAATGCTTTTGTGACTTGCTGACGTCAAAATCGTCCATCAGGAGGGAACTCCGTGCGAGGCAGGATATACAAGCAGATTTGGAGGCTGCTTTCGAAAAGACACAGGAAAACCGCATAGTGAGACTTTGGGCAAAAATAGTGTAATTTAATGCTGGTGAGCTTGGCCTTTGACCCAGCCTTCAAGGGAGCGTGTTCACTGGCAAGGACTCAAGAGTTTTAGACGTTCTAATGAGGAGGGGTTTCTAAGCTTAAGTGAATAAGAGAATGAGTGAGGAAGAACCTCAACCTAAATAAATAATAAATAAACGAGTGAGTGACCATTGCCCTAAAGGCGTTGCCATGAAGAAAATGTCATTCTGGCTGAGAGCACTGGCCATCATTGGGAGAAACATGTCAGGCCTTGAGGGTTAGATCCCAAAGGACCTCCTCATTGAGGAAAGGTGGCTCATACAGTTTCCTGAGAGAGATCTTGGTGGTGGTATGCCTGTAATTGCAGCTAAGGCAGAAGAGTCACCGTGGGCTACACAGTAAGTTCCAGGCCAGCATGGGCGAAGCATGGTTTCAATAACCAGCCAACCAGCCAGCCAATGAAAGACCGGTTACAAGTAGAGCAAAGCAGAAATATAAAATATTCCCAGATCCAAAACTTCTTGGGCACTGTTGGGTTTGGATGTGAAAAGTCCACTGTGGGTCCTTAGCTTGGAAAGCCCTGTCCCCTGGTGACTGCACTGTTGGGAAGGCTGTGAACCCTTTAGGATGTGGACATCGCGGGGGCTAGGCCTTGAGGTTGTATAGCCAAGTCCCAATTTCTCATTCACTCCCTGTTTCCCCCTGGCTAACACCACTTGACTAGCCAGCCTCCTGCTCCAGCCTTCCGCGTTATGATAAAATGTATCATCCTGTGCTGTAAGCTAGAACTCTTCCTCCTATAATCTTGTGAGGAGAAAAGTAACAGAGGGATATGACATCATAGGTGGCGAAATTCCACAGGCCCGTGAAACTTGCACACGAACCTATTAAAATGTGTAACTATCTTCAAATTGTGCTCCGGGAAGAATGCATTGAGCCTGGGAAGCCAGAGGGGAGAGAGGCCACTGCTGCTGCCGCGGTACCGTCACCGTCTCACAGTCACCTACTGGGTCTGTCTGCCAAATACTCATCGCTGAGCTTGGTTGGTGCACCAGCCTGGGCTTAGGGACTGGTAGAAAGAACAGCAGTTTCATCAAAAGGAAGTGACACAAAATTACTCTTGATATGGGCTTGGTTGGGAGAAAGACTCGGGACTACAGACTGCCGTGATTGGGCCTTGAGGCAGGAAAACATGGGACATGGCCACAGGCAGGTGTCATGGGGCCTTGAAGAAAAAGAAAGACTTTCTTTAAAATGAAAAAATATCAGGAGAGTCTGGGCATCACTTTTGAGGCAGCATCAGTAAGTCCTGAGGGGAGAGACAGACCCTTCAGTTCTGGAGGAAAGAAAAAAAGGCTTTCTAACTCTGATAGGTGTGCAGGGATGATAGCAGGCTTCCTACCACGGGAGTTAGCCTATCTGCCTGGAATTACGGAGGCAGGCAGTGGGAGGGACCATAACCTTCTCTTGCTGCGGACAGGAGGAGTGAGGTGGGGAGGTCGCAAGGCCACAGCACAGCATATCAACTCTGTCTGCAGAGGGAAGCGGCTTGATTTCTGGGAGACAAAGAAAGACAGCCAGAGAGCACGGTTTCCTGGGAGATCAGCTCAGTCCAGCCAAGATGGTCTCCATCTCTGAGCCACCGCTTTCCTGCTGCTGCTGCTGCTGCTCAGTCTCAGGAGGCAGCGGGATCTCTGGTTCCCATGGGTTAATAAGGTCTGGGCAGGTTTGGGCTCCACAGCATCTACAGATATGTGTGCCTTGTTGTTAGAAGGATGTCGTGATCTGTCAGCGGGCACATCACTGCAAGAGTCTTGCCTATGTATACTTCATCTGAGTCTCTGTTTTGGGAGCCTCAGCACCTGTGTCACCTCACTCAACATGTCACAGTTCACAGTTCACAGCCAGCACAGCTTCCACATAACGCGCACCAGCAGTGTGCTTTGGGCACAACGGCCGGGTTTCTTTATTATTTTCTGGTTCTCTGGTTACTTTTGAAGAGGCAAGAGATTAGTCTTCTCACCCAGTCTGACAGGGTTTGGAAACTGCAGTGTGGGAAATTCGCAGCTATAAGGACAGCAGAGTTCTCACATCAGTGTTAACACCATCACTATGGGGGCTTTGGAGAGCCAGGGTCAGGAAGAAAAGTGAAATCACCCAATCTACGTCAAGCCGGGCAGGGGTGGCACAGAAGGCAGAGGTGGTTGGAGCTCTGTGTTCAGGGTCAGTCTGATTTACACAGTGATTTCCAGTATATATACAGAGGAAACCCTGCCTTGAAAAACCAAAGCAAACAAACAAAATTAACCCAATGTCAGACAAGGGTCAAAGATGCCCCGGAATCAGAGCTGAAGCTGGGTCCCTCCCTTGGCAGGACAAGAGCAGCAAAGCAAGGGGAAACAAGAATAGCTGAGGAGAATCGCCCTTGGAAGCTGCAGCCGGAAGGCAGAGCAAAACACTAGGCATGGGCCAGCCTATCGGGTGCTCTGTCTTACACTCCAGTGCCACCTTTCTCTCCCACAAGTGCCTCCAAATATGTGTTCGGTCCCTTGACCTCTGAGGATGTCCATGTTTGTTAGTTTCTCACTTTCTCAAGCTGTGTGACCTTTCACATCAGAGTGACGGGAGAAGCCAGGGTTCATGTTTGAAGGATGTGGGTCACCTGGTGGTAACCATGGCTGAGCACTCTGACTAGCATCCCAAGGACGAGTTACACTTAGCCCAGAGAGATGCACATCCTTTGAGAGGTCTGGGAGGGACCAAGCCACTCATGCCACTCCCTAAATGATTGCCAGGACCTCCCTTCTCTGTGGTAGAAATTGTCATCACCCGCACTGTTCCCACTCTTTTCTCCTTCCCTCTTTTCTTTCCTTCTATCTTTTCTCCTTCCTCAACTATGCCAATTGTTGAAGAAAATAGTTAAATATGCTTTGGATTTCAACTTGAGGGCCAGCAACGTGTGTTTGACCCCTGGGATCCACACAGTAAAAGCAGAGAATCAATTGACTCCCAAAAGCTGTTCTCCGACCCAACACTGTACCTTGGCATGCACACACAACTTTTTCACAAATAAATAGAGAGGATTAATTTCAATTTGGTCTTTTTATTCCTGAATGTGTCTAAGTTGCTGGTTCTTGGCTCAGCACAGACCCACATATTCTTCGTTATCTTTTATTTTAATGAATGAATGAATTAATTAAATCACTCCCCAGCCTGATTATAGCCCCTCCCCCCTCTCCCAGTCTTAGCCTCACATCCACCTTCCCCATCTTCCTTCTCTGAGAAGGAGAGCCCCCCCCCCCCGCCCCCGGCTACCAATCCACCTTGGCACCTCGAGTCACAGCAGGACTAAGTGTATCCTCTCCCACTGGATGAGGCAGCCCAGCTATGGGAAAGGGATCCAACGGCGGGCAAGAGACAGAGACAGACCCCCCCCTTACTCCAATTGTTAGGGGACCCACATGATGACCATACTGCACATCTGTTACATATGTGTAGGTTGTCTAAGTCCAGTCCACACATGCTCCTTGGTTGGTGGCTCAGTCTCCGTGAGCCCCCCAGGGCCCAGGTGAGTTTACTCTGTAGGTCTGCTTGTGGTGTCCTTGACCCCTTGGGCTCCCTCAAGCCTTCTTTCTCCAACCCTTTTCCACAAGATTTCTGAGCTCGGCCTGTTGTTTGGCTGCGGGTCTCTGCATCAGGCCCGTGTGCTCTTGCCAATTACCCACTTACTCAACGTCATGGCACCCTGCTGGAAGCTATGCCGGAGGCAACACCCTCAAGCTTTGCCATTCTGTAAGACCTAGCCAAGGACTCATGTCTTCCATCCATGCAAACGACAGGCGTTTTTCCCAGTTCTCTCATGAACATTGTGTTTTACCACCAACACTAACACATTTTGGTTATACATTGGGTTGCCAGAGTTAGGCAACAAAAACACAGTTGGGTTTCAAGTTCGGATAAGGCATGGGAAAGCTTGAAGTACGTGTCTCATGCAAAATCTGGAACATACTGAAGGTTTAAAAAAAATTGTCATTGTTTATTTGAATTTCATGTTTGACTGGGTGCCCTGTGTTTTTCTCTGGCACAAACCACAGCTTAGTGACTTAGGCAGTGAGTCTCCCAGGCTGTACTGCCTACAGGATGCCACCGAGACACGAATCCCTCTCTTCCCAACACTAGGTCATCCTCTACTGGATAGCTCGATTCTCGTGGGGCAAGATGGCCACAACCTTCTTGCTTTGGTTTATTTTTAGACAAAGTTTCAATATTTCGCTTAAGCTGTCCTGGAACTCATGACAATTCTCCTGCCTCTGTCTCCATCTCCTGGGTGCTGTCATTACAGGTGTGTGTCCCAACACCTAGTGAGAGATAAATATGAAAAGGCAGAAATAGATGAATAGTTTTTCTTTCTTTCTTTCTTTCTTTTTCTTTTTTTCTTTTTGTAGTCAAAATACCTGAAGGATAAAGGGAAGTGGTAGAGAATGTTCTGGACGTTTCTTCCATCTTCCCCTTAAGCTAAACAGATTTCATTTGCAATGTTGAGTTCAGTCTACAAGAGGAGGCCAGGACCTGCTCAGGACCAGTGGTGCAGAGGTGCACTTTTAAGAGAGCTGGTTTCAACAAGAGACTTCAAACTTGCATAAAGCTTTCTTTGTTGGACACAGTACGCTGTGGAGAGCCATAGCTTGTGACTCATTCCTTCCTGGGCCTGGACCCCTGCCCCGCCGTGGTCATTAAGAACACGGTCTAAGCTGTTCCAGGCACACGCAGATTACCGGATGCTCATGCTGACCTCAAGCAGCTCATGTCTTACTGGGAGAAGCAGACACACATGGGCACTTAAGACCATGTGGCATGGAATGGAGAGGTGGCTCAGCAGGTAAGACCCCTGGCTGCTGTTCCAGATGTCTGGGACTCCACACCCATCACTCTTGTGATGGGCTCACAGCTGTCTATAACTCCAGTCCCAGGGAATCTGACCCTCTTCTGGCCTTCTTGGGCATTTCATGTATATGGTACACAGACATATGTAGATGTTTACATATATACATAGAAAATCAAAAAAATCAATGGTTTTGAGATGATGTGACTAGCGTATCCACAGGGGTCTGTACTACATCATGACCATCCAAGCTCTGTTCGCAACACAGAGTATAAAACAGTGATCCACAGCAGTGAAAAGTGTTGTAAAAGCCAAAAATGCGGCTCTTCTTTCAACAATTCCCCTCATGGAAGAACAGTTGACATCAGATGGTGTTATATAGTTGGCTATATGCTCAGCATGGCTCCACTAACAAAAGCTACAGAACTGCTTAAAATGAATGGAATTTGCAAATGTCAATATATCCTATAAATTTTAAATGGTAATATGACTTGACCACAAATTCCTCTGTTGCAAACATAAGAAATGTGATATTTAATGAGAAAAAATATTTAATAAGCCAGTAATAAAGATGTCATTATGCAACTCAGTGATCAAGTTAGTGAAAAAAAAAAAAAAGTATGTATTTTAAAAGAGAACGTGACCGTGGCTGGGTCAGAGGACATTTGTGAATGAATGAGTCATTCTCTCACTGAGAGTTTGTGGGGATACTTGGATTCTAGTCTTGGCACTTTCACAAAGTAACCAAGTGCCGTAGGTAGCTGATTAACTTCCCTGGGGCTGATTTCTTACCCAGTAAAATTAAAGGTGGGGCTTCTTGGAGAGCTCCGAGTTTATCTGATCACATTACTCATTGTTCAGATGCAGGGGTGTGTGTGTGTGTGTGTGTGTGTGTGTGCACGCTTGTGAGCTTCCCCCGGTCCTCCTACAGTCACCCTCTCGAATCACAAAGTCTGACACCTCCTTTCTGATCTAAGGCCATTTCCTGCCCTCACTCTGGATGAGCCTACCCTGCAAAACCACTTGTCTATAAAATCACATTTAAATGGAAAGATGAAAAGCCAAGCGGGCAGGCACTTAACACGCCTGCCTTCTTTGTCTGTGGAAAAGATGGCTTTAAAAAAAAAAAAAAAAGCAGAATATTTCAAACTGATCCCATTTGACAGAGAATCTGCAAAGTCAGAAATGAAAGAGAGAATGTCTCTTTGTTCTGATTCCACTTTAGAACAATTTTCCTCAGTGGACGGAAGATGAACGGACACGGGACACAGAGCCATGCCTTCCCAAAGAACCCAAGGGGCACAGTCACCCCGCACAACAGAGCTGGCTTTTCTCCTTTGGTGAAGGCACTCAGCCAAAACATCACAGAGGAAATCCCCAGACGCAGGAAAGTTGTGCCTGCCCCTGCACAGCCTGTTCTGCTGATAACACATGCGGTTATGATGGGAACTGAGACACCGCTCCCCAACTTGAGACATAGAGTACATTTTCCGACATCTGATATCTGTAAGAGGCAAGTGCTGGCTGGGTGGATGTTACCCCGGCTCCTTCGGGGCCATTACTTCAGGCCCTCGCTGAGAAAGGGAAGCTGGGGTCAGAGTGATGGCCTAATAAAACTGCAACCTTTCCCCTTCCTCAGAAGGACTGCTCCTAGGCGGGGGGCTGCAGAGGCGCTCTGTTTATGTCAGTGCTCCCTGAGATAACACTACACAGTCCTCAGAAGGGCCCCAGAAAGCTGAACACATTGGTTGACATAAGCTATGGCCAAAACCGCCTGCCAAATGCTTGCTCAGCCATGGACTTCATTTGTGAAGATCTCACATTAGTGCAAAAACCCCACAGCATCTGGAAACAGCTTTGAGACACTCAGGAAGAAACCGAGGCCCCAAACTTGACCCGTCCCAAAGCCAAGCTACCCATAGCTGATGACCTTATCAATGCGTGCAGCTTTCCTGGGAAGGGGACTGAGATGTGAGTGCGTTAAAGCTGCAACCTAAGATAGCACATAAGAGGGCGCGTCCTCTGAGCTCCTGGCTTCCAGCCGGCTTCCTGAGCAAAGCCAGCCGCCACTCTGTGCAAGTTTATTTCTACAGAGCACAGGGAGACCACGAGCTCTTCACAGACACAAGTCCACACACGGCATATTTACGTCTCCTGGCGGGTCTTTTGTGCTTTCATCTGAGCAATGATAGGGAGCAGGCTGATTTCCCAGTGAACGGATTAGTTGATGTATTTGTCCTGATTTATTCCTTGAAGATCCCTGTGCCCTGTGGATCTGCTCTTGTTTTTCCTGGGGGGCAGGCCTGAAATCAGCACTGAGCTGCTGGCACGCCATAAACATACCCGGGAAAATTCTTGTTTAGGCTGGAATTAAAACCTTGGCTAGAGTCAGAAGCTGCCTTTTGTTTTTGTTCAAGCTCCTAAGTCTGGCACTTGCCACCCAGGTAGTCTGTAGCATATGGGTGTTGTGTGAACTAGAGATGGGTTTAGTTACCAGGGAAGTTTCCTTAAAATACTGCGCTATGGCACTGCAATGTCAGCGTTGTGTTAGGACATGTATGTAAAAGGAAAAGGAAAATTCCCAGGACATGGTAAAAATATAGGTGATTTTTTTTTTCTTTTTTCTTTTGTGTTTTCCAGAGTTTCAGAAATACCCAGATATTGCTCTTGTAGCTGGATAGTTGAAAAGAGGTTGTGTGTGTGTGTGTGTGTGTGTGTGTGTGTGTGTGTGTGTGTGTGTGTTACAATAAGGCTTAGCCAACAAAGAAAATATTCTCTGGAAAGTGTAGTCCCCCAAGTCCAGACTATTCACTGAATTTTCTGGAAGAGGCCCTGAGCCTGTTTTCTTGTGACATAGAGCATTACTGATTTTCTGCTTCACTTCAGTCATAGAGACCACTCAGGAAACCTGGCAAAGGGCTGAGGGCTAGACTGCTTCTGCTAACTAACAGGACCAGTTAAAAATGATGAGCACACATGCCAGCGTCTTAATATTTCTTCTTATGAACTGGTTGTGGCAGGTGCTTGTCATCAAAGGGGTGAGCACTGCTGACACTTGGGTTTACTTTTCTTCCTCTTCTGAGCTGGTGCTAAAGGTTGTCTTACTGAGCACTGGCTTGCAGACTAGGAAGGCAGAGGGCACCAGGGATGGGACTCTCAATCCTGGACTAGTGGGCTGACTGACTAGTGGGCTGACTGACTAGTGGGCAGACTGACTAGTGGGTGGACTGACTAGTGGGCTGACTGACTGACTAGTGGGCTGACTGACTAGTGGGCTGACTGACTGACTAGTGGGCTGACTGACTAGTGGGCTGGCTGACTGACTAGTGGGCTGACTGACTAGTGGGTGGACTGACTAGTTGGTGGACTGACTAGTGGGCTGACTGACTAGTGGGCAGACTGACTAGTGGGTGGACTGACTAGTGGGCTGACTGACTGACTAGTGGGCTGACTGACTAGTGGGCTGACTGACTGACTAGTGGGCTGACTGACTAGTGGGCAGACTGACTAGTTGGTGGACTGACTAGTGGGCTGACTGACTAGTGGGCTGACTGACTAGTGGGCAGACTGACTAGTGGGCTGACTGACTAGTGGGCTGGCTGACTGACTAGTGGGCTGACTGACTAGTGGGCTGACTCCCCAGTTGGTTGGAGAAGACTTTGGCTGCCACTGTCTCAGTGCATCTGAGTGGACAGGAAGAGACTGCCTGATTTTATTCTCTGGCTGAGTTTTTTGTCTTTTTTTTTTTTTTTTTTTTTTTTTTTTTTTTTTTTTAAACTCAGAGGATAAGGTTTATTTATATAAACTGACTAATTCTGATATCATTTATTTTGGTTGTCCAAAGATAAGATGATTTTGAGACAAAATATGAACGAACAAAACCACAACATTTAGAATATTTTAGTAGGTCCAAGCTGAGACTATGGTCAAGGACATAGCAGAAAAAACAAACAAAACAAAAAACCAAGAATGAGCCAGGAGGGAGTCTGGACAGCTTTGCCATGGAGCACCGAATCCTGGAATCAGCTTTCCCACACCTTGACCTCCGTTCTGCCGTTTACTTGGTAGAGACAGTAAATAGAAACTATCAAAGCTGTCCAAGACTTGACTGAGCGACCCAACATGCATGCTTCTCCGAGAATGACTTGAGATTGTCAAGTGTGGCCTGGCGGATTCTCTTGAGGGTCTGTGGAATGACTTCCAGGTCCCGCTTCCTACCATGTGGCCCCTGCAGTGTCCCCCTTGCTCTCTCTGTGGTCCCCAGGGATTACAAGCCAAGCAAGAGGCCCTGGTACCCCAGCATGGCTACTAAGCAGGTTGGATGGACTATGAGGCCCAGGCACCTCAGAACACTCTGTCTTCAGCTGCCCTCAGCCCAACATAGCGAGGCTGGGGTAGATGGGAGGAGCGATCAGCTGGCACCCTCAGAAACTGCCTCCGGTGGCAGGTTGGCTCTGTTATGCTCTCTTGCCTCTCTTATAAACTTGACAAGATCTGGGAAACCCAGGATCCACCACGGAAGTCACAAATTCTACTTTATTCCTTCTAGACTCAGACACTCTGACTGGATCTGTTCTGGGGGAATACTGTGCACGAAGAGGGTCCACATTTACCACACTTCCCTCATGCAGTGACTCAGTGGGTCATGAGGCTATAAACAGCAGCACCCTGCAAGCAGCCCGAGGACCCCGAGGATGCTGGCTTCAGGAAACCTGCCTGAGCCCTCAGTAAGCAATAGCTGAGATGGGGCTAAGCCACCATCTGTCCCCCGCCAAAGGCTACTTGCCCAGCCTTTCCACAGTAGTCTAGCGGATCAAGAGTTGTGCCAAGAACCCAAAAGTCCTCTAAAAGCAGCCAAAGTACACTTCATGGACTTTATGTACTTAAAAGAATATTTTATTCATAGCTGCCTCCCGGGGCCTGGCTTAGACCATTACTGTTTCCTTGCACAAAGCAGCAAAACAGGGAATTGCTTCTGTGGTCTCAGCAAACCCCATGGCCTCCCAGTGGTGCCTCCAGTGGCAACAGTCCGGCTCTGGCTGGTCTGCTGGACTTCCCAGAGCCCATCTGGTCTCCGGCCTTTCCTAGCTTTCCCTGCACCTCATCTACCTTGTCAGTGGGGTATAGGATCTGATATTCATAATTTTAGCTCCAGCATTAAGAACAAAAGAAATTTCTCTTGAGTCTCAACACTAGAAATGAAAAAACGCATCAGGATCAGTTGTGTGTGCACTGGAGTCAAAGGGTTTTTTGTTTTTGTTTTTTATCAAATAAAGTTTGTATGGTAATTTGCTGGGAATAAATTCCTTATAAAAATTCACAAATATGATCAAAAGCAACAATCTGTTTTTCTTTCCTATTCCCAGGGAAACTTGTAGCCAATTGTTTATTTTTATTTTTATTTAATTTTTTTTTTGGGGGGGGGGCTCGATCAGAAGGACTTGGGCCCTAAAAGCAGTGGAGATGCCGAGAATGAAAATATTAATATTCATTTAATTATCTATTTATCTGTGTGTGTGTGTGTGTGTGTGTGTGTGTGTGTGTGTGTGTGTGTGTGTAGTAGAGGGACGTGGGCATGTGGAAACCAGAAGAGGACATTAGATGTCCTTTTCTATCATTCTCTCTTTATTTCTTTAAGGCAGGCTCCCTCCCTCAGCCTGGGGCTCATGGTTTTTTCTGTTTTGTTTTGTTTGTTTGTTTGTTTCAGTAGATCTGGAAGCTTGTAAGCTCCAGAGATTCCCCTATCTCTGCTTTCCTCAGAGCTCGAGCTGCAGGTGCCACAGACTCCTGGTTTGTTTGTTTTGTTGTTGTTTTTGTGTGTGTGTACCTGTGTGCATGGGGACGTGTTGGTTGGTTGGTTTTCTTCAAGATAGGGTTTCTCTGTATAGCCTTGGCTGTTCTCGACTTGCTTTGTAAACCAGGCTGGCCTCAAACTCACAGAGATCTACCTGCTTCTGCCTCCCTGGGAGACTCCTGGTTTGTTACATGAATGCTTAAAACACCTGTCTCCATGGTTGCATAGGTTTTTATTTTATATGTACTTTAAGTGTACTTACCTGTCTTTATGTGCACTGTGTGCACGCCAGTGCCCAAGCATGCCAGGAGAGGGCCTCAGACTCTCTGGAATTGGAGTTTCTACATGCAGTTGTGAGCTATTCCATGTGGGTGCTGGGAATTGGACCTGGGTCCTCTGTAAGGATAGCAAGTGCTCTTAACATTAAGCCATCTCTTCAGCCACTACAACAAGACCTCTTAACCACTGAAGTATCTCTGCAGCCAGGTAGGGAAAATGTTTTGTTTTGTTTTAAAGCTAAGCATTCATTGAATGAATTTAAGTCTGAAGAACTTCACTTGACGTAAAACTGGCACCAGTGTTTTCGGTTAGACTCATTATCGCTTCTAAACCCAACATTCAAACCGCTTAGACGTCTCCTTGTTACAAACACCGCATGCTTGTTATTTTCTGCTATTAAATTTCAGGATTACTTTCACAACAGAATTTGAGAAGTTTATAACTGTGTGATGAAAGCTCAGGCTTGCCAGATTCTGGCGTGCCTTACCCCAGTCCTGCCTCTGCCCCAAGCCGACTTCTCAGTATTGAGATAATTTGCTATTGTGGCATTTTAGGAAGAAGGAAGTTTTCTCTAACATTTAATTTTAGAAACGGAGGCACAGATACTCAAAAGTATTGTCTCCACAGTTCCTAAACCCTTCCTGTTGCATCCCGTCCCCGAGTTTTCAATTGCTATTATGTAACCTCAGAATGAGTGCTGGGGCTTTCCTTAGCCTCTCATGAGCTGTAAACACAAGTGCCAGCTTTCCTAAGCAGCATCGCGACAGGCAGGCAAGGATGTAAACACAGGGCAAGAGTTCCTGTTTGTTACTGTGACTGTGCTGTTCTGTAGCCACCAGATGCCTCCAGTGCTGGTGAATTCCTGTCCTGCTGGGGCAGCTTTTGCTTCTGTGGTGGTGTATGTTGCAAGACACGTGTCTGAGGTAGGCATGGGAGAGAATCGAGAAGGTAAAGGATCGAAACCTCAAGTCCTGCCGGGAGAACAAAAGGCATTTCCCATCTGGACCTTCGCCATTTGTCCTATCCAGACACACAGGAAACACTGCTATTGCCTCAAAACTGTGTGGCACGTCTGATTTAACAGATGTATGTGGGGAAAGACACAGTCTCTTTTCGTGGTTCTTTGGTTCTGCGCCCCTTGGACCTCTGGTGAGGCAGGACATAGTGATGAGGGTGGCATGGCAGGGGTCTGTTCACCTCTGGAGACCAGAAAGCAGGAGAAAGACGGAACAGACACGTTTCAGGTTTTTAATGTCATTTAAATAAGTGTTTAAAACTGCATGAGAATCTTGTGACTGGCCATGGCCTCGAGTTTGTAATGGAGGCATGCAGAGAAACCGTATTTGGGGGGCTGTGGGGGGGAAGCTTAGGTGGTAAAGGGCTTGCTGTGAAAGTACAAGGACCCCAGTCTCATGTGCAGAGCCTGTGTTCAAAGCCAGGTGTGGTGGCGAGCACTTGTGAGCCCAATGATTGGAAGAACCCAGTGAGAGGTTCTGTCTGAATACACACACACACACCTGCATGCACCCATGCATACAAACACACACATACATACACACACATACATAAACACACACACATGCACACACATACATACACATACACACCTGCATGCACCCATGCATACAAACACACACATACATACACACACATACATAAACACACACATACACACACATACATACACATACACACCTGCATGCACCCATGCATACAAACACACACATACATACACACACATACATAAACACACACATACACACACATACATACACACACACACCTGCATACACCCATGCACACAAACACATACACACACCTGCATGCACCCATGCGCGCGCACACACACACACACACACACACACACACACACACACACACACACACAAGAAATTGGGTTTGTTTGTTCTTAGGGAAGGAGTGAGCTTAGCAAGGACATGGTCTGGCTCCTAGAAGCACGTAAGGAGCCTTTCCTAAGTGTTTCTGGAGACTGGGGTCCCACCTTGCCCACATAGTACTCAAAGGCAGGATCTCCATCAGGTTGCCTGCAAGATAGCTAGGGACCAAGACCTCAGAAGACCTGCGTGGGCAAGTTTGACCCAAAAGATGTAGACGTCATGAGCACAACAGATCTGCCAGTGAGCCTCTTGATCGAGACTAGAGACCCTTCCTGATGTTCCCTGGGTGTTCGGGTTATCTCAGAGACGAGGGGAAGCTCCTCTGTGCAGCTTCCTTGGTTCTGTCTCCATCACATTGACGCTATACTTCCCAGATAACCAGCTGCTATCTTGTCTCTAAGTTGCTCTGCAACGGTTCAGCATAGACCGTGCATATCAGTTATCGCTGGACTCTGAGGGCAGCTAACTGACACTTGAACTAGCTGAGCTTCTGTGTTAACTATACAGGAATTTGTTAATTTGTGAGCCACTAATTAAAAACTCACGTTCCCCTGGGCTTTGTCTCAGGGCGCCTGTAGAAGGCAACTAATGCCTTGTGCACACAGAGAAGCACCAGAGAAGGCAGGGAAGTTAAACACACAGCTCACCTCTTCAGGGAAGTGAGGTGTGCAGGTGCTTTTGACAGAGTTTTACAACCTGCTGCCCTTTTGCTTTCTGATGAGACAGGCTCTGCCCATATCTCCCAGAATTTTCTTTCTTTCTTTCTTTCTTTCTTTCTTTTTTTTTTTTTTTCTTTCTTTTTTTTTTTTTTTGGTTTTTCGAGACAGGGTTTCTCTGTGTAGCCTTGGCCATCCTGGACTCACTTTGTAGACCAGGCTGGCCTCGAACTCACAGAGATCCACCTGCCTCTGCCTCCCGAGTGCTGGGATTAAAGGCATGCGCCACCACGCCTGGCCCAGAATTTTCTTAATTCAGCCTCTTTCCTCCTAAATCTTGAGCATTGCTTTTAGACCATAAACCCATCCTTACGAGTGATGTCACCTATGCTTCACAAGCAACCTAAGTGATCGCTATGATCATCTTAGGGCCAGGACAATCCTGACACCCATGGGCATTAAGTTTATCTCAGTCAATCTCCCTAGACCCCAAACCTTGGGCATGATCTCTGAGTCAACGGGCCCCACTCTTGCAAAAGAAGCTGCATGCACTGTGTAAACAATCTCAGCGTAACATTTCTTAGTCTTAAACTGCTGCACCCTTGAGATTGAGTTAAGCGTCATCTGAATTTTTTCCTTCCAAAACTGTGCTGTGCTGAAATATGGCTGACAAAATGATCTGGGCCAGACTCTAGAAGCCCTGGTCCAGCACCTGGTATGATGGAATTGGGCCAAGCCGAGTTTCATTCTTGCCTCATCCTGATCTGGGATTTTTTTTTTTTCCTTGCCTGCTGTAAAGCCTGCAGGGGAAGCACACAGATGCCCTAGGTGTCGTTTAGGAACAGACGGAGGTGGGAGAGGATTGTTCTTTGGAGAGAGGAACAGCGAGAGAGCTGGGGATGTTTTTTTTCCTTGCCTGCTGTAAAGCCTGCAGGGGAAGCAGCACAGATGCCCTAGGTGTCGTTTAGGAACAGACGGAGGTGGGAGAGGATTGTTCTTTGGAGGGAGGAACAGCGAGAGAGCTGGGGATGTAGCTCAGGTGCTAGAATGATTGCACGGTGTACGAGCAGTCTTGGGCTCAGTCTAATTCCTAGCACAGGAAAAGCCAGGCAAGATGCTACATACCCGTAATTCTGGGATGCAGGGGAAGTCGAAGGACATGCTAAGATACATATAGCACACTTGAGGCCAGCATGGGCTACATGCGATCCTGTCAGAGAGAAAGGGCGGGGGGAGGAGGGGAGGGAGAATGGTGGGAGCCCTGAGCATCTTGAATGAGCTCCCTTGCTCTTACATGAACAGGAAAGGTCAAGGGGTCAAGCGACCCAGATGTCTGTTGCCTTCCCTTACATGGTACCCAGTCCCTGTTTCACACCAGTTCGGCTCTGCTTATTAGAGCATATAAGCCGAACGTCTACTCCTGCCACAAAGCACTGTCACGGGCACTTCTGGTGAAACTTGCCGGCGGGCTATGTTCAAAGGTCTTCAAAGTCAGAAATGTGGGACTTTCACCAAGCCTGCAGAGCAAGTCACATGCCTGTTTGTACCTGCTTGGGAACAAGTGTCTTTATGTAGCCGAATGCAGTATGACCATCACTTCACCGTGATTATGGCTGACACCGATTTTAACTACTGAAGACCCGATAGCTCCCGACTGGAACCAGCCATGAAGGACTGAGGTCTGCTCAGGACGTCTGCCAACCCAGGCAGTCAGATCTCATTAAGAACTTGACCCTTCATCGGATGCAGGACTGTCACACCCTGTTCCAGTGGCCCCGCCAAAGCTGACGGTTGGTGCTTCCCTATCACCACCTTTGTTAGGAAGGCACACCTGGAATGTCAGAGCCACACCCTGTTGGAATTGTGTGACTGTAACCCCAGCAAAGGAGGTTTCTGAAAGCACCTGCCTTGGAGGAACGAGAGCACCCCACCCCTTGCCTTGTGGGGTTCACATGGCTCTCCGGGTTGTGCTTCAGGGTCACTTACACCTTCATTCCTAGTCAGCAGAAACAGTGTGGGAAGCGCTTGTGGGGAGCTAGCCCTCCAGCAGCGCTTGTGAAGACTGTGTCGAGAGTCAGGAGCGAATCCTGACAGCGCTGACTTCATACTCTCGTGAGAAAGAATCATGTGCAGGCAGCAGCCTGCAGACGGGAATGCCACCATCTATAAACAGGACAAATACCATGTGGGCAGGGAGGCAGCTCTGACTGGGTGGGAGAGCAGGCCCAGCGGGATGCAGTGGGCTGGAGAACCGCAAGGGTGGCCAGTGAGGAAGGAGGCTACTCTGAGAGAGGCACCGATCTGGAGGTCAAGAGAGTCTGTTCCCATGTCTTTAAACTGACACCAGGTTGTGGGGATTACCCCAGTTCCTTCGTGCTCAGGGAAGGAAATTCCAGCAAGGGTGATAGAAAAACAGACTATAATGGGGCCTTAGAAACCCTCCTACCATGGCCCCTAGCTGGCACCCGGTCCCCTGTCACATGGGTCAGTGGGAAGTCAAACGGAACACTGCACTAGCCAGACTGAAATTTCACAAGATACCCCAGGAGCCAGGAAAGCTTCGCTGTTAAGAGCTTTGAATGGCCTCCCGAGGAATCTGGAGTTTGTTCTGTAGCCAGTGGGAAGCCATTGAAGATTCTTGAGGTTCGAAGAGGGGGGGGGAAAGGGAGAATAAAAACAAGATGTTTATTATACACACTTTTTTTCTTGCATTCTCTGTCTAGGTATAGTCTCGACCACTCATAAAGGCCTCCAGAAGGCAAATGTTGCTTTTTGAAATTTGCTGTTACATTTATTTATTTTATGGTGTGTGTGTGTGTGTGTGTGTGTGTGTGTGTGTGTGTGTGTGTGAAACTTGCAGAGTTTGTTTTTCTCCTTCTACCATGTGAGTCTCAGGAATCAAGCAGGTCATCAGGCTTGGCAGCAAGCATCTCACCAGCCCTGAAAGACACATTTCGAACCCAGCAGCCACCAATCCGTAGCTGCACGACCCTATTAAGGAACCCACCAGCAGCAGCACAGCCTCGCTCTCTGAACACACCCTCACAGCTCTGGGTTTTGCTTCTGTGTCTGTGTAGATCCCCAATCTAGAACTTGAGTGTTAGAATAAAAAATAAACTAGGAACACACACACACGCACACACACACACACACACACACACACACACACACACACACACACACACATTCTAAGAATGAAAGAGAAACTCATATTGTGCCTTGTTTTTTAGACATCCTTTCTTTTCCTATTTATAACCCAAAACTTTGTTGTATTTTCCCCTAATAAGATAAAGCTGTAAAACAGGCAGTTGCCCCAGTCAGTATGGGACTGTAAGCACATGTGTCCATCGTCAGTGTGCCCCTTGCAAGCTCTGATATATTTTTATTAGTCGCTATGCTAAATAAGATTGCATTATTATGAAAGCTGCTAGAAACTGTGGCTCCCAGCAATGAGCAGTCTCTGGCCTTCCTGGGCACAGACCAAATTTCTACTCCTGTGAAAATGTTGAGGAGTAGCAACTTCAGTGCAGGTTATTTCCATACAGGGTACTTGCCGGGCCCTGTTACAGTGCCACCCACCCCTGTTTCAGTGCCACCCACTCCTGTTACGGTGTTGCACACCCCTGTTACAGTGCTGTCCACCCCTGTTACAGTTCCACCCACACCAGTTACAGTGCTGCCCACCGCTGTTACAGTGTCGCCCACCGCTGTTACAGTGCCGCGCACTCCCGTTACAGTGCTACCCACCCCTGTTACAGTGCTGCCCACCCCTGTTACAGTGCCACCCACACCAGTTACAGTGCTGCCCACCGCTGTTACAGTGCCGCCCACCCCTGTTACAGTGCCGCGCACTCCCGTTACAGTGCTACCCACCCCTGTTACAGTGCTGCCCACCCCTGTTACAGTGCTGCCCACCCCTGTTACAGTGCTGCCTATCCCTGTTACAGTGCTGCCCACCCCCGTTACAGTGCTGCCCACTCCTGTTACAATGACGCCCACTCCTGTTACGGTGTTGCACACCCCTGTTACAGTGCTGCACACCCCTGGTACAGTGTTGCACACCCCTGTTACAGTGCCGCCCACCCCTGTTACAGTGCTGCCTATCCCTGTTACAGTGCTGCCCACCCCTGTTACAGTGCTGCCTATCCCTGTTACAGTGCTGCCCACCCCCGTTACAGTGCTGCCCACTCCTGTTACAATGACGCCCACTCCTGTTACGGTGTTGCACACCCCTGTTACAGTGCTGCACACCCCTGGTACAGTGTTGCACACCCCTGTTACAGTGCTGCCCACCCCTGTTACAGTGCTGCCTATCCCTGTTACAGTGCTGCCCACCCCCGTTACAGTGCTGCCCACTCCTGTTACAATGACGCCCACTCCTGTTACGGTGTTGCACACCCCTGTTACAGTGCTGCACACCCCTGTTACAGTGCTGCCCACCCCTGTTACAGTGCCGCCCACCCCTGTTACAGTGCTGCCTATCCCTGTTACAGTGCTGCCCACCCCTGTTACAGTGCTGCCCACCCCTGTTACAGTGCTGCCCATCCCTGTTACAGTGCTGCCCACCCCTGTTACAGTGCTGCCCACCCCTGTTACAGTGCTGCCCACCCCTGTTACAGTGCTGCCTATCCCTGTTACAGTGCTGCCCATCCCTGTTACAGTGCTGCCCACCCCTGTTACAGTGCTGCCCATCCCTGTTACAGTGCTGCACATCCCTGTTACAGTGCTGCCTATCCCTGTTACAGTGCTGCCCATCCCTGTTACAGTGCTGCACATCCCTGTTACAGTGCTGCCCATCCCTGTTACAGTGCTGCACATCCCTGTTACAGTGCCGCCCATCCCTGTTACAGTGCTGCACACCCCTGTTACAGTGCTGCCCACCCCTGTTACAGTGCTGCCCACCCCTGTTACAGTGCCGCCCACCCCTGTTACAGTGCTGCCCACCCCTGTTACAGTGCTGCCTATCCCTGTTACAGTGCTGCCCACCCCCGTTACAGTGCTGCCCACTCCTGTTACAATGACGCCCACTCCTGTTACAGTGTTGCACACCCCTGTTACAGTGCTGCACACCCCTGTTACAGTGCTGCCCACCCCTGTTACAGTGCCGCCCACCCCTGTTACAGTGCTGCCTATCCCTGTTACAGTGCTGCCCACCCCTGTTACAGTGCTGCCCACCCCTGTTACAGTGCTGCACATCCCTGTTACAGTGCTGCCCACCCCTGTTACAGTGCTGCCCACCCCTGTTACAGTGCCGCCCACCCCTGTTACAGTGCCGCCCACCCCTGTTACAGTCCTGTCCAATCCTGTTACGGTGTTGCACACCCCTGTTATGGTGTTGCACACCCCTGTTACAGTGTTGCACACTCCTGTTCCAGTGCTGCACACGCCCATTGCAGTGCTTGCTCAAGCCTATTGCAATGCTTGCCTGTGCTGGGACAAAGGCAAGGCTTCCAGTCCCAAGTCTGGCAAGCAGGGTGTGGGGAGTTGAGGAGGCAGCATAAAAGGAAATAAATATCAGTGTCATCAGACAGTGGACAATAACTTAGGGTTTCTCTAATCTACATGCTTTATTTACAGAAAAGGAAGCTGAGGCCAGGAAAGATTAGCTGGCTTACCAATTGCCTAGCTGCTTGATCTCGAGCCTTGTGTTTTTCCTGCCAGTCTATTCAGTGTCACTAAACCTGGGCTCTTCTGACATCTGTGAATCTGTGTGTTTGATTTTTTCAGCAGTCACCTTCCTCTATGTGGGCTTTAAAAAGCAATTTCATTAAGATATACGCAATACAGCTTAAAATTCACTTTTACAATTGTATATGCCAAGCTACTTGGGAGGCTAAGCCAGGAAGATCCCTTCAGTGCAGAAGTTCAAGGCTAGCCTTGGCATCATAATGAGAATACTTCAAAAATTAATGGATGGCTGGGCACTGACTTTAATCTCTGCACTTGAGAGGCAGAGGTAGGCTGATCTCTGTGAGTTCAAGGCCAGCCTGGTGATATCAAGTTCCGAATAGGGATCCCTGTCTCCATACAAAGGAAAGAGAGAAGAAAGGATGTGTACAACTGTTGTCACTTCCCAGTTCTATAATGTTCTCATCACATAACAAGGGACCATGCACCAAGCAAAAGAGAGAAAAAGACAAACAGTGCATGACTTCACTCACATGCACTCCACTCACTTACAGTCATCAAGGTTGGTGAGAAAAAGGAAGGTGGTTGCTGGGGGTGGGGTGGGCGGGGTCAGAACTGAGCGTTGGTTAAAAGGGGATACAGCTGCAACTTCAGACAGTTACGAAGACCGTTACCAAGGTGGGTGGTGGTGCCGGATGCACAATAGCGTGAAGATGATTCTGCTGAAGTGTCTGTTTAGACATGGCTCCAGTGGCTTGGTGACATGTGCCTACATCGCCAGTACTTGAGAGAATGAGGCAGGAGAATAGCAAGGTTGAGACCAGCCAAGGCTACATAGCAAGAGTCTGTTTCAAACACATTAACAATAAACAAATAGCTAAGATAGTAAATTTTATATTTTGTCAGATTAGAAAAAGATTTTAATTTCTCACATGTTATGAATAGCAATATATCATTGCATTGTCTGTGCTAATCATTTTCATTTACTCATTGAAAACATTTGGAACAGCAAGTACTAAAGAAAGGAACCATCTTACTATGAGTTACCTATAGCTACCATGAGTAACACACACCCACTACCAACTACTCACATCCACTACATGGTACCCACACCCACCACCAATTCCTTTAGAGGCTTTCCTTCTCCCAGGCCCTGGTGACCATGAATCCACTGTCAGTCACTTAAGACCTGCCTTTACTGACATGCCACGTGAGAGGGATCGCGTGCACATGGCCTTTGTATCTGCTTTCTTCTATTTAGTGTAACGTTCTCAAGGTTCATCTACAGTGCAGCAGGCGTCAGGACTCTGTCCTTTTCATGCGGACCTTTTAAAGTTGGTTCCAGCCTGGAAGCTGAGAGTCTTTCCCCTTCAGATTTATTTTGGGGCACTTGGGAGGCAGAGGCAGGTGGATCTCTGTGAGTTCGAGGCCAGCCTGGTCTACAAAGTGAGTCCAGGACAGGCAAGGCTACACAGAGAGACCCTGACTCGAAGAACAAAAAACAAAACAAAACAAAACAAAAAAAAGCAGATTTATTTGGGGTGGGGGGAGGACATGTTTAGCTGTGAGTATGGAATCTTCTAGAAGGCTTCCTTGTACACAACAGGCCGCATGTGCCTAATTTCTGCCTCTCTACCCTCACTCCCTCTGTGTCCTTCTCTGTCAGGTTGCTGTAGCCCCTTGCTTGGCTGTGTGGGCTATCATGCAGCTGAGTTCTGCAGCCAGGGGTGCGTGGTCACGCATTCCTATGCTTAAATATCACAAGGTATCAGAGGGCAGAAACTCTGCGACAGCCTGCAGACTCACAGAGTGCAGCCATGGTTACAGGAGCCTCGTGTGCCTGAGAAGAGAGGCAGGCTGCTCCAGCCAAGCTCTCGCTCCCTATCAGTTTACTGCTCTGGGAAGTCTGGGGGTTTGGGGGAGTGTGAGTGGCCATGCCTCTTTATTTATTTTAAACCAGGATGTGGCTGTGTTTTCCTTGGATTACAATACATCCAAGCTAGGGCCAGGGAGATAGCTTGGTGTATAAAGCACCTGCTGGGCAAACACGAGGAGCCAAGTTCAGCTCCTCAAGCCCATGGAAAGGCAGATGTGGTGTGCATCCGCACTCCCAGCTCTCCTGAGACTCCTATGGGAGCTGACACAGGAAACCTCGGGAAGCTCTAAAGCCAGCTGTCCTAGCGCTCACAGCAGTGAGCAAGAGACCCTGTCTCCAACAAGGTGGAAGAGGGCTGACACTCAAAGTTGTCCTCTGTCCTCAACACCTGTCTATACACCACACATACATACGCACACATACACACGTACACACGTACCGCAATCCACATATCATATGCACACACGCCACATGAACTCACACACACACTCACACACACTCAGACACTCACACATACACACCATACATACATACACACATACCACAGTACACACGTCATGTGCACACACACACACACCACACAACTCACACAGACACACACACTCAGACACACATACACACTCACATCATATACGTACATAAACAGATTAAAATATAATAAAATCCAATCCAAGCCAGAGGCTCTCCAGCTGGAAAAGCAACGCCCATGGCCTGCTTGGACCGTTGTAGACCTATGTCTTATGGAAAATCCACAGGATTTTCTTTATCCAAGTTCGTGGATAATGTGGTGTGCTTTCCTACGCATTAGGCAGTCTTCACTGGGACTCTTTGAAGGTTTGAGCAGAAGCCATGGGAAAGCAGAGGGTCGTTTCTCTCTAACATGTAAGGTTCTAGTCATGGCTCGCCAGTAAGCACAGGCTGGGGACAGCATGCTGCGTAGCACTATTTACCTTGGAGAATCCCTTGTGACAGAGCGACATGCCTGGCTGCTTCCAGCCGTCCTCTTGGATCACAGCCTTGCACGACTCCACCAGCCATGCCCTTTTGGTCATCGCACGGAGAGCCGCAGCCCTTAAATGCTAGAGAAGGCCACGTGACGGCGTGGCACATGGAAAGTTCTGCTTTACCGACAGAAGGGGGAAAGGCTGGCATGATGACCCACTTCTTTCCTCTCCCTGTGGCAGCTTTTTGGGGGCAGCCCTCCTATTACCAGGGAAGTGCAGGAGAACTGCAATGACCTTGGCAAAGACACGTGTCCTGTCGTTTCTCCCCATGCACCTTCAAGTTCGGCTTCTTACATACGATACAATACAATGCTTCTTCCAACCGTTTAAGGGACTTCATCACAGGCCTGTGCCCTGATTTACTATGCCCAATTCATGCCAACACTTCTGCCAAACTCCCCACCACTTTCCTCTTTTCCGTCTCCTGGGCTCTCCAGGGGTACTTGAAGCCCTTTTTTTTTTTTTTTTTTTTTTTTTTTTAAATCATCCCTGTGTCCTTTTCATGGAAACGTAACAGAAGTTTAAGTTTGACATGGGGGTGGTGGTAGATAATTCATCTTGAAAGAAATACATTCATCAATTTCATTTTCAAAATCTGTTACGTGTCGCTCCACAGAGATGAAAAGGCTTCCTGGGGCAGCTGCTGCCCACATGAGGGAACGAGTTGCTGTGGGAGAGGAAAGAGAAATGGTGCTGTGGCTTAAGTGTTTGCCTAAAGACAGGTCTTAAAACAACAACAGCAACAACAACAACAAACAACTGTAACAGCCTTTTACAGCCTCAACTACCAAGGCTGAGTGGGAAGGAAGCGCAGGAGAGAAAAAACTAAACTCAAACTAGAAGCCTCATTTCTATCTTCAGTGTAGTAACTTGCTTTTAAAATGTTAAGAATTTTATTGTTCTTAGAAGAAAACTAAGACATCAATGCTTCCAAATGTTTCACACGAAGCCCTTGAACACATCTGCAGTCTCTGCAAGAACATCTGGGTGGCTGGCATTGTTTTGTCTGTTACGAATATGGCCCATTGTATCAGGCAGTTTCCTGTTTGTTAGGACCTTGGGGATTCTAGAGCCTTGAATATTTGTGGCAATGCGTTTATTTTTCTCTCATGAACACTAGTAGTGATTTAAGTGCCAATGAGATCATGATGTTTGCCCTATCAGGGGCTTTAAAACGATGTCTAGAAAGATATACATGTCTCATAGCATTAGTTCCACACTGGAAAAGAATTTACATTGGTCTGGTTTTTATGAGATGGTCAAGGTGACTGGGCCAAAGGCAGCATACCTTTGCCTGGTGATTTCCAGAATGGATTCAGCACATACAGTGTTACCTCACAGTGTATGAGTTTTCAAAATTGTTTTTACAGTTATCACTATCTGGAAGAATTTTCATTAAAATTATAACAAATAGAGGATATTTATTACGTAAGCATTTTAATTCAAACAATCCCCAACACACAAATAATTTGCCTTGACATCACAATTAAAATGTGCTTCTCCCTCATTGGGTCTCACACACACACACAGACGTGAAGGTATGATGGAGAACAGACATTAGTTGGGAAAAGGGAAAGGTGTTTGCTCTACGTAAGACAGAAGATCAAAGAGGATGGAACCTGGGCGTGTTCACTTGCCTGAACAGACTCACGCATCTGGCCACAGTCATTGCACATTAAGTTGTGAAACAAAGCTTGCTCTGAGCTCTAGATGAAAGTCTAGTTAACTTCTGTGACAGTGAAAGACATGAGGTAAAACAAAATGAGATTGACCAGCTGATAAGGGGTGGACAATTTAATTAACGAGAAGCTGGGCTATACTCCAAAGGAGACAGCAGAGGTCTAGCAACTCGTGTGTTGAAAGTGAAAGACGCTGTGCTCAAATAGGGCAAAGGGGAGGTTTGAGAGGCACACCACTCATCCTGCCGTTGATGCACTAGGCCTAACTGTACAGCCATAAATCAAGTTTAGAATCTGGTACTCCAATATTGCCATCCAGAAAAACCTCCCAGTTTCACACACCTAACCGACAGTGTGCCATCGGTCTGCAGGTGCCCATGAAGGTCAGAAGAGACCATCGGTTCACCCGGAATTGGACTGACAGGTGGTTTTGAGCCACCTCACATGGGTGATGGCAACTAAACCCAGGTCCTCTGAGAAAACAACAAGCACTCTTAACCACTGAACCATCTCTCCAGCCCTAAATAAATATAGTCTTAAACAGTATTTGAATATTCAGGAGAACCCAATTTGTTTCATATAAGAGCCAAGCTTATTACAGGAATTATTTCAGCTATAGAAAGATTTTTTCCTGTTAGATTGTTGAGGACATTTTAGAAAATTAATCTACAAATGTGCAAACTGTTTGAAGAAATTATATCTTTTTAAATTTATAAGCAATCAATCAAACAACAAAGAAATCACCCTCATTTTTAAAATTAAAAAAAAAACCCACTATATTTATAAATAAAACAACTAGATTTGCAGGTTAAATTTGAAACTTTAAAACTAAATTTTAGCTTACTCAACTTGGACAAATTAAATATTAATTAGATAGCCTACAAAGAGCAGAGGCAATAACAATGTTTAATTTTGTTTTATTTAATATTAACAAATTTGTTTATTTTGATGTCTTCTATAAGGCTAGAAATTGGCCCATGTAATGGGCAGAGGAAAAAAAGGTACAATCGTCAAGTACCATTCAATCAGTTTAGAGAAGCATGGTTATATGATTCATGTTCAACTCTTAAAACAAAAACTCTCCAAGCTTGATTATGACAAAAGAAATTAACTATGTGTTGGTCTTAAAGGCTGTGTGTGTGTGTGTGTGCGCGCGTGCGCGTGCAATTCCTATTGTCACTCATCAGGTGCCTCCATATTTTTTTCCTTGAGACAGGGTGTTTTTCACTGACCAAGTAAGCTGAGATAACTGGCCAATAAGCCCCAATGTCCATCTGTCTCTCTTCCTCAGCTATGGTTTCAGAGGATGAAAGTGAGACCCTCTTTATTGCAAGACAAACTGGGGGACACCAATGAGACCTGGGGAGGGGGCCAAGAGCCAGGAAGGAACTACAGGGATTGAGCTGGGGGCCTGTTTCCTCATAGAGCAGGGTATTAAAGCACACTGGGGAAGGAACAGAGGGATTGACAGGCAGAATTAGGCTCCTCCCATGAATTCTGATCAGAATAAGGCAAAGAAAAGCGGGGACAAGACATGGTCACCAGCAAAGATCTTCCCAAGATCCAAGGCGGGTGCCACGCCCTGTGATGACTCAGCAGTTCTAGAGCTGACTCCACCATGATGGAGATGACTGACTACCTGACACTGAGCTCTAGAACAGCAGAGACACTACACATATCAGCACTCCCACTAGCCAAGGGCCGGCAGCCAGGACAGAGAGGACTGCTGGGAAGGAGATGCTCTGACCAGAGCAGACGGAACTGACGCTCGGTGCCTGATGTCTTGGCATCTGCTGTAATAACTACCACCATCTTAACTGTGAAGCCAGCGACAAAGGGCAGGGGCAGCACGTGGGGACCCGAGGCCTCCAGGTAACAGCACAGGGCTGCGGCCCTGCACACGCTGTGGTACAATCAAGGAACGAAGCCACGCTTAACAACACCTTCTAGGTGACAGTGCTGCCCCGCACCCCAAAGTGTACCAGACATGGTCGGTGCCCTGCCAAGAGCTGAGGCAGGCGGGAATAAGGACCACTTCTCCAGAACAGAAGGAGGAAAGGGCGCGTGTTCTTCAGCAGCTCCACACGAGTGAGCCGCGCGCGGAGTCAGTGGTAGCTGGTGGATGGATGGATGGAGGTGTGCTCAGAAGAACGACTTCCGGAGGACAGCACCTATGGAAAGTAGCATGGCCGTGAGACTCCAGAAACCTCTTTTTATTAAACAAAACCCAGGAGTCGGCTTTATCTTATATATTTATATTATACCATATTATACTGCAGAGCCGGGTCAGTGATTGGGAGCACTTGCTGATCTTGCAGAGGACCCAGACTCAATTCTTAGGACCCACGTGGTGGTTCACAACCACCTGTAACACTAGTTCCAGGGCCTTAGACATCCTCTTTGTAGCTCCCAGACACCAAGCACTCCTCTGGTGCACACACATATGTACAGCCAAAACACACTTGTACACACACACACACACACACACACACACACACACACACACACAAATAAAATAAATCTAAAAAAAATTTAGCTGGACATGGTGGCACATGTCTCTAATCCCATAAAGTAGTCTGAATCCCGGGCTAGCCTAGTCTACGTAGTAAGTTCCAGAATGGTTAGGCCTACATAGAGAGACCTTGTCTCAAAACACGAACAAAAGATAAATAAGCAAATGAATAAAGCCTTTAAAAAAAAAAAAAAAAAAAAAAGCAGTTGATTAAGTGAGGCCAAGACAGCCCAGTCCTGTAAAGAAGGAGACAGAGGCTTGTTTGCACTTCCAAATCCTGGTTATTCACATCTGTTATTTTCACATGGCAGAGGTGAGTATATGTTTATCATTATCTGTAAAATATTAATGCCTGCAGATACAGTTGTGGCACTTCTCTGGAATTCTTAACATTCCAGTTGGAAACCTGTCTCTATATTATAGTATGTAAGCGAATGGACCAACCATTAAGATAAGAGCAGAAGGCAGAGGGCAGAAAGAGAGGGAGGAGAGTGCAAAACACCTTTCATTCCATCTCCCTGCCTCCTCCAGCATCCCCCTCCCACAAGCCAGAAAGTGATGGCACCATCTCTGGATTGGTAGGATGAGACTTGGATTGCCAGACCAAGGCATTGTTTTAAATAAGAACACTTTGCTGGAGATGTAGCTCAGTGGTAGAGTTCTGCCTACCACACAGAAAGCCCCTAGTTCCGTCCCCAAGCAAACATACTAACGCAGGACATATTAGCCACAGGCGCAGTGCCGTGACTGTTGTTAGCAGTGGCTTAGGCGGATGCTTCGGGCAGGCGATGGCAGAGGGAGACCACTGGGATGCCTCTGATGTGGGGGAGGCAGGGACTATGTCTGCTTCATCTAAGAGCAGGAATCCTGGGGGCTGGCACTGGCGTGCAGGCTGCAGGCTGCAGGCTGAGGTTCTCGGTCCTTAACATTATGATAATAGAATTTATTTCCCATTTAAGAGCAGCTCCAAGAAAGAGTTATTAAGGCAGGGTCGTGAAGACCTGGGCACGGCAACCCTCTCAGCGGCACTGGTAGCCTTGGCCACTTGAGGCAAAGCCAGTGTTATCTGTGAGGTTATTTTGTTTCTGGGCTAATTAGCTTAGAACCAAGGTTCCAGGATGGAAGGCTTGATCTGAAAATTCTTTTTCATGAAGTTCCAGAGAATAATTACCTGCCTCTTTGAATTACAGTCTCTTGTCCTTTCTCCTTTGAGCTGACGACATGGTAGCTGAGGAAGCCAGTGCATTTCTGGTACCCTTCCTCCCTTGCCAGTCAGAGACAAAATCCTTGCTCGGCAACAGGGACCCAGGGAGCCTCATTTCCCCGGTGGGTGCCCTTGCTAGCCGTGGCTGTACTGTTAAGTCCCGAGATGAGGTCGTATCTGACCGAAGCTCCTTAGAAGACTGGTTCAACTGCCTGCCTCTCTTTTCTTCGTTTCTCCTCCATCTTGCTTTCTGGTACAGACATAGACCATCCCAGGCGGAACTAGGAGCGCTTAGGCCTTGAGGATTCTGCAGAGCAAACATACTAGCCCCGGACTGCCTAACTGGACCTTCACAGGAGACAGAAATAATTATATTTTACTTAAGCCTGTCTTTGGGGGGTTTTCTATTACTTGAAGCAAAAACTAATCCATAACAATAAAATAAAATTCTCTTCGATTTACTCTCACATACCCAATTACAACACTTTCAAATTTCTTTCTTACTCATTCTTCTTCGCATTTTGTCTCCAAGAGACTTGACAGAGCATTTGACAGTCCTAGCTGAACCTTCCCACCCTCCCCACCCACTCTGCCCACCTCCCCACCCTGCAACCAACCTGGATAGAGACTAAGTCAACACAGAGCTGTGTCTCCTGATGCTGCTTTGAGCCTGTCCTGGCAGAGCTCTTGTGTTACTATCATTCACAATGTAAAGTGTGAAAAAGGTACAAACACGAACCAGAGGAGGCCTTAGCAGGTGAAGGCACTAAGCACTAAGTCTGAGAACTGGACTTGCTTTCCAGGACCACAGGTGGAGAGAAAGAGCTGGCTCCTGTAAGATGTCCTTTGACCTCCACGTATGTGCCATGTCACATGCTCCACCTCCGAAATAAATAAATGTAAGAAAAGAAATTAAGTGGAAACTAAAATCAGTTGGCAGAGTGGAGCCCCCGTGATGAAAGATTGGCTGCTTTGAAAAAGGAGAGAGAGAGAGAGAGAGAGAGAGAGAGAGAGAGAGAGAGAGAGAGCAGGCTTTCATCTGCCAAAGCAAACCTATTTTCTTCAGCTCTATCACTACAGTAATGAAAAACACACTAAACACTTAATGTGGCCAGTCTCTGTGACCCTCACCCGTCCTCCTGTCTCAGCTCGCCCACCACTCCCTCTTTGTTTGTCTTGGATAGGTAAGTATCTCCTCTTGGAGCCTTATCCCGCCTTTGTCCGTCAAAGTTGCCCGTGTCTTTCCAGAGCCATAGGTATTGGTTCTGCTCAAACGAAGAGGGCTGTAACCATCTCCAGGCACATCGCAGACTGCATCTCTCAGCTGGGAGCTTAGCCTGTTGGCGCCTCTGAAGCCCTCTGCCTTCATGTTACTCTTGCCACACAAGTAAATTGTGTGTAAACAGAAACTATAGGAGTCTCCCTGCTGCCCTTCCCTAATTCTTACTTAAGATACAGAGCGGTGATGTGTGGGCTTGAACACTTCCTAACACAGGATTATTCCGATGTAGCTCATCGTTGAGCTGTTTATTTTAGATTTTACTGTCTGCTGTTGTCTCTTTTTGTCTTATTTTTGGACAAGGTCTCATTATGTAGCCCTGGCTGGCCTGAGATGCTCAGAGATCCCCCTGCTTCCCCCTGGCAATGGTGAGGATAATACATGTTGCTTTGCCCTCACGTTGTCACCCTTGATACCAGAGACTATGAAGGTATCTTCCATTTCCTCTCTCTTCCCCACCCCACATCTGACCCCTATCCTTTGCTCCATGCCACACTCAGGGAATTGTTCCAGCTCTTTCTGAGTCATACCTGAGGCTCAGGAGCCTCTTTCTTGACACTGTTGACATGGTCTTTTACTACCATTTGTTTTTCGGTTTCACCTATAGGACCTATCACTTTTCAAAGTAAAATTAATGTAGATGAAGATCTGCTTATTCTCTGTTCTTATTTATTTATCTTGATGTTGGAGATTAGATCCCGGGCACTGTAAGAATTAGAAAGTAGGTCTATTACCGTTCCCAAATCTGCTCATCTTCTCATTTTCTGTCTGGCATTTGTTGTTGCTGTTGGTGGTGGTTTTGTTTTGTTTTGAGACAAGTCCTCTTGAAGCCAAGGCTGGCCTTGAACTGTTAATCCTTCCGCCTCCACCTCCCAAGTGTTGGGATTACAGGTATCTGCCGCCATGTTCATGTCCAGCTCCTCTTTCAATTTTAAACTTTTAAATTATCCCCGGGAAACATGGAGCTGGGAAATGGTACCCAGGACAGCATCTCCTGCAGCTCATTACCCAGCGGGGGGATTTATTTTCTACAGACCACACTGTCTCCTGATACAGCTTTCTCCACCTCCTCTCTCCAGCATCCTTCCTTGACGGTGCCTGTTCTAACTCAATCTCATTCAGTGGTGAACATCCCAGATACATAGTGGCTTATTACTTTAAAGTGGCCTCATAACTGACAAGGTTCATTGCATTCTTTCACCCAGCCCAACTGAGAGTCCTTGCTTCATGTTTTCAGTCACTGAAGAGTAAAGTTCTATTATCTGAGTGTGCAGGTAGTTGGCAGTTAGACCAGACTACATTTGCCTTTGAGACCAAAGTGATGATTTTCCCTTAGATTTCTATTTTTGTTGGTTTCCACAACTTACTTCCCATTTGTGTAAGCAATACTAATCAGATTTCTGGTATTGTAATAAATACTTGTGACAAATCATCTTACGAAGAGGGCGCATACTTTGGAAGGCTTCTGCCAGTAGACCTTGTTGCTTTGGGGCCCGGGATAGGCAGTGCATCATAGTAAGGGTGCATGCCCAAACAAGATGCCCACCTTATGGTGTGTCCAGAGCCTCACAATCTGCTCTCAAGACATGACTTCATCTCCATAGGCCCTCACCTGTTAAAGGTCTCCACCACCTTCTCAGTGTTGTCTGTAGGCTAACCTCAAGAGCAAAGTTCTATTTGGTTCAAGAGACTTTTCTCAACAGAACACCCTCACACTATGCTGTAGGGCTAGGAAGAACAGGGCCCGCCTCTTCTCTCAAGCGAAGGGTCTTATAGCTAACCATTTTCTTTTTACATACTGACACTCCCTCATATTCTATGTGTTGCTAATTTTTCAGGGACAGGGCTATATCCGGTTGCCCTACTATGCAGCACATGAAAGATGATCAGATAAATGGCTCTCAGGGAAAAGAATGTGTCTCTTCCATTCCCCTTCCTTTAGCCTAAACAATCGTGTATCCAAGATGACCTAATTGATGGTCTATAGACTACAAAAGTATCTTGGAGAGAGAGATTTTTTTTTTTTTTTTTGATGTTTTGGAAAAAGTGAAGCTAGGGCATGTAAACCACGAAGTAGTAAGTAGGCATCGGTTGTTTCACTGGAGCAGGAATATCCACCTAGCTTGCATTTTTAGATGGTAAATGTCACTATCAAGAATGAAATCATAGCCGGGTGGTAGTGGCACAAGTCTTTACTCTTAGCACTCTGGGAGGCAGAGGCAGGTGGATCTCTATGAGTTCGAGGCCAGCCTGGTCTACAAAGGGAGTCCAGGACAGGCAAGGCTATCAAAGAGAAACACTGTCTCAAAAAACCAAACCAAAAAAAAAAAAAAAAAAAATCGTATTAGAACAAGGTATACCAGATGTCCCAAGAAACTCCAGCCAGAGGATGGGAAGAGGAAGAAAGCTATAAAAACCACAAGTCTATAAAAGCTATATTTATTTTGCTTTGCTCTAGCCTCATTTTCATGCTGTCCCAAGCTTTACTGCCTAGCTTTGACCTAGAAAGAATGCCTGTAGTTCTTGCAGTTTAGTATTTCTCTCGTTACCCTCCGCATCACGCTGTCACTGTGGTCAGTCTCCCACCACGATCACCCATTAGGTGATACATCAATATCTCCTAACTTTGCGGCATTGTTATACTTTAAAGCATTCTCTCTGATTTTGAGCTATATTGCAAAGATGGCTATGAACTTACCCTAAGGTGGTACCACACCAGGCAGTGACACCAGGAAAGAAGTCCAAGCAAGAACTAACAGGAATCTGTTGTCAGTTTTTGGACCAAATGCTATGGTGCTTTCTCTGCACGAATCTTGACATTTATCTCTCCCGGTAACAAGATCACATAGCTAGAAAATGTTGGGACCAAAACTCATGCCCAGGCAGCCTGCCCTACCATGTTTGCACTATAACCTGTGATGCACAGCAACCCTGTGCCATCTGGAAGGTAGTTCCCCCGGTGTCGCGTGTGGCCCATTTAGACCCCGAATGAATCATTTCCTCCTGATTCACTTTTGAACATTGCTCTTTTGCAGGGAGGTGTTCTCCAAGGCCACAGAGATTGTGCAAAATGAAACCAGCTTCTTTTAAAAGAAAATCCTAAGGAGCAAATGACTCTGGGTCAGGCTGTTCCTCCTCTCTGGTGGACATCTGGCAGGAAACCTCCAAGATGGCCTGCAGTAAGTACAAGAGACTTGGGAAGGAAGTGTTTGCTCTTGACGCTCATCGGGTTTCCTGTTTTGCCTTCTAACATTTGCATAGATTAAACTTATTCTCAGGAAAAAAATTTTTTCTGTTGTTGATGTTGCTTTTTCTTTTTCGTGAGCGAAGATTGATGCTGATAAGCTCTCAGTGGCAGGAATGACTGAGCCACCTGCAGTCAGACTCCGCTCTTCCTCTTTGAAGCCTGCTCTTAGCTCACTCTCCAGACACTTCAAAACCCCCACCCCCTCCCTTTGTGCTCCCATCCTACCTATTTCCCATATATACCTGACTCCTGACCAGACAGACTGTCAGTTTCCTGTTTATTCCAGAGTTTCCATGTTTCTCAGCACACAGCAGCCACTCACAGGATCTAATAGGAGGGATGAAAAAACAGATGGACAGCTAGCTGCTGTGCCCGTCACGTGAGGAGCTGCCTCTCTTAAAGCTGGTGATGCTGCTGAGCAGGTCTACAAGTTTGTACTCTTCTTAGGCAGGAACAGGGGCTCAGGGAGCTACACGAATCAACTAAGGTTGTCAACACGTGAGCCACCATGAGCCCAGCTCAAATGGCCCACCTACAATTGGCAGGTGAAGAAAGAAAGCAGCGCAGAGGTTTTGCTGTCCCCATGGACTCTGGTGAACTTTAAAATTCTTCTGTTTGGTGTGGCTTTTGGTCCCAACAGAGTGAGGTTATGGAGACGGTGGAGACCTTACTTCCCTGTGATCTTTCCTAGAGAAGGCATCGTGGTGTAGAAGGAAGGTGGCAGAATATCATCCGTGTCAGAGTTTAAATCCTGGTTCTGAGACCATCTCTAATATTCCTGTATCCCTCCTCCAGGGGTGATCACTCTTAAAGCCTTGGAGGGAGAAAGTAAATCAGACATGTCCAGTGGAGTTGCTGGCATCCTGTGATGCTTCTTCAAGGGCAGGATGCTGTGAGGTCTGCTGGCGTTGGGTTTCCAGCCCCCCGCATACATCTCTCCCTTCTTTAACCAGGCCCCAAACTCAGACACAGCTGAGTTTCAAAGTTGTTGTCCCCTCAGCCTGGAGAACAACTCCACCTACCTGGATGAGAAATCCTTCTGAACTCTTCCAATCCAACTGTGGTGTGCTTGCTGCTTGTTTCCTGGGCAGCCTGTCTGTTGGGAGCTGTAAGGGGGAGTCGTGAGCTCTTGGCCCAAGTGCTAAGGTTTATTGGGGTGTCCTAGTACAGATGCCGGGGCTTGCCCATGGTGCTCTTAATGCACAAAGCTCGGACATTTTGCCAGTTCTTCTTGAGCGAGGACACCAGGAAATTGACGGGCAGGTGGATGTTGTAGACCAGCTCATCGTCAATCGTCTTCACGTGGCCAACAACAACAGCCAGACACAGCTTCTTCATCTGGAACTTGATGGTGGATTTCACCTCATCAGCTTTGGCTACCGTGTTTTCCTTGTGTGTCAGCAGGGAAGGGAATTTCCCAGCCTTGTTCAAGCCTGGGCCCAGGATCCGTGGGATCTGCTCAATCAGAGACTCTGAGACAGGGTGTCACTATGTATCCCTGGCTGTCCTGAAACTCACTATGTAGACCAGGCTGATCTTGAACTCACAGAGATCTGTCTGCCTGCCTCTGCCTCATGCGTGCTGGGATTAAAAGCATGTTCCACTATGTCCAGCCTGTAAAGGAAATTTAACTGAACCAAGGTCAGGCTCATTCATTTACATGTCACTGACAGCTGCTTTCCTATGACAATGGCAAGAGCTTGCAGTAAGGATCATGTAGACAGGGCCTGAGCAGATGCTTGGCAGATAAGACCACCGGCTGCTCTTCCAGAGGACCTGAACTCTGTTCCCAGTACCCATGTCAGGCAGCTCACAGCTACTTGTAACTCCAGGTCCAAGAGATAAGACACCTTTTTTTTTAACCTCTTTGGGTGAATACATACATGCCACACCCATACATGTACACACACACACACACAAATGAATAAAAACAAAGACTTTTCAAAAAATCATACAGACTGAAAAAGTCTAAGATAGTTCCTATCTGACCAAAAAAACAAAACAAAACCAAAAACCAATGTAAGGTCTACTGTGAAAAAAATAAGAGACTCCTCACACACACCCAAGCTCCTCCCTCTTTCCTGTCTCTGCCAATCCCCAAATGTAGCATCAGGTCAGAAACTCTTGTTTGTTTGTTTGCTTGTTTGTTTGTTTGTTTTTTCAAGACAGGTTTCTCTGTGTTAGCCTTGGCTATCCTGGACTCACTCTGTAGACCAGGCTGGCCTCGAACTCACAGCAATCTGCCTGACTCTGCCTCCCGAGTGTACCACCACGCCCTGCTCAGGTCAGAAACTCTTTTAGCCAAGCAACTCTGTGGAGTTTGGGCCTTCACACTGTTCTTGGCATCACACCTAGGCCCAGCAGAAAAGGAGGGGGAACACAGAATGAGACAAGGAAGAAGAAAAGCTAGTGAAAGGAGAGGGAGGGGAGGCAGAGGGAAGGGCAGATGGTAACCACGCATGTGCTTCGGGTAAGTACATCTACAAACAGCTGAAGAAAAGAAGACTTTGACAGACACTTTTGCACACCTGCTTTCTCTGCAGTTGACGCAGTAGCATCACCCCTTCCTCAAGCAGAAAGGCCTTCAACAAAAAGACAAGTGTCAATAACACCGGCTGGAGAAGGTGATAAATGAAGCAACTGATGCTGAAAAAAATAACAGTGTAGAGTGATGGTAAGGCCTGTGATTCCATCATCCCAGAGGCAAAGGCAGGAGACTCTCAAGCTCAAGGCCAGCCTGGGCTATATAGCAGAACACTGTCTTAAAAGAAAGTGAAACTTATGACAAACCAGTGCAGCAGAGGGGAACTCAAACTCCTGATAAGGGCTAGGGGGATGGCGCAGGAGAGTTCAATTCCCAGAATCTACATCCAAAAACAGAAATTTAAAAAAAAAAAAAAAAAAAAAAAAAAAAAAAACAAGCAAAGAACCCTGCCTGTTTGTCATCTCCCAGCTCTGGGGAGGCATGGGATTTGCTGACCAGCTAGCATAGCCTACTAGGTGAGGTGCAGGCTAGTGAGAGACCCTGCCTCAAAACAAACAAGGTAGATAGCTCCTGAGGTTATCCTCTGCCCTCCATGGGCTCACGCACTCACGTGCACAAGTATCTGCACCAACATATCCCGCATACTTCTTATAAAAGTTTAGCTGTCCCAGCAAAGTAAGCCCAAGAGGAAGACCTGCTGAAAGAAGTTCTTGAGACCCTCAAGAAAGAAATTGCAATTATTCATAAGTGCATGAACAAACTGCAAAGAACACCCCAGTCCTTTATTAAAGTAAATAAGAAGGAGCAATGGGGGTGGGATTCTAAACAGTACTCCTTGAGACGGTTAGGTCTTCAAAAACAGAAAACGCAAAGCAGCATTCAGAGTCACTGTGCAGAGCCTTGGGACGCATGATGGACACACAGCTCTGGGGAGGCACAGGATTTGCTGACCAGCTAGCATAGCCGACTAGGCCAGTGAGAGACCCAGTCTCAAAACAAACAAGGTAGCTGACCCCATGCCCTGGGCACACTTGAGGAGGAAACGATTTATTTCACCTTACACTTTAATGTGACAGTGCATCACTGATAGCAGCCAGGACAGGAACTCAAGATGGAAGTCAGGCAGGAACTGGAGCAGAGACCACGGAGGAATGTTTCTTACTGGCTTGCTCCTCGTGGCTTGCTCAGCTTGCTTTCTTATAGAACCCAGGACCACCAGCCTAGAAATAGCAGTACCCACAGTGGCCTAGGCCTTCCACATCAACTATGAATTACGAAAATGCCCCCACAGGCATAGCCACAGGCCAGCCTGGATGCAATTCCTCAGTTGAGGGACCTCTTTCTGGGTGACTCTAGCTTGTGCCAAGTTGACACAAACTAACCAGCACGGCAGGTATGCTGTCTGGGATCCTGGACAGAGAAGGGAATGTGGTTCGGAGGAAATGTCAGCATCGATTCATTGTGTGTGGCGACTCTTCTGAGCTAAGACGCAGCTGTGGTGTAGAGCAATGGTAAAAAAGTTCTTAACATGTCCCAGCGCGCGAGCGCGTGCACACACACACACACACACACACACACACACACACACACACACACACCAAACAAACAAGCAAAACAAACAAAACACAGCAGAACAAACAAACATCAAATCCCTACTCTTGAGGTGGAAGAGGAAGTGGGGAACATTGATCCAAGCTGTAGATGCGGACTGTCGTGAGCTGGGATTGTGTGCTGAGAGCTGCTAAGAGCGTCATTCCAGGAGCTCTTACCGCCTCCCTATCTGGAGGGGAAGAAAGGAAAAGGAGAGTCTGGAGGGGACCGAGGACGGAAGGCAAGAGGAGGAGGAGGAAGATGACGTTGATGATTATTCTCTACTGTTGACTTGACTGGACTTGGAGTCACCAAGAAGCACACCTCTGGGCTTGCTCTGCCGAGTATTCCTTTCTCTTAAGTTAAAAAGAAAGGATGGGGCCAGGGAGGTGGTGGCAGATTGCTGGTCTTTGGTTCTAAAACAAAGCCGAAAGCCTAGACTAAGCTCCTTAACCATGCTTCTCCACCACAGACCTCCCAGCAGCCTTGCTGTGCCGTGCTCCACTAACCAGCTATGGGCTGCTGCAGCGCTCCTTCCATGATTATGAAGTCCCTTCGTTGCCAGACGCTGCCTGGGACTAGCTTTCCCCACAAGTGACTTAAAAAAACAGAACCAAAAGCAGCCAAACAAACCCCTCATCTATTTAGGGGCAGTAGCACACGCATGTTGAGCCCCGAGAATGCCTTTTGGTAGTCAATTTTCTCCTTTAATCACAAGGGTTCGGGTTGGCGACTAGCACCTTTACTGACTGAGCCATCTTGCCAATCTCCTCCCCTCCACTTGGATTCTTTGGAAACCAGGAGTTGATGCAGTATTTAGGGGGCAGAGGGACTAGAATCGCTGGAAACTGCTGGAGGAATGGCCTGCCTGATACAACGAAGTCAAAACAAGCACGATAAAAAAAAAAACCAATTGAATTAGCTATTACCGGTTCTTAACTGGTTGCTTCAAGATCTTAAAAGCAAGACGTGCTGCCAGACTAATAGCTGGGAAGTCCCATTTGCTGCCCAAGGCTTTAAAGAAGTGCTCAGTGCACTGGGGCTCTTGTTAATGACTGGATGAAGAAACTATTAGCATGAGGCTCCCTTGGCGTTTTCCACTCCCCAACAAAAGGCATTTGTATCCCAGGCTTTTGAAAATGTACACAAATTTGGGGGTAGGCAGTGAATATGCATTTGAGACGAGTTAATACAGAGATGAATAGGTCCTCCTTATTCCAAGGAACAAAGACGCCCCAATGGCTCTCAAACGGCTGGACTATTGAGAAGCCATATATGAGAAATAGCATGTTTTATTCCTTTAGTCATTCTCAAGACCGAAATGCATTTTAATTTAATCATTTCAGCCATTGTATTTCTTCAGCTGAGATTAAAATAGCAGGCTGTGTCCAGGCTGAGGTTTCTTGGGAACTTGTTCTAAAATGTAGCTGCGGAGACCAGGCTAATCTCCAGGCAAAGCTTTGCTAAGGGGCGTGTCCATAGCACTTTGTGTCAACCACTGATTGCTTCTAGCACAGGAAGATCTCCCACTGGATGTTTTAAGTAGCAGAACAAAGGCTGCTGAAGAAACAGAAGACCCGCAGAAACAGAATAAGAAGCCAGCCTAGGCAGAGAAAAGGCGCAGGCTAGGATCCTAGACCCAGCTCCTGAAAACGCAGTTCTCTGAGGCTCCATAGCTCGTCACCTTTGTTGTTGCTGTCTGTTGGCTTTGGCGAGACATAGTGAGACGTACGTATGTACACCATGTAGCACTGGCTGGCCTGGAATTCACTCTGTAGACCAACCTACCTCTGGCTCCGCTTTGCTTGTGCCATACCAGGCCTGTGATCTTTACTAAGTAATCTGTGCCTTTGTCAACTCTGGGCACAGCATTTGTATTAGCATGGTGCTAGTGATTTCAGCAAATGATTGTGATAGCAAGAAAAATCAGTCTCTGCCTTACATTGAAGCATAGAGGAGCGATGATGCCAGCGAGTGCTGGGATGTCAATACAGAAATACTCGGAAACCAGGTTTATAGGAAACAGGAAGGTAAGAGATTAGAACAGCTAAACGTGTTTGGAAAAAGCAACTTTATTCTCACCAGCAGATTTTGGGGGAAGAGAAGCAAGATTCATAATCTTTTGACCTTTTGGTGTGCCTGACCTCAGCGACAGCGGTTCTGCTGAAGTTACTGCTGTGGGCTCTCCTGAAATCTTCTAGAACTTTCTCAGAATCCACCAATAAAATCACCGAGTCATCAAAAGTGACTCAGAGTGAATGTTTCCCCGTAATACTTTCTGGGTCTTCCTCAGAAGGGCATGGTTTGGAGCTGTTGGCCTAAACAAAAATAACTATTTCCTAGGCATTATGAACATCTACAAACAACCAAAGTTTAAACAGTAAGAAAGAGTATAATGTGAAAAGATTTTTTTTCTAACTTCGCCTATGCCCCCCTCCCCACCCCCCACTCCTCACAGGTTCAGGAATTGGTGCTAGTTTCTCCTGCTTTCCGCCCCAGCTGTTGCACACGTGTAAGTGTTTCAGCTCATCAAGCTAGAGCTAGACATAGGTAAGTTCCTGACCCCAGCGGCAGCACGCTGCTCCTGAGTCACAGTGACACCGTAACCTGTGACTCTGAGGTGAGCTAAGGGCCAGTCATGATGCGCTGAGGGACACGACTTACACACACTCTTTTGAGATAGTGTGAATATATAGGGTAGTTCAGGAGTCTGGACGGCAACTTGCCGTGTTTATAAAAACATTTTGGAACATGTGTCTACCAACGATGAGATTATACCGATCTTATAGAAAGATGTCTATGAAAAAGTTACAGGAGCACATGGGAATATATGTTCTCCAATATCTGGCACGTGCCTGTCAGTCTGTCTACTTTGAGACAGGCTCTTACTTTGTAGCTCAGGCTGTCCCAGAGTTCACTATCTTAGCCCCAGCTGGCCTCAAACCCATGGGGATCCTCCTGCCTCGGGCTCTCCAGCGCAGCTTTGCCAAAGAGGGGGTGTTGGACCCTCTGGAGTGGGGGTACAGGCAGTTGCGAGCTGCTAGACATGGTGTTGGGAATTGAACTCTGGTCCTCCGCAATGGTAGGAGGCGCTCCCAAGTGCTAAGCCATCTCTCCAGTCCCCTAGATTTGGATTTTTATTTTTGATAATGCAACAAGAAAAACAAAAAGGTATAATTCATAAAATGGTTTAAGTTTATCTGTGTCAACATCTTGGAAAATTATATTTTCAGGCTGTACAGTTGTGACAGAAAAACTATAATTGAATATGTAAAAAAATTACAATGTGGGAGTAGTGAGGGTAAATATGATCAAAATATGCGTGCTTATATAGCACTCAGGAGCCAGAAGCCAGTAGGTTTCTGTGAGTTCAAGGTCAGCCTGGTCTACTTATGTAAGAACCAGTTAACCTGTAAGCCGGACTTGCCCAAGGACAGAGAACTTCCTGGAATGCTAGGGGCTGTGGATCTTGGAAAATAACAACAGGCCTCATATTTTCGCTCCCTGGTACAGTTTGGTTGCACCTGATGCGCTTGATTGGATGTGGGTGGGAGGTACATCAGGATATGTGCTTGCCCTGATTGGTGGCCATTTCCTGAGAACCCCAGAATGGATCTGCTAGAGTCCCTCATCCTGGCCAGTGTTTAATTAAAACTTACTTCAAATTTGTAAAACTGTTTTTTTCTCTTTAAATTCTCAGGTTTAACACATAGTGTTCCAGACTGTAAAGTGAATGAATGAATGAACGAACAAACAAGCTAATAAGGAAAAGTACACATAGAGCTTAAGACCAATCAGGCCAGTGAGATCCTATCACAAACAAACAAAAAAGAAACAAAATAAAACCACTTTAAATATATATAATGGGAACTCAGTGGGTTGAAAGAGTTGAAAATCACCTAAAGAAAAAAAAGGGGGGGGGCAAAATATTTAATAGATATTTCACCAGACTAGATATAGAAATGGCAAAAAACGCAAAAAATACGCAGCATCCTTAGTTATTAAATAAATTCAAATCAAAGCCCTGTGGTGGCAGCGCTGCCTCCCACCAGGATGACTGAATAAGGGAGGCTGACAGGGGCAAGGGCTGCCATCCACGTGTGAGCTAAAGGGAGTCTGGCTTCATTTGGTTAAGAATGCAGATCAGAGCAGGCTTTGCCTCAGGGTCAGAGGGTTAAGTATCTTTGGGAGAAAGGGAAATTCTTCTAAACTTAAATAGCGTCGTCAGTTGCTGGAGAATTTGTAGCCATGCTAACAGGTGAGTTTTATCACCTGGCAGTAGGCGGTTATTCCTAGGAATTGAAAGCACCCAAATTAGCTCTGCTGCAAGGTCACTAAGTGCTTATTATGGACTGCATTTTTTCCTTATTATTGTATTTTATAAAAGTCGTTCCATTCTTTCAGGAACCCTGTAAGGTAAGTACTCTTATCTCCACCAATAAACTGTGGTTTGTCTATGCTCACAAAACAGCCTCGGCGGAAACGGGCTGTGGACTCAGCTCTAAGGCCAGATCCCATCTCGTTTAGCTATTCCCTAGACCGTATTGCTTCCATGGGAAGATGGGGTCGTCACCAGAGCCCAATTATGTGAAAACTCAATCTAGAACTCAGCACGTTAGACAAAATGCTATGGTACAAAAGCAGCTTGATAAACTCTGCATCCTTCAGCGTAACTAAATATCATCCAGAAGATGGAATGGGGGTATCTTAGCTGGTAAGGTACCTGCCTTGATGGATTCCCAAAACATACTTGTAATCTCTGCCCTGGGGGAGAGAGGAGGGGGAAGGAGGGGGGAAGGGATCCAGGGAACACTAGCCATCAAGTGTAACCTAATTGGTGAATTCCAGGCCCGTGGGAGACCCTGTATCAAATGAGGTGAATAGTGCCACTGGAGTGCCTCCCTCTACAAACATGTGCCTAAGAACATGCATGCACACACACAAAGACACATTAAAAAAAGATTGTGTCTGGCTTCCTAGAATACAAGTGGTTGTAATACAGAGAAAGCTAGCATAAATTAAAATTCGTTCTTACTCGAGTCTGTTGTGTGCCATTTAAAATGTTTATTTATAAGAAACATGGAGAAGACCAGATATTACACACCACATAAACATCTCTGTGTGGTATAAATCAATTTGATATTAAGGTGAAATCTAAATATCTTCGGCGTCCACTTTGATATATAAGTGAATTCCTGTACTTTGTTGTTGTTTTCGTTTTTGGA